>NC_091284.1:640627984-640931015 GCF_032444005.1 Ranitomeya imitator
TTACCTTATAATAATTGGAAGGCATTTGAAATTGGGGGTCATTTGGCTAAAGTTGTGGTGGGTAGGGCTGGTTCAAGTAATTAGTGGGCCCAGGAAATCTGGACCACGTCACGGCAGTGGAGCAGGGAGAGGTAAGTATTTCAACTTTGCAAGTGCTGTGAACCTGAGCAAGCAGGGGGGGCCCACTCGTTGGCATTGGCACTGGCACAGGGCCCCTCAAAGTACAGCGGTGTGTTTGCACGGTGGGGGCGCCTCCAACCGGCAGCAACACTTTTGCGTACTATGAGAGGCCCTGTGCCAGTGACGTCGCCAACTAGTATTCCTCCCCCCACCTGATGAAGGAACCTGCACTTTCATCTGCACCTTCCTCTTTGTCCCCGTGTAAGGTGGTATGGTATGTGGGAAGAGCAACCTGACTTTCAGCAGGGTCACAATGTTGTTGTGTAGCGTGCACGGGGAATGTTGCGTTATGGGTCAATGTACCAGCAGACTCATCTATCACTGGCTGGGCAATGGGCAGGATGAGGAGGAAACACAGATATAGGCCCAAAGAATAAAGTTGGCTAAATGCAGTTCAAAATTGGTAACACAGGAATAACCAGGGGGCATTGCAGTGGAGGACAACTGGAATGAGAGGCTGACACAGAGAGTAGGCCCAAATCAGTAAGTAGTCGAAATGCAGTTCAAAATTGGCAACCGTAGTAAACAGGCGGCACAGCTTTGTTCAGTGGAGGAGAACAGCAAGGAGTGGCAGACACCGATAGTAGGCCCCAACCCAACTAGTAGGCCAAATGCAGTCTAACATTAACAACTACTTAACGAGCGCCTGAAAACGGAATTTCAGGACAGGAAACCAGGAGAACAGCAAGGAGCGGCAGACACTGTTAGTAGGCCCCAAACCAACTAGTACGCCAAATGCAGTTGTTCCATTTAACCACAATTTAACGAGAGCCTGAAGATAGAAGCTCAGGAAAGGCAACCTGGAGAACACCTTGGTGTGGAACACACCATCTCTCTCCACCCCATACCCATTTTGTAGGCCTAATGCAGTGTACTTTTCTACAACTACTAAACGAGAGTCGGAAGACCGAAGCAATGGCAAGGAAACCTGGGGAACACCTTGGAGTGTAACACACCATCTCTCTCCACCCGATACCCATTTTGTAGGCCTAATGCAGTGTAGTTTTCTACAACTACTGAACGAGAGTCGGAAGACCGAAGCAATGGCAAGGAAACCTGGGGAACACCTTGGAGTGTAACACACCAACTCTCTCCACCCGATACCCATTTTGTAGGCCTAATGCAGTGTAGTTTTCTACAACTACTGAACGAGAGTCGGAAGACCGAAGCAATGGCATGGAAACCTGGGGAACACCTTGAAGTGTAACACACCATCTCTCTCCACCCGATACCCATTTTGTAGGCCTAATGCAGTGTAGTTTTCTACAACTACTAAACGAGAGTCGGAAGACCGAAGCAATGGCAAGGAAACCTGGGGAACACCTTGGAGTGTAACACACCATCTCTCTCCACCCGATACCCATTTTGTAGGCCTAATGCAGTGTAGTTTTGTACAACTACTAAACGAGAGTCGGAAGACCGAAGCAATGGCAAGGAAACCTGGGGAACACCTTGGAGTGTAACACACCATCTCTCTCCACCCGATACCCATTTTGTAGGCCTAATGCAGTGTAGTTTTCTACAACTACTAAACGAGAGTCTGAAGACCGAAGCAATGGCAAGGAAACCTGGGGAACACCTTGGAGTGTAACACACCATCTCTCTCCACCCGATACCCATTTTGTAGGCCTAATGCAGTGTAGTTTTCTACAACTACTAAACGAGAGTTGGAAGACCGAAGCAATGGAAAGGAAACCTGGGGAACACCTTGGAGTGTAACACACCATCTCTCTCCACCCGATACCCATTTTGTAGGCCTAATGCAGTGTAGTTTTCTACAACTACTAAACGAGAGTCGGAAGACCGAAGCAATGGCAAGGAAACCTGGGGAACACCTTGGAGTGTAACACACCATCTCTCTCCACCCCATACCCAATTTGTAGGCCTAATGCAGCCTACTTTCCGACAACTACTAAACGAGAGCATGAAGATCGAAGCTCAGGAAAGGCATCCTGGGGAACACCTTGGAGTGTAACACACCCTCTCTCTACACCACGGAAGGGCTGATTCTTAGGAAGGAAGGCTGTCAGAAAGAAGCAGGGCGCGTCCGAGGGTGATTATATTCTTATTAGGTATATACTCACCCTCGGACGCGCCCTGCTTCTTTATTTGTAATGAATGTTTATTTGCAATGTGGTTTTGACTTACTCTATTTTTTTGGTAAATAATGATTTTATTATTTTCATTGTTTTGCATCTTCTTGGCAATAATATAAAGAAGACGTGACAGGACAACACTCGGTGGATGCCATATCTGTGTTTTAAATTGAAAAAAACTTTCAGTTAACTACTTGCAGGAGAAAGTTATTGTAGCTGGTGGCCATTTTTAGTACTGTACCAGATTTTTGTTGTATGTGTTTGTTTTTAATGTTAAAATGTCTGCATTTGATATCTCTCCAGTATTTTCTTTTTTATAAGCAAAATACTTATTTTTATATTTTCTGATGTTGGTTCAAGGGGTACACGGGCAGCAGTAGACAGGTCAGTGGAGGCCTAGTGGAAGGAGGGACCGCAGACAGGCTTTGAAGGCCTAACATAATAAATTGGGCTGGCTGTAGGCAATTTAAAATTTGTTCCAGGGGAACACGGGCAGCAGTGGCCTGGTCTGTGTAGTAGTAGTGGAAAGAACGGGCCGCAGACAGGCTTCGAAGGCCTAACATAATAAAAATTGGGATGTAGGCAATTTACAATTGGTTCCAGGGGAACACGGACAGCAGTAGACAGGTCAGTGGAGGCCTAGTGGAAGGAGGGACCGCAGACAGGCTTCAAAGGCCTAACATAATAAATTGGGCTTGCTGTCGGCAATTTTAAATTGGTTCCAGGGGAACACGGGCGGCAGTAGCCAGGTCAGTGTAGTAGTAGTGGAAAGAACGGGCCGCAGACAGGCTTCGAAGGCCTAACATAACAAAAATTGGGCTGTAGGCAATTTAAAATTGGTTCCAGGGGAACACGGGCAGCAGTAGACAGGTCAGTGGAGGCCTAGTGGAAGGAGGGACCGCAGACAGGCTTCGAAGCCCTAACATAATAAATTGGGCTGGCTGTAGGCAATTTAAAATTGGTTCCAGGGGAACACGGGCAGCAGTAGACAGGTCAGTGGAGGCCTAGTGGAAGGAGGGACCGCAGACAGGCTTCGAAGGCCTAACATAATAAATTGGGCTGGCTGTGGGCAATTTAAAATTGGTTCCAGGGGAACACGGGCAGCAGTGGCCTGGTCAGTGTAGTAGTAGTGGAAAGAACGGGCCGCAGACAGGCTTCGAAGGCCTAACATAACAAAAATTGGGCTGTAGGCAATTTAAAATTGGTTCCAGGGGAACACGGGCAGCAGTAGACAGGTCAGTGGAGGCCTCGTGGAAGGAGTGATCGCAGACAGGCTTCGAAGGCCTAACTAAGAAAAATGTCAATACAATGGTATTGACAGTGCCAGGCATTGAAGGATGTCAGCGCATAGACTAAACATTGGTGGAGCTGTGAGAGAAAATTTTGCAAGTGGTAGAGCATTGTTTGAGCTGGGGGGGGGACTGTCTTGTGGCAGGCGGTACAGGCCCAGGGCCCCTCATATTACAACGGTGTGTCTGACGTTGGGTGCGCACCACCACCGCCAGACACTTTATTGTACTATGAGGGACCTAGTGGCAGTGCCGTCGACCAAAAGCGGGCACACCCACCTCCTCAGACAAACAGTACTCTCACGGGTGCTGGCGCCAAGTGGCGATACCACGGCCCCGTGTGGGGACTTTGGCCATTTAGGGAGGTGTTAACATGTCGGATGCTGGACAATCAGGTGCTGCAAATTACGAGATTGGAAAAGTCGTTCAGAATAGTCCACAGGCAAGACCTTTACATAGGAAAGCTAGGTGTCAGCCAGGCAAGGTGGGGCAAAAGATTTCGAAATCCAGTTGTGGTTCATTTTAATGAAGGTTAGATCATCTACATTTTGGGTAGCCAGACGAGTCCTTTTTCTGTTAGTATTGAACCTGCAGCACTGAATACTCTTTCTGATAGGACACTAGCTGCCGGGCAAGCAAGCTCCTGCAATGCATATTCTGCCAATTCTGGCCAGGTGTCTAATTTTGATGCCCAGTAATCAAATGGGAATGACGGTTGAGAGAGAACGTCGATAAGGGATGAAAAATAGTTAGTAACCATACTGGACAAATGTTGTCTCCTGTCACTTTGAATTGATGCTGCAGTACCTGTCCTGTCTGCGGTCATAGCAAAATCACTCCACAACCTGGTCAGAAAACCCCTCTGGCCAACGCCACTTCTGATTTCTGCCCCTCTAACACCTCTGGTCTGCTGGCCCCTGCAGCTCGTGTTAGAACGATCACGGGCGCTGTGTGCAGGGAATGCCAGAAGCAAACGGTCAACAAGAGTTGATTGTTTGGTTGCTAATATTAGTTCCAAGTTCTCATGTGGCATTATATTTTGCAATTTGCCTTTATAGCGAGGATCAAGGAGGCAGGCCAACCAGTAATCGTCATCGTTCATCATTTTTGTTATGCGTGTGTCCCTTTTGAGGATACGTAAGGCATAATCCGCCATGTGGCCCAAAGTTCCAGTTCTCAAATCTGTGGTTGTGCTTGGTTGAGGGGCAGTTTCAGGCAAATCCACGTCACTTGTGTCCCTCCAAAAACCAGAACCCGGCCTTGCCGCGCCAACAATTTCCACTGGCCCCGGAAAAGCTTCCTCATTAAAAATATAATCATCCCCATCATCCTCCTCGTCCTCCTCCTCCTGTTCGCCCGCTACCTCGTCCTGTACACTGCCCTGGCCAGACAATGGCTGACTGTCATCAAGGCTTTCCTCTTCCTCAGCTGCAGACGCCTGATCCTTTATGTGCGTCAAACTTTGCATCAGCAGACGCATTAGGGGGATGCTCATGCTTATTATGGCGTTGTCTGCACTAACCAGCCGTGTGCATTCCTCAAAACACTGAAGGACTTGACACATGTCTTGAATCTTTGACCACTGCACACCTGACAACTCCATGTCTGCCATCCTACTGCCTGCCCGTGTATGTGTACCCTCCCACAAAAACATAACAGCCCGCCTCTGTTCACACAGTCTCTGAAGCATGTGCAGTGTTGAGTTCCACCTTGTTGCAACGTCTATGATTAGGCGATGCTGGGGAAGGTTCAAAGAACGCTGATAGGTCTGCATACGGCTGGAGTGTACGGGCGAACGGCGGATATGTGAGCAAAGTCCACGCACTTTGAGGAGCAGGTCGGATAACCCCGGATAACTTTTCAGGAAGCACTGCACCACCAGGTTTAAGGTGTGAGCCAGGCAAGGAATGTGTTTCAGTTGGGAAAGGGAGATGGCAGCCATGAAATTCCTTCCGTTATCACTCACTACCTTGCCTGCCTCAAGATCTACAGTGCCCAGCCACGACTGCGTTTCTTTCTGCAAGAACTCGGACAGAACTTCAGCGGTGTGTCTGTTGTCGCCCAAACACTTCATAGCCAATACAGCCTGCTGACGTTTGCCAGTAGCTGCCCCATAATGGGAGACCTGGTGTGCAACAGTGGCAGCTGTGGATGGAGTGGTTGTGCGACTGCGGTCTGTGGACGAGGTCTCGCTTCTGCAGGAGGACGAGGAGGAGGAGGAGGGGGTGCGAACGGCTACAGCCAACTGTTTCCTAGACCGTGGGCTAGGCAGAACTGTCCCAAACTTGCTGTCCCCTGTGGACCCTGCATCCACCACATTTACCCAGTGTGCCGTGATGGACACGTAACGTCCCTGGCCATGCCTACTGGTCCATGCATCTTTTGTCAGGTGCACCTTTGTGCTCACAGATTGCCTGAGTGCATGGACGATGCGCTCTTTAACATGCTGGTGGAGGGCTGGGATGGCTTTTCTGGAAAAAAAGTGTCGACTGGGTAGCTCGTAGCGTGGTACAGCGTAGTCCATCAGGGCTTTGAAAGCTTCGCTTTCAACTAACCGGTAGGGCATCATCTCTAACGAGATTAGTCTAGCTATGTGGGCGTTCAAACCCTGTGTACGCGGATGCGAGGCTAAGTACTTCCTTTTTCTAACCATAGTCTCATGTAGGGTGAGCTGGACTGGAGAGCTGGAGATCGTGGAACTAGCGGGGGTGCCGGTGGACATGGCAGACTGAGAGACGGTGGGAGATGGTATTGTTGCCGCCGGTGCCCTAGATGCAGTGTTTCCTACTACGAAACTGGTGATTCCCTGACCCTGACTGCTTTGGCCTGGCAAAGAAACCTGCACAGATACTGCAGGTGGTGCAGAAAATGGTGGCCCTACACTGCCAGAAGGGATGTTGCGTTGATGACTAGCTTCGTTGGCCGAGGGTGCTACAACCTTAAGGGACATTTGGTAGTTAGTCCAAGCTTGCAAATGCATGGTGGTTAAATGTCTATGCATGCAACTTGTATTGAGACTTTTCAGATTCTGCCCTCTGCTTAAGGTAGTTGAACATTTTTGACAGATGACTTTGCGCTGATCAATTGGATGTTGTTTAAAAAAATGCCAGACTGCACTCTTTCTAGCATCGGATACCTTTTCAGGCATTGCAGACTGAGCTTTAACCGGATGGCCACGCTGTCCTCCAACAGGTTTTGACTTTGCCACGCGTTTTGGGCAAGATACGGGCCCGGCAGATGGAACCTGTTGCGATGTTGATGCCTGCTGCGGCCCCTCCTCCTCCGCTTCAGAACTGCTGCCGCCTGCACCCTGTTCCCCCAATGGCTGCCAATCGGGGTCAAGAACTGGGTCATCTATTACCTCTTCTTGTAGCTCGTGTGCAACTTCGTCTGTGTCACCGTGTCGGTCGGTGGTATAGCGTTCGTGATGGGGCAACATAGTCTCATCAGGGTCTGATTCTTGATCAGCACCCTGCGAGGGCAATGTTGTGGTCTGAGTCAAAGGACCAGCATAGTAGTCTGGCTGTGGCTGTGCATCAGTGCACTCCATGTCAGATTCAACTTGTAATGGGCATGGACTGTTAACTGCTTCACTTTCTAAGCCAGGGACGGTATGTGTAAAGAGCTCCATGGAGTAACCCGTTGTGTCGCCTGCTGCATTCTTCTCTGTTGTTGTTTTTGCTGAAGAGGACAAGGAAGCGACTTGTCCCTGACCGTGAACATCCACTAACGACGCGCTGCTTTGACATTTACCAGTTTCACGAGAGGAGGCAAAAGAGCTAGAGGCTGAGTCAGCAAGATAAGCCAAAACTTGCTCTTGCTGCTCCGGCTTTAAAAGCGATTTTCCTACTCCCAGAAAAGGGAGCGTTCGAGGCCTTGTGTAGCCAGACGACGAACCTGGCTCCACAGCTCCAGACTTAGGTGCAATATTTTTTTTCCCATGACCACCTGATGCTCCACCACTACCACTACCCTCATTACCAGCTGACAATGAACGCCCCCGGCCACGACCTCTTCCACCAGACTTCCTCATTGTTTTAAAAACGTTACCAAACTAACGGTATTTGTTGCTGTCACACAACTTACACAGTGAGCTATAACTTCAGTATGATTTAGCTACGCCTTTACAGGTGGGTGAGACCACAACGAAAATCAGGCACAATGTTACACACTCTGTTGTTGGTGGCAACAAATGAGAGAGATGCCACACACGCAGGACTGTCACTGAAGCGCAAATGTAAATATTAATCTCCCACTGAATTTTTTTTTTTTTTTTTAAAAGGGAGACTTTAGAAAAAAAAAATAATAAAAAAAATGATTTTTTAAGGAAGAATTTATAAACCAAATAAAATGAAATGATTGTTTCAGGGAGAATTTAGAAAACAAATAAAAAAAAAAAGGTTTTCTATGGCCCACTGAGTGAGAGAGGACCCACACAGGAGTCAGGAGTGGCACACAAGCCCAGAGGTCAATATTTATCTCCCACTGATTGATTTAGTGATTTTTTCAGGTAGATTTTGGAACCCAAATCAAGCAAAAAAAAAAATAGGCTTTCTATGGCCCACAATTGGAGAGAGAGAGAGAGAGATGGCACACCCAGGAGTCAAGACTGGCACACAAGCAGAAAGGGCAATATTAATCTCCCACTGATTTGATTTTTTTTTTTTTTTCAGGGAGACTTTAGAAAAAAAAAAATACAAAAAAAATGATTTTTTCAGGAATAATTTAGAAACCAAATAAAATAAAATGATTTTTTCAGGGAGAATTTAGAAAACAAATAAAACAAAAAATAGGCTTTCTAGGGCCCACTGAGTGAGAGATGACGCACACAGGAGTCAGGAGTGGCACACAAGCCCAGAGACCAATATTTATCTCCCACTGATTGATTTAGTGATTTTTTCAGGTAGATTTTGGAACCCAAATCAAGCAAAAAAAAATAGGCTTTCTATGGCCCACAATTGGAGAGAGAGAGAGAGATGGCACACCCAGGAGTCAAGACTGGCACACAAGCAGAAAGGGCAATATTAATCTCCCACTGATTTGATTTTTTTTTTTTTTCAGGGAGACTTTAGAAAAAAAAAATACAAAAAAATGAATTTTTCAGGAAGAATTTAGAAACAAAATAAAATAAAATGATTGTTTCAGGGAGAATTTAGAAAACAAATAAAAAAAAAAATAGGCTTTGTAGGGCCCACTGAGTGAGAGAGGACGCACACAGGAGTCAGGAGTGGCACACAAGCCCAGAGGCCAATATTTATCTCCCACTGATTGATTTAGTAATTTTTTCAGGTAGATTTTGGAACCCAAATCAAGCAAAAAAATTAATAGGCTTTCTATGGCCCACAATTGGAGAGAGAGAGATGGCACACCCAGGAGTCAAGACTGGCACACAAGCAGAAAGGGCAATATTAATCTCCCACTGATTTGATTTTTTTTCTTTTTTTTCAGGGAGACTTTAGAAAAAAAAAATACAAAAAAAATGATTTTTTCAGGAATAATTTAGAAACCAAATAAAATAAAATGATTTTTTCAGGGAGAATCTAGAAAACAAATAAAATAAAAAATAGGCTTTCTATGGCCCTCTGAGTGAGAGAGGACGCACACAGGAGTCGGGAGTGGCACACAAGCCCAGAGGCCAATATTTATCTCCCACTGATTGATTTAGTGATTTTTTCAGGTAGATTTTGGAACCCAAATCAAGCAAAAAAAAAAAATAGGCTTTCTATGGCCCACAATTGGAGAGAGAGAGAGAGAGATGGCACACCCAGGAGTCAAGACTGGCACACAAGCAGAAAGGGCAATATTAATCTCCCACTGATTTGATTTTTTTTTTTTTTCAGGGAGACTTTAGAAAAAAAAAATACAAAAAAAATGATTTTTTCAGGAATAATTTAGAAACCAAATAAAATAAAATGATTTTTTCAGGGAGAATTTAGAAAACAAATAAAACAAAAAATAGGCTTTGTAGGGCCCACTGAGTGAGAGAGGATGCACACAGGAGTCAGGAGTGGCACACAAGCCCAGAGGCCAATATTTATCTCCCACTGATTGATTTAGTGATTTTTTCAGGTAGATTTTGGAACCCAAATCAAGCAAAAAAATTAATAGGCTTTCTATGGCCCACTATTTGTGAGAGAGATGGCACGCTCAGGACTGGCACACAAGCCCAGAGGCCAATATTAATCTCCCACTTTTTTTTTTCCAGGGAAAATTTATAAACCCAATAAAAAAAATAATAAATAGGCTTTCTATGGCCCACTATCTGAGAGAGAGAGATGGCACGCTTAGGACTGGCACACAAGCCCAAAGGCCAATATTAATCTCCCACTGATTGATTTATTGATTTTTTCAGGTAGAATTTAGAACCCAAATCAACCAAAAAAATAAATAGGCTTTCTATGGCCCACTATTTGTGAGAGAGATGGCACGCTCAGGACTGGCACACAAGCCCAGAGGCCAATATTAATCTCCCACTTTTTTTTTTTTTTCCAGGGAAAATTTATAAACCCAATAAAAAAAATAATAAATAGGCTTTCTATGGCCAACTATCTGAGAGAGAGAGATGGCACGCTTAGGACTGGCACACAAGCCCAAAGGCCAATATTAATCTCCCACTGATTGATTTATTGATTTTTTCAGGTAGAATTTAGAACCCAAATCAAGCAAAAAAATTAATAGGCTTTCTATGGCCCACTGAGTGAGAGATGGCACACACAGGAGTCAGGAGTGGCACACAAGCCCTGAGGCCAATAATTTTTTTCCCACTGATTGATGTTGTGATTTTTTCAGGTAGATTTTGGAACCCAAATCAAGCAAAAAAATAAATAGGCTTTCTATGGCCCACTGAGTGAGAGATGGCACACACAGGAGTAAGGAGTGGCACACAAGCCCTGAGGCCAATATTTTTCTCCCACTGATTGATGTAGTGATTTTTTCAGGTAGATTTTAGAACCCAAATCAAGCAAAAAAATAAATAGGCTTTCTATGGCCCACTGAGTGAGAGATGACACAGACAGGGATGGCACTCTAGCAGAAATGCCAATCTTAATCTCCCACAAAAAAAAAAAAGGAACTGTCCTTCAATTACTATCTCCCTGCAGTAATCTCAGCCAGGTATGGCAGGCAGCAATAAGGAGTGGACTGATGCACAAATTAAATAAAAAGTGTGGACAAACAAACAAGATAGCTGTGCAGAAAGGAAGGAACAAGAGGATTTGTGCTTTTATAAAAGCAGTTGGTTTGCACAGCGGCGTACACACAGCAATGCAGCTATCAGGGAGCCTTCTAGGGCAGCCCAATGAGCTACAGCGCTGAGGAAAAAAAAAATGTAGCTTCCACTGTCCCTGCACACCGAAGGTGGTGTTGGGCTGTGGAAATCGCTACAGCACAAGCGGTTTGGTGGTTAATGGACCCTGCCTAACGCTATCCCTGCTTCTGACGAAGTGGCAGCAACCTCTCCCTAAGCTCAGATCAGCAGCAGTAACATGGCGGTCGGCGGGAACGCCCCTTTATAGCCCCTGTGACGCCGCGGACAGCAAGCCAATCACTGCAATGCCCTTCTCTAAGATGGTGGGGACCAGGACCTATGTCATCACGCTGCCCACACTCTGCGTTTACCTTCATTGGCTGAGAAATGGCGCTTTTTGCGTCATTGAAACGCGACTTTGGCGTGAAAGTCGCGTACCGCATGGCCGACCCCGCACAGGGGTCGGATCGGGTTTCATGAAACCCGACTTTGCCAAAAGTCGGTGACTTTTGAAAATGAACGACCCGTTTCACTCAACCCTAACATAGAGTATTGCTGTATGTAAAAGCTTATGTTAAAATCACATTGCAATTAAAAAGCAATGGCACAGCATTCAGATGTAAATCGGATGCTAGTTGGGAAAAATCGGATTGTACATGCATGACACTCGCATTACACTTGTGCTACTCTCGGCAGGGAGACTCCGACCAATTTTTCATACGCTTAATGTGACTCCAGCCTTAAGATTCGGCTCAACTTGCTGGTTAAATGAGACATCACATGTTTGCTCATATGATTTTTGCAAAGCTGAATCCTAAAATTGTCTATGTTATCACAATACTTTAAGAACAGCCCTGGTCTTAAAAACCTCTTTAATAATATTACGTTGGTTTTGTAAAGCTGAAAGGTGAGCTGTTAGTGTAAAGTGCTCTTGTTGGGTCTTTTGTTCACCAGTTAAAAACTGCTTACAATCCAATATCAATATTCACTAGATATGAACAAATAAGTTAGAGGCAAACAAAATTAACTTTTATTTAAAAAAAAAAAAGATTTGTGAGTACCTAAATATTTTTTTTCATTCTCTCGAATGAAGCAAAATTGAAGCCACTTTGTTTCTCACTTATCCTGCTGCATCAGCTCCTTATGTTGTCCTCTGTTATCTTACTTTCTTGCTCTAGGAGAATTCATCCAGCAACAGTTCTGGAGGAAAAATATTTTAAAAATATTTCTAATATTTCTTAGAATTTTTTTTTAATGCATGGAATTACAAAAGGTGCTCAATTAATCTAGGCATGCCAACACTCACGCAATCCGAAAAATAAGTTCTTATTCATAGTATAGCACTAGTATACTCTTCCATCTTCACTAGGGATGAGTGAGTACTAAAATGCTCAAATACTCTTTACTGAAACTCAGCAATTCCTACCGCTTAGGTACTCATTTCAAATAACGAGTAAAATGAGAGTCAATGGTAAATCTGAGTATTTTTCCAGGAGACCCTATAAGGAAGTATGAGGGGCAGTGAAAATGTTAAAATGAATGGCAAATGTGCTGAATGGAAGGAAAGCCGCATGGGGAAAACCCCTGGAAGCATCTCTGACTCCCATATCTCTGATGAGAACAATGGTGTCAAACTTTTACTCCACTTTAAGGACTGACAATAAAGCAAAATCAAAGAGAATGTAGAGTTTACAGGGAAAAAATGGTAAGAAACATGTACTCCTGTATAATGACTTAATGTAAAAATGATATAAAAGATAATAATTTAAGTAAACAAAAATTGAGTTTTATATTCATTTTTATTAAAATTGTAATATTTTTTAATTAAAAATTAGAAATTTCAGTGTAATTTAAGAAGGAAGCAAGAACTGCCAAAACTTAGATGGATGAGGGACTCAGATATACCCTATATTAGACATAAAGGGGGGCCTAATACACATAATGTTCAAATTATCATGTAGTTGTACTCCTAGACTCCTAATGGCTATGCACAAAGTTCAAAGCTTGCCAAAAATTGCATGCATGGTCATCCATATACCCTTGAATGCATCAACTGTAGTGCACCAATTAAAAATTGTGAACAAGGTTTAGTTGTGGTACTCCTACACTCATAAAGGCTTCCGCAACAGTGCAAATCCTGCCAATTAAAAGCAGGGTCATTCATACACCCTTGAAGGCACCAATTGTAGTGACTCATTCAAATATTGTGAACAATGTGTAGTTGTGGTACTGCTACACTCATAAAGACTCTGCACATAGTATAAAGCCAGAAAAAAATATTAGGAGGGCCTCCTAATACACCACTGAAGGCAACAACTAGAGGGCCTCATTCAAATACTGAACATTAAAAACACTTTATGTGCTGCTGTCATCTGGTTGTGTGAAAAAGTGGGGGCTAATCCAGGCTTTGTTCATTTTTATCAGCATGAGGTTGTTAGCATACTCTGTTGACAGACGAAAGCACCTGTCTGCTGTGACCCCCTCTAGCACTAAAAACCCACTCAGAAAAGACGCTAGCAGCAGGTCAGTACAACACCTCCAAGGCAAAGAGGGAGAATTCATGTCAGGTGTCCTGCTTTGAGACCCAACAGTTGAAGGTCACGGGGAAATTAGGGAGTCCAGGTATTTCTTGATCATCTTTAAAAACATTTCCCTCCTTGTCAAATATATCCAGTCATCAGGCCTTGGAATCTGGATTGGTGTCATGAAGTTGGTACAGGTCTTTGACGTTGTACCCCTGCCTCTGCTGTGTCTCTCCCTTGCCTCTCCTCCTTTATTTGGCAAGGAAGCCTGCCCCCTGCCACTAGCAATGCCTGATGGGAATTTTTTCAATATATTTTTTTCAATGACCTTCTGGTATAGCACCATTTTAGAAGAGCTTTCTGCCTCAGGAAGGAGAGATCCAAAGTTCTACTTGTAGCATGGGTCTAGAAAGCTGGACAAACAGTACTCTTTTTTGTCCTAGCTAAATGTAACATGAGGGTCACAGGAAAGGCAGTGATACATAAAGTCAGCCATATGTGCCAAGCTCCCTACAGCCAAAACTTCCCTGTGTCCTCCATGATGACGAATCTCCATGTCCTCTTTTCCTCTCTCTCTTCTTCCTCCTACTTCTCAGTCCTTCCAAGTACGAGAGATGTGATGTGCACTAGCCTCTGTTGCACTAACAATCATCTCCTGGTCCTCTTCCTCCTCAGCCTCCAACTTTTTATTGTAACCCAGTCTGCACTGAGCAAATGAGATAAGACTTGGGAAGGTAGTCTCTTTTCATCCTCCATCTCCACCTGTTCTGCATTCATAGCTTCATGTTCAATTGTGAGCAGCAACATTTTAAGTAGGCACAGCAGCGGGACTGTTGAGCTGACTATGGCGTCATCACCACTCACCATCTTTGTGGAGTTCTCAAAGTCTTGGAGAACAGCACAAGTGTCAGACATCCAGGCCCACTCTTCATTTACTCTGTGCGGAAGCTGACGAGAATACAGATGGGCCTGTTGGAGCTGGTATTTCACAACTGCCCTCTGCTGCTCACAAAGCATTGCCAGCATGTGCATTGTAGAGTTCTAGCTCATGGTGACGTTGCACACCTATCAGTGAGCTGGCACTTCGCACTTCTACATACCGCATTAGTCTTTCCTCCAGTTATTATTTCTCCAAGTGACAGACCAGGCATCATCTGAACGGGAAAGTGAAAGACATGATGATTGCGAAATGCGGAAAAAGAGTTGGTGGGGAACTGTTTTTTATCAAGTTTAAGTCAATTCAATTGATATTAACATTTTCAGGTCACGTTACTTGTATGAGCATCTAGCCCATTGGCCATAAGGAAGTCTGGTCTTGTTCCATGTTGTTTGGGTAGACTTGGATTTTAGCAACTCTCTGTGCTATTAGTTAATATGTTAATATACTAGCCAATAAGTGCAATTATATGCGACTAAAATATATTAAAATTAAATAAAATGTTCACCCTTTCCAGACACGTAACATGTATGTATGTCACACATGAAGTGCAGATGACCCCTCTCAATCAAGGGGAGGTGGAAGCTGTGTTGTGCAGCTCCAATTGCTAGCATTTAGACATTTAAGTGACATTGTCAATCTTTAAAAGCATCATTTAAATGGCGAGATCAAATGAGTAATCCATTCAAGTACCTCCTGCTCACCTTTTCATGATGTGGTATCACAATGTGTTGCAATTGTATCTTGGGACGTAAAAAGGGGGGCTTTTAAAGAAATAATAATTTCTACTGTCAAATGCATTAGTCTAGTATTGCAGTATATAATACAAGAGATCAAATTATGTCAGTTTGGGCATGGGTAAAAAGAAATATGAATAAAAAGCTTTCAAAAATCTAAAAAAAATTTATAATTGTAAATTCTAAAAATAAAAAAGTAATATAAAAAAACTTATATTGTATCGCCATGTCTCTAAAAGTTACATTAAAAAAAGTCAATTATATAAAGAGCAAAAATAATGAAAACATTATTTTTGTTGTCATCAATTAAGATATAAAAGACATATTTAGTAGAAGGCATAAGTAAAAACAACCTTTGCACACTATATGCCGTTAAGAATAGAGACACAAAGACATAGCCCAACATGTGTTTAACTTGATGAAGCTGCACTGGGCAGGGTAGTCTTTATTCTTAATGGCAACACCCTTATTGTTTTTATGTATAGATGTATTTTCATTTGCCTTAATATTATTTAAAATTTATCACACTTCATGCTCTTTTTATTTGGCTTTTATGGGGTGTTTTAAATATATTTTTTCTTTAGTGTTTGTGTATTTAATTCTAAATTAATACAATTTGGATATCTTCTTTGGATATTGTTTCTTTGGCAACTAATCTAATTTCTTTTGGGTGAGGTAATTGTATGTTTAATTCATCTAGGGGTGTGATGAGCATTTTCATCTCATTAATGCTTCACAACATTTTATAATTTAGGGCCATGAAAATTTAGTATGACTTTTTTCCATGGAAATGTTGCTCAATTTTGTAATTTTCAAAAGGGTAGAAGGAGCAAATGGACAACACCACAATCATGGACGAAAGTGTTGTCACTCTTGAAATTGTTCCAGAAAATGAAGTGTTGCTCCCAGAAAATTACTGCAATTACACGTTTTGTTATATACATTTTTATTTTCTTAATGTGTATTGGAGCAACTGGAATGTTTGACTGCTCTTCTTTTGCAAACTGTTCCAGGTCTCTCTTATTTGAAGGGTGCTTTCTCCCAAAAGTAATTATGGGATCTCTCCACAGGTGTTCAATATGATTTATATCTTGACTCATTGGTGGCCACTTCAAAACTGTCCAGCACTTTATTTTCCATAAATCTATTGGTGCAAATCCAGTTTTTTGACAGTAGATTCTGACACAAAAGCCTTTGGTAATCTTCACATTTCATGATGCCTGGCACACATTGAAGGTACCCAGTGCCGAAGGCAGCAAAATAACCCAAAAAATATTTGAACCTACACCATATTTGACTGTAGGTACTGTGTTTTTTTTTCGGGGGGGAAAGAGTAGAATGATGTTCTTTACCACAAAGCTCTATCTTGGTCTCATCTGTCCCCAAGATGGTTTCCCAGAAGAATTCTGGCTTACTTACATATATTTTGGCAAACTGCAGTCTAGCTTTTTTATGTCTATATGTCAGCAGAGGGGTCCCCCTGGGTCTCCTGCCATAGCATTTTATTTCATTCAAATGTCGACGGATAGTTCGAGCTGACAATAATGCACTCTGAGCCTGCAGGACAGCTTGAATTTCTTTGTAACTTGATTGGGGCTGCTTATCCACCATCCGGACTATTCTTTGTTGCAACCTTTCATCAATTTTTATCTTCCATCTATGACCACAGAGATTAACTATAGTGCCAAGGGTTGTAAACTTCTTGATAATGTTGTGCGCTAGGGACAAATGAACTTCAGTATCTCTGGAGATGGATTTGTAATTTTCAGATTATTATTGTTCAACAATTTTGGTTATGGAGTCTTTAGGTAGTTTTCTTTTCTTCTTTTTGTTCTCCAGGCTTACTATTGCAAACACACACACTCAAAATGCAAAGATTAAGTCAACTTGTCCCCTCTTTATCTGGACTCAGGTGTGATTTTCATGTTGCCTACACATGTTACTTGCCATAGGTTAGTTTGAATGAGCATCACATTCTTGAAACAAAGATGTTGTTAGGGCTAGCGGAATGCACCAAATAATTAGAGAGAAGGTATGAGGTGTGTTCGCAGCCCGGGGTCCACCGTGCAGAGATGGAACGTGCTGCTGAGTAATGACAGACTATATGGCAGTACAATGTGGATGCACACATGGGTTAACTTCACCCTGTATGAAGGAAGCAAACCCTGTTGCATCACAGTGCCACGGTACTGCATAAAGAGCGTAAGCAAGGAATCACAGAACTCTATCCCAGGACACAGGATTAGAGTTCGTGTAGACCTATTGCGCTCAACGCCACAATTGGGGTATCAGAGTAACTGAGAAAATAAATTAAATGTACAAGAGTGCGTGTTGTGCCACTCTGGCAGACGCCACTAACCACCCAGACTTGGGTAAGGAAAGCACTCTAATAAGGCACGGTGCCACACTGGTGGTCACAGCAATTAGACGCTGTTTTGTGTGTTATTGTGCTGATAGCTCAGTCGAGCGCTAGATAGCAGACATCCTCCTTATGTAAGCAATCATACACAAGGGAGGGGATGTTTAAAGAATGACTGGCACTCATCAACACACACACGTTTTCAAATGTACACTAGTGCATGGCCGAGCGGCCATGCAAACCTTTTATAGCAGCAGTGCAACAAGACCTTCCAGATGGACCAATAGGTGCCGCAACAGGACCTGAGCATGTGACCCCCGACCACCAATGGGAGGTTATCCCATGGGCATGCTCAGTATGAGAAAAGCAGGACTTAGTCCCAGAAAGACCTGCTCGCTGCTGATTACTGCTGGTTACAAAGACAGATCCTGGAAGACTAGCAGTAACCAGTCGTCAAGTATCATCGTGAGCTAGATGCTGGGACTGACCTCTCCGCTCAGCAGGCACCACTGTGGCTGGAGAAGAATGGTAGACCACAGGGGAGATGGTTCAAGATTCCCCCTATGCAGAGGTGGGAACTCGACACCTAACAGATGTTTACCAGCAATTTTGTAAAGGTGCCAATGGCCCAATTTTGAGGTTTTGTGTGAAATTATATCCAATTTGCATTTTCTTCTGTTTCTGTGTACCAATACAGATAATGGAAATAAATATGTGTATTCAAAAATGTGTAATTGCAATAATTTCCTGGGAAAAATAGTTCATTTTCTGGAAAAAGTTCAATTTAGATTGTGAGCCCCATCGGGGACTGCCTTGATAATGTGTGCAAAACTGTAAAGTGCTGTGGAATATGTTAGTGCTATATAAAAATAAAGATTATTAAGGGTGCCAACACTTTTGGCCATGCTAAAATAGATTAAGAACACAAGGTTACAGTAGATGAATCCCTGAGATGCCAAAGTATCAGAAACAACCAAAAGTGACCACATTCTGGATATTACACATCTCAAAGAATTCATTTAGGGATGTAGTTAGCATTTTAAACCAAAAGATGATTCACAGAACTGAGTGACATTGAGATGTGGAATTGAAAGATTGCATTTTTTTTCACTTGAATGTTATTTTAGCCCAGTTATTTTTAAAAGGGTTATCAGAAGAAAATGGACCACATACTTTGGTGTGAAATGTCTCCTGAATACAATATTTTGAATAACTCAATGTGATCGGATGCTGCTTTTTAGTCACAGTGCAAAGCCCAGAAGAGAAAGAGTGCCATATTATAGTGCAAATTTTGCTGGAATAGTTTGCAGGTGCCATGTCACATTGGCAAAGCTCCTGAGGTGCCAGAAAGGTAAAGCACCCCCTCATATAAATGACCATAATTTACAAACTATACATCTCAATGAATTCATCTAGGGGTGTACTGAGCAATATAATACGAAAAATGTTTCTCAAAATGTTATACCAGTGCATGGTGATGAAAAGGTAATTATGTTTTTACTAGTAAATTGTTGTTTTAGCCATAGATTTTAAATTTGCACAATTTTTCCTGTTCTGGGCCAAATGCCATATGTTGTCATACAGTATTGTATAGCCACATGGCAGGGCACAGAAGGGAAGGAACGCTATTTGACTTTCAGAGTGCAGATTTTCTGATAATAGTTTGCAGACTCCACTTGCAGAGGCCCTAAGTGCCAACATGGCAGAACAAACCCTCAAGTGACCCCAATTTGAATATTAGACTCCTCTGGAAATTCTTTTACAGGTGGTAGTGATGAATTTACCTACATGGGTGCTATCCAAAAACTAGCACACAGTGAATGTTGCAGAGTAAAAATTGCAAATGTGCCATTGATAGTGTCCAATATAGTGCCCAGCATGTGCTTCTGGAGACATGCACCCTATAAAGCTAGTGGGATTGCCTCGCTACAGTAATGCCAAAGATGTGGATGCTAACTCTAGTTTACCCGTACTGTTGTTCTCAGAAGGAAGAGGAGCATTTGAATTTTGGCTACACAGATTTTGCTGTATTTCTATTATGGGGTGCCATGTCGCTTTTTTAGCGCCTTCCAACCAATAACAATGAAACCCCCAATTTTTAACAGAGGGCAGACATGACTAGGGCTTGTTTGTGTGGGGTTAGTTGAAGCTTTTATTGGTGGCATTTTGAGGATATAACATTTTGAGTCACCGCTAAGACTTTGTTCACATTTCTCCTGTGCTCTGAGCATTTACATTGTGGTTTCCGTGTACCGTAACTGTCTATACATGACTCAGAGGAAACCCGAGATGGAACCATTCACTTTAATGTGACAGGAAGGTAGAATTATTCGTGACTCTCTCTTGTCTCTGTTGAGTGGTGTCAGTTTTTTCAGTGGTGCACAGAACTGCATCCTACATCCATGATCTTTTAATTACTAACAAACATTTTTTCCTCGCTATCACCAAATCCTTGCTCACCCTCTCTGACACAGCCACTCCAGCTGCACTTTCATATGGTGGATTCCACTTTTCCCACACACCCCCACCCCAGCAGCAAGCAGAGAAGTTGGTTTTCTCATGTCAGCCACCCTCTCTTACCCTCCATTCCTTTGAGGTGCACTCTGTGCACATCTATTCCCACTCCAACCTCCAACTGGCTGTCATTTACCATGCCCCAGGGCCAGCCACAGCCTTCTTTGGTCACTTCAATACCTGGCTACTTTATTTCTTCTCTGCTGACATCCCACTATCATCATGGGTAACTTCAACATCCCCATTGACACTTCCTTCTCAGCTGCCACTAAACTTCTATCTCTCACCTGCTCCTTCGGCCTCACTCAATGGTCATTTGCAGCAACTCACAAATTTGGCCACACATTGGACCTCATCTTCACCTGCCTCTGCTCACTATCTAACCTTTCTAACCAGCAGCTCCCTCTTTCTGACCGCAACTTACTTACATTCTCTTCCCTCTCCTCTCCTTTTCCACAATCCCCACTCCAAAAACTTGCACACCCTTGCAGAAATCTCAAACACATCAATCCACACTCACTTTCTATATCCCTTCTCCCTCTTACAGACATAAGTTCCTTACACAATGCAGACACTGCTGCCATTTTAAATAACACCACATTAGCTCTAGAATCGATTTCGCCTCTCACACAAAGCTTGCAAAATCAACAGACAACACTGGCACACCAGCCTGACCAAAGAACTGAGGCAGGCTTCTAGGGTTGCTGAGCAGAGATGGAAAAGATCGCACTCCAACAAGCACTCACTACTTTCAAGGCCACACTCACTGCAGCAAAACAAACCTATTTCTCATCTCTCATATCCTCCTTGTATCACAACCCTAAACAGCTATTCAACACTTTCAATTCTCTCCTCCATCCCCAGCACCTCCTTCCTCTCCACTCATCTCAGCTGAAGACTCTACCTCATTCTTTAAGCAGAAAATTGATAACATCAGAGAATGTTTTGGTCTACAACTCCCATGGCCACTCCTCATAACTGCTCAGCCCTCTTCCTCCAAAACCAACTTCTCCACCATTAGAGAAGATAGACTCTCCACTCTATTGTCAAGGTCATATCTCACCACTTGTGCAAACCTAACCCATCTCTTCAACCTAACGCTAACAACTGGTGTTTTACCCTCATGCTTCAAACATGCCTCAATCATACCATCCTCAAAAAGACCTCTCTTGACCCATCCTCTGTATCTAGCTATCAGTTCTCCCCTATGCCTCAAAACTACTGGAACAACATCTCCATCTTGAACTGTCCTCCCACCTCTCTTCCTGCACCCTCTTTGACCGCTTGCAATGTGGTTTCCTACTGCATCACTACACTGAAACTGCCCTAACTAAAGTCACCAATGACCTTTTAACAACCAAAGCCAAGTGACACTGCTCTGTCATCCTGCTTCTGGACTTGTCCTCTGCCTTTGACGCGGTGGATCATTCCCTATTACTACTGACACTCTCATCTCTTGGCATCACAGACTTGGACCTATCTTGGATCTCTCGTCATATCTAACAGACTGGACATTCAGCATCTCCCACTCACACACCACTTCCTCATCTCACCCCACTATCTGTCGGAGTCCCGTAAGGTTCAGTCCTGGGGCCCTGCTCTTCTCCATACACACCTTCATCCTCGAACAACTCATAGAATCTCAAGGCTTTCAGTATAACCTCTATGCGATGGAACGGAAAGACTCCTAATGCTCATAATTAGTGTTGGGCATTCCAATACGGCAAGTATCGGGTATCGGCCAATATTTGCTGTATCGGAATTCTGATACTGAGTTCCGATATTTTTGCGATATCGGAAATCGGAATCGACGTGTGCGGTGCGTATGGTTCCAAGGGTCTGGAGGAGAGGAGACTCTCCTTCAGGCCCTGGGATCCATATTCATGTAAAAAATAAAGAATAAAAATAAAAAATATGGATATACTCACCCATCTGAAGGACCCTGGCTGTCACCGCTGCTAACGTCTGCCTCCGTTCCTGGGAATGCAGAGAGTGAAGGACCTTTGATGACGTCGCGGTCAGGTGAGCGATCAGGTGAGCGGTCAGGTGACCGCGACGTCATCGAAGGTCCTTCACTCACTGCATTGTTAGGGACGGAGGCAGATGCTCGCAGCGGTGACAACCAGGGTCCTTCGGAGGGGTAAGTATATCCATATTTTTTATTTTTATTCTTTATTTTTTACATGAATATGGATCCCAGGGCCTGAAGGAGAGTTTCCTCTCCTTCAGACCCTGGGAACCATCCAGGATACCTTCCGATATTTGTCTCCCATTGACTTGCATTGGTACCGGGTATCGGTATCGGCGATATCCGATATTTTTGGGATATTGGCCGATACCATCCGATATCGATACCTTTGAATATCGGAAGGTATCGCTCAACACTACTCATAATGTATTGATCACTGTTTATCATGGCATTTAGAGGTTTAAACATCAAGGGATGGTGCAGTGCTGGCTCTTACAAAAAGAGCTTGGCTATCAGTAAAGCCGAGTTCTAGTGGTATTCATCTGGGTTCAATTCCTGTGCCTCCATAATTGCTAAGATGCACTCCTATGTCCATTTGCAGGAATACACTGCAAAGTAGGATTTACTAGTACATCGAATGTTTGAAAGGGGATAAGAATAATATATTTTTTCCCATCAACGGAGCTGGGTGAGGGCTTCTTTTTTGCCAAATTATATTTTAGTTATAACAACATTTTCTTAGAGAATTTGAATCTTTTTCATCACTTTTTATTTTTAGTTAAAAATTTACATTTTTTCTTGTACTTATTTAGTTATTTATTTTACTTTTTTGTTCAGACCCACTATAGGACACATTTAACTCTTTGATCACTTGTGTTAAACACTGCAACACTCTTGTATTGAAGTATTACATCTGTCAATTTCACGCTAACATACAAGCTGTTAGACTCTGCTTGTAGCAGGGCCTATTTTACTAAGTTAGATGGCAGACTTCAGTTAATCATTTGACCTCCACTTGTCATGACAACCATCGGCATCTCATGGTCACAACACAAGGTGCCAATGAGATACTTAGGAAGGCTCCTACCTCTGCTTATTTAGATGCCACTGTTTTTACTGACGGGCATCCAGGTTGTTAAATGCAGTCGCTGCTATCTTTGATGGTGGGTGACTCTGTCAGCAGAATGTAAACTTCAACATACAACTGACACTTGCTTCATATTTTCTCTCCTCTGATCTCACACTGACAGAAATCAAAGGACAGACAGCGCCATGAATATGGGAGTACTGTGATTGGAACGTGATTGAGACCTGAAACAATTAAGTGTCAATGATGTCTTCAGAACCTGATCCTCTTTATTCGGATCCTGAATAAATTGTAGGAAGCTGGGTCGCTAGTAATCTGCCCACTGTAATGTATTGTTGTACTGCTCAATAACTGTTTTTTCTGAAAAGAAGAAAAAGGTCAAAATAAAAAATCAGTACTTTCAGACCCAAATAATGAAAAGAAAACAAGTTCATAATCATTTAGAAACAACAATACTAATTTTTTAACTCAGGAAGAGTTCATAAATCAATATTGTTTGGAATAACCATGATTTTTAATCACAGCTTTCATGCGTCGTGGCATGCTTTCCACCAGTTTTTCACTCTGCTTCTGACGCAAACTTTTAAGCAGTTCTTCTTTGTTTGATGGGTTGTGACTATCCATCATCCTCTTGATTACATTCCAGAGATTTTCAATGGGGTTCAGGTCTTGAGATTGAAGGTTTTGATGTGGTGGTCTCTTAATTTTTGCCAAAGCTGTATATCTACCATCAGAGTTCGCTAAATGTTTAAACAAGCATATACGGAAACAATGCAAGTTTGTACATAGTGCAATTTAAGGCCTCATTTTTTATGTTGATGTAAAAAAAAATAAACTTTTGTTTCATGGACGTAGGGTAGGAAATACTAGGGTGCGAAAAATAAAGAAAATTTTTAATTAACTTAAATAATTTTGCCTCTACAACAGCTTGTATGATAAGCTTAGAATATGATGAATTTTATATTTATATATACTATACAGATAAACTAAAGAATGTAGTGGAAAATATTGTTCTGCGTTTTTTGCAAAGAATCTGAACTATCTTACATTGTAATGTACTTTAATTTTGCCAGATGACCTTTAATTAAGTAATGTATCAGCCCTGGCCATTGGCTCGACAGCTTTACTTGTAGTCCTAACCAATTTTTTCAGGTTTCCTTTGTCGTCATGAGACCAGTGCTGTTTGTGAAAGGGGTTGAATGCTTGCTGATTTCAAAAGCTGAGCCAGCCCCTTTTTATGTGTCTGTTTGTGGACTGGCTGTATCAGGGAAGTGTGCTGTCTCAACATGTAAAATTAGCAGTTAGCTGGTTCAGTTCATAAATAGCATTGTATTCATGCCGACACATAAAGCACTCTTATGACAAGCACAGGCTTGAAATTGGAGTTGGTGAATCTGGAACTGAACTTGAAGGGCAGTTGAACTTTCATAAAGCTTTTCACAGTAAGCTTTCATGTGTGTAAATGAGGAATAATAGTAATGGTAATAGTAATAATAGTATTTCTGGCAACTAAATGACTTGTAATCTACATTTTCTTAAATTTTCCCCTTTGCTGCTTAATTTTCAATTTCAATAGATGCTATCATGTATCCCACACAGAGCACTACACATAAAAAGGGATTTCTGCTAGTCAACCTTTAGAAAAAAGAAAAATAGGGCCTTTTTTGATCAAAGAACACAAAAGCCATCCAGCCATGTCCATATAAACGCGGATGGTCCCTAAATGCTAAATGTTTTATCTCTCCCTGTGCCAATCCAGGGCTCATCTGAATGAGAAGAGAACAGGAAGATGCACCTTGACGTGGTTAGATGGCTTCTGTGCTCTTTGATCAAAAAATGCTAAGTACCTTACATTTTTAATGATGACAGCTACACTGGAGTTTATGTATTCATTAATTACTGTGTGCTGACACATCATGTATGAATACACCATTCCTTAACACAAAGACAGAAGCAACAGAAACATTAAATAAATTAAACTGAGGAGTCTTGTCGTAAATCCAACTCTGGTGTGAGGAAAAAGTGTTGTAAAAGGAAACACAACATAATTTTTCTGTGTCTCCGTCTGCTTGCTTTTTCTCTCAGGTCTTCTCTCCTTCCTCTATGGAGTATAATAAGTGGAATAACCTACCACAATATTCTGCTACCAGTCTATTTTTTTCCGGAAGAAAGCTTTGAGCTGTATTTCAGAGTGAATGGTGAGTTCAAGACTCGGAGAGGAGAAAAATAAGTTTCTCATCAATGGAGAAAAAAGCACATTTTCTGATAAAATTTACTACACAGTTTCTGATATTTCCTTGTAATTTCGATCTATGCAAAATGTGTTAAATGTTCAGTTACCATTTAAAAATCGATGAAAATAAATTATATAACTTTCCTTTTCTCTCTATTTTTTTCCTGGAAACCCCTGTAATGACTTGTTAGTACTATATGCATTTCAGTGTCCTTAAAATGCTTGCACATGTAAAAACTGCATTAAAAGTTTTAATTCTGCTGTTATAACAAATATTGTTCTATTTAGGCAATTCTAGAAACATTTGATAAAAAAAATTTTCAACACAAATCACTACCAAGTTGATTGCTAAACATAACCAAAATCAGTGTTATGCCCTTGCCTCAGTTCAAGGGCTGGGCACAGTTCCCCTACCCTATAGCTAACCCTCATTGCTATGCTCTACATCAGGTTTCCCAAGTTGCCTGACAAACGCGAGTGACAGAATCACACAATGCCTTTTAAGGATTGAGCTCAGGTACCTTGTGCTTTAGAATTTGCCTTTCCCGGTTCTGTCAGGTGACAATTATATCAGCAAACGACTGTTTGTGTCCACAACCTGCATTTACTTTCTGTCTTAAGGTACCATTACACTCAGCGATGCTGCAGCGATATAGACAACGAGCCGATCGCTGCAGCGTCGCTGTTTAGGTCGCTAGGAGACGTCAAACACGGCAACAGCTGAACGATGCAGGAGTGATCCAGTGACGTACTTATCGTTCTCGCTGGTTGTTAGCTCCATGAAAAAACATTGCAGGCATCGTTGCTTTTGCTGTCAAACACGACGAATCACGCCGACCTGACGACCAAATAAAGTTCCTGACTTCTAGCTACGACCAGCGATGTCACAGCGGGATCCTGATCGCTGCTGCGTGTCAAACACAATGGGATCGCTATCCAGGATGCTGCAACGTCACGGATCGCTGTCGTTCTCGTTGGAAAGTTGCTCAATGTGAAGCTACCTTTAGACTTTCAACTATCCATTCATCTGTTCTAAGCATAGCACACATCTCTTTTTTTGGGCTTGTTTATTCTACAAAACTTATTTCATATTGTCTATCCTGACCTGCTGCTTAGAGAATACACCTCACCAAGTGAGCCCATAGCACCAAACTGTGTCTGGTCAACAGTTTGTGTTTTATATTTTATAAGTATGTTGTAAAAAGTTTTACCCTAGGACTTAACCCATGATGTCTGTCTCAGTTCAGAGCTTGCTGGCACACATTTGTTAAGAGGCACAGGTCTCCTAATAAACTTGACTCGTCACTGAGTGGCTAACTCTACATTTCTTAAGAGCAATAATGAATTTGTTTGAATTGAATAAAGTTTCTAACAATAACTACTTCACATCTGATGGATTCCCAAAAACTAAGCTTTGTATTATTTGCAGTATAAAAATGAAATAAAAAAAATAATTAATTGTTCAAATCTGAAATATAAATTGGTTTTCCCACCAAGACATTCCCAAATTTGTGAGAGAAGGGATTTGGCCCCACTGAAAATTCTCTGTCCGTTAAATTAATTGTCAAATTAAAAAAAACAGATTGAGACAGTAAATATGGGATACTAATTACAATTTTTGAAGTCCTCTTGATTTAAACTGTGACTATCCAAATCACATTAAGCAGCATACAAAGCTATCTCTAATTTTGTATGAGATGATCTGGTAGGTCTCATGGGAGAAGGGTGACAATTGGTGTTATGGGAAAGTGGTTGATTCCCTTGAGGAGAGCATCTAATATTGCTACTATTGTGTTATCTAAACATAGGTATTTCATTTGCTTCATAGAAATAGTTCCTAAACATAGACCTTCCTGTAATAAAGTAATTAAGCTGAAAAAATAGTAGAAGGCTTAGAAGACAATTTACAGTAAACATTAGTATTTAATAATATGTAACCAATTTGTAATGCATGCGTTTGATTGTTCTTTACAACCACAGTACCCCTTTTATCTTCTTAATTATGAGAATATTGTACTTTATTCATTCTAATAGAGATAATCATACATTTATCGTGTCCCAAAGTACAGTAAAAGATATCATAATAGTACTATTGACTTTTCAATGATATGAGGATGCATGAAATACTGAAAAACATCAGCAGCAGTAAAAAACATGTAAAAAATACAGGTTTTACATATGTAATCATTATGATATTGTTCTATTTTCCACTCTGGGAACATTTCTTACAATAATTTCCTAAAAAAAAACCCTGATCATTGCAAAACTTTAAGAAAACAACAATGATGGCTGGTCCAAATTTAATATACAGCAAAATTTAAAAGAAAAAAGGACCAAATGTCTTTTTTTTGCAATAGAATTGGATTCCATTCTATAACACAATCAATTTACACTATAATGTGATTACTTGTTTCAAATTAGCACTCAATGGATAGCAAATCATGAAGTATAATTTTACAATTATTTGTTTTTTTTTAATTAATTGCTATTATTACAAGTGATAAGCAAATTTGTTCAAAAAACAAGCGCCAAACATAAAATCGGCACAAATATGGCACATTTGGATTCGTGATCAGAAACATGGGCCAAATTTTATAAAATCAGAAAAAATTGGAAAGATTCGATAAATAGTGTGGGAAAATATTTGTGTTGCCATTAAAATATTTTGAGCACTTTGGCTACAATAATGGTGGTGTATGATGAGTGTGGGGTACTTGTTGGATGAGGATAGAGGGTGGGGGGAGCTCAGAGGAGCCGCGTGCTTGTAAACATTTTTTTTAATTCTAACTTTATATGTGCACATTGCGGCTAGCCAATCAGGGTGCAGGAAACATCCACAATGTCCTGACACAATGGTTTGTGTCATTGGTTGCTGAAATCACATGTCTTTCTCCATATAAAAAACATCTTGTTTTAACACCATATTGACAATGTAACAGTGCAGAGAGGCTGCTCCTGAAACTGGAACTGTTTGCTGCTATATTTTAGCTAGTCAGCTAGGTGGTTGTTTCTTAGTCAAATAGTTTAGCTCGTTAGTGTTCTATGTGGCTGTGAAATCGACCTTCCATCAGATTTTTAACCCCTTAAGCCCCAAGGGTGGTTTGCACGTTAATGACCGGGCCAATTTTTACAATTCTGACCACTGTCCCTTTATGAGGTTATAACTCTGGAACGCTTCAATGGATCCCAGTGATTCTGACATTGTTTTCTCGGGACATATTGTACTTCATGATAGTGGTAAAATTTCTTTGATATTACCTGCGTTTATTTGTGAAAAAAACGTAAATTTGGCGAAAATTTTGAAAATTTCGCAATTTTCCAACTTTGAATTTTTATGCAATTAAATCACAGAGATATGTCACACAAAATACTTAATAAGTAACATTTCCCACATGTCTACTTTACATCAGCACAATTTTGGAACCAAAATTTTTTTTTGTTAGGGAGTTATAAGGGTTAAAAGTTGACCAGCAATTTCTCATTTTTACAACACCATTTTTTTTAGCGACCACATCTCATTTGAAGTCATTTTGAGGGGTCTATATGATAGAAAATACCCAAGTGTGACACCATGCTAAAAACTGCACCCCTCAATGTGCTCAAAACCATATTCAAAAAGTTTATTAGCTCTTCTGGTGCTTCACAGGAATTTTTGGAATGTTTAAATAAAAATGAACATTTAACTTTTTTTCACAAAAAATTTATTTCTGCTCCAATTTGTTTTATTTTACCAAGGGTAACAGGAGAAAATGGACCCCAAAAGTTGTTGTACAATTTGTCCTGAGTACGCCGATACCCCATATGTGGGGGTAAACCACTGTTTGGGCGCATGACAGAGCTCGGAAGCGAAGGAGCGCCATTTGACTTTTCAATGCAAAATTGACTGGAATTGAGATGGGACGCCATGTTGCGTTTGGGGAGCCCCTGATGTGCCTAAACATTGAAACCCCCCACAAGTGACACCATTTTGGAAAGTAGACCCCCTAAGGCAGAGGTCCCCAACTCCAGTCCTCAAGGCCCACCAACAGGTCATGTTTTCAGGATTTCCTTTGCATTGCACAGGTGATGCAATTATTACCTGGGCAAGACTAAGGAAATCCTGAAAACATGACATGTTGGTGGGCCTTGAGGACTGGAGTTGGGGACCCCTGCCCTAAGGAACTTATCTAGAGGTGTGGTGAGCACTTTGACCCAACAAGTGCTTCACAGAAGTTTATAATGCAGAACCGTAAAAATAAAAAATCATATTTTTTCACAAAAATTATCTTTTTGCCCCCAATTTTTTATTTTCCCAAGGGTAAGAGAAGAAATTGGACCCCAAAAGTTGTTGCACAATTTGTCCTGAGCACGCTGATACCCCATATGTGGGGATAAACCACTGATTGGGCGCATGGGAGACCTCAGAAGGGAAGGAACGCCGTTTGACTTTTCAATGCAAAATTGACAGGAATTGAGATGGGACGCCATGTTGCGTTTGGAGAGCCACTGATGTGCCTAAACATCGAAACCCCCCACAAGTGACACCATTATGGAAAGTAGACCCCCTAAGGAACTTATCTAGATGTGTTTTGAGCACTTTGACCCACCAAGGGTGTTAGGGCTAGCGGAACGCACCAAATAATAAGACTGATAGTGTACGGTGCGTTCGTAGCCCGGGGTCCACCGTGCAGAGATGGAACCTGCTGCTGAGTAATGACGGACTATATGACGGTACTCATAAGTATACTCGCGTGGGTTAAACTTCACCCAACGTGAAGGAAGCGATCCTGTTGCGTCACAGGATCGCGGTACCGCACATAGAAGGCGAGCAAGCAGTCAGCGAACTTAACCCCAACTAGGATTGAAGTCCGATTAGACCACTTGCTGGCACAACACCGCAACAGGGTGTGTTAGGCAACTCTTATACTTAGAGCACCGAAGTGCGAACTGTGCCGTGCTGGCAGGCACCACTAAGCACCCAGACGTGGGTCAGGAAGCGCACTACTGGCGCGTGGCGCCGCACTGGCGGTCACAGCAATAGACGCTGATACGTGTGTGACACGTTGAGTGATTTGTCGGGCGCTAGATAGCAGCCATACTCCATACGCGAACAGTCATACAATAGGGTAGGGGTATTTAATGAACGACTTGCACTCACAACAAACACACGTCTTCAATTGTACACTAGCGCATGGCCGTGCGGTCATGCGCAGTTTATATAATTGCAGGACAGGAAGTGGCCACAGAAACTTTGCCCTTCCAGGGCCTGCCAAGAGGACCAATGGAATGCGCTGCAGAGCCAGAGCAAATGACCCTCGATCTCCAACGGGAGATCTTGCTCTGGGCATGCTCAGTGTGCGCAAACAAGGACTTAGTCCCAGGGAAGTCCGCTCGCCGCTGACCAGCACTGACTTTAATGGCAGGAGCTGAAGAAGCAGCAGTAACTCTCTGTACAGAGTGAGAGCGAGCAAGACACTGGGAGCGACGTCCCTGCTGAGCAGACTCCACTGCGGCTGGAGGAGAATGGGAGACTGCAGCGGAGACGGATCGAGATTCCCCCTGTGCAGCAGAGGAAACTCGACTCCTAACAAAGGGCTTCACAGAAGTTTATAATGCAGAGCCATAAAAATAAAACAAAAATTTTTTCCCACAAAAATTATTTTTCAGCCCCCAGTTTTGTATTTTCCCGAGGGTAGCAGGAGAAATTGGACCCCAAAAGTTGTTGTCCAATTTGTCCTGAGTGCGCTGATACCCCATATGTGGGGGGGGGAACCACCGTTTGGACGCATGGAAGGGCTCGGAAGGGAAGGAGCGCCATTTGGAATGCAGACTTAGATGGAATGGTCTGCAGGCGTCACATTGCGTTTGCAGAGCCCCTAATGTACCTAAACAGTAGAAGCCACCCACAAGTGACCCCATTTTGGAAACTAGACCCCCTAAGGAACTTATCTAGATGTGTGGTGAGCGCTTTGACCCACTAAGGGCTTCACAGAAGTTTATAATGCAGAGCCGTAAAAATAAAACAAAAATTTTTTCCCACAAAAATTAATATTTTAGCCCCCAGTTTTGTATTTTCCCGAGGGTAGCAGGAGAAATTGGACCCCAAAAGTTGTTGTCCAATTTGTCCTGAGTGCGCTGATACCCCATATGTGGGGGGGAACCACTGTTTGGACGCATGGAAGGGCTCGGAAGGGAAGGAGCGCCATTTGGAATGCAGACTTAGATGGAATGGTCTGCAGGCGTCACATTGCGTTTGCAGAGCCCCTAATGTACCTAAACAGTAGAAACCCCCCACAAATGACACCATGTTGGAAAGTAGACCCCCTAAGGAACTTATCTAGATGTGTGGTGAGCGCTTTGACCCACCAAGGGCTTCACAGAAGTTTATAATGCAGAGCCATAAAAATAAAACAAAAAATTTTTCCCACAAAAATTATTTTTCAGCCCCCAGTTTTGTATTTTCCCGAGGGTAACAGGAGAAATTGGACCCCAAAAGTTGTTGTCCAATTTGTCCTGAGTGCGCTGATACCCCACATGTGGGGGGAACCACCGTTTGGATGCATGGGAGGGCTCGGAAGGGAAGGAGCGCCATTTGGAATGCAGACTTAGATGGAATGGTCTGCAGGCGTCACATTGCGTTTGCAGAGCCCCTAATGTACCTAAACAGTAGAAGCCACCCACAAGTGACCCCATTTTGGAAACTAGACCCCCCCAAGGAACTTATCTAGATGTGTTGTAAGAACTTTGAACCCCCAAGTGTTTCACTACAGTTTATAACCCAGAGCCGTGAAAATAAAAAATCCTTTTTTTTCCCACAAAAATTATTTTTTAGCCCCCAGTTTTGTATTTTCCCAAGGGTAACAGGAGAAATTGGACCCCAAAGTTGTTGTCCTATTTGTCCTGATTACGCTGATTCCCCATATGTTGGAGTAAACCCCTGTTTGGGCACACGGGAGAGCTCGGAAGGGAAGGAGCTCTGTTTTACTTTTTCAACGCAGAATTGGCTGGAATTGAGATCGGACGCCATGTCGCGTTTGGAGAGCCCCTGATGTGCCTAAACAGTGGAAACCCCCCAATTATAACTGAAACCCTAATCCAAACAAACCCCTAACCCTAATCCCAACAGTAACCCTAACCACACCTCTAACCCTGACACACCCCTAACCCCAATCCCAACCCTGTTCCCAACTGTAAATGTAATCTAAATCCTAATCGTAACTTTAGCCCCAACCCTAACCCTAACTTTAGCCCCAACCCTAACGGTAGCCTTAACCCTAGCCCCAACCCTAGCCCTAACCCTAGCCCTAACCCTAGCCCTAACCCTAACCCTAGCCCCAAACCCTAACCCTAGCCCTAACCCTAGACCTAACCCTAACCCTAGCCCTAACCCTAGCCCCAACCCTAACCCTAGCCCTAACCCTAACCCTAGCCCCAACCCTAACCCTAGCCCTAACCCTAGACCTAACCCTAACCCTAGCCCTAACCCTAGCCCTAACCCTAACCCTAACCCTAGCCCTAACCCTAGCCCTAACCCTAGCCCTAACCCTAGCCCCAACCCTAACCCTAGCCCTAACCCTAGCCCTAATGGGAAAATGGAAATAAATACATTTATTTTTTATTTTTCCCTAACTAAGGGGGTGATGAAGGGGGGTTTGAATTACTTTTATAGTGGGATTTTTAGCGGATTTTTATGATTGGCAGCCTTCACACACTGAAAGACGCTTTTTATTGCAAAAAATATTTTTTGCGTTACCACATTTTGAGAGCTATAAATTTTCCATATTTTGGTCCACAGAGTCATGTGAGGTCTTGTTTTTTGCGGGACGAGTTGACGTTTTTATTGGTAACATTTTTGGGCACGGCACATTTTTTGATCGCTTTTTATTCCGATTTTTGTGAGGCAGAATGACCAAAAACCAGCTATTCATGAATTTCTTTTGGGGGAGGCGTTTATACCGTTCCGCGTTTGGTAAAATTGATAAAGCAGTTTTATTCTTCGGGTCAGTACGATTACAGCGATACCTCATTTATATTATTTTTTTATGTTTTGGCGCTTTTATACGATAAAAACTATTTTATAGAAAAAATAATTATTTTTGCATCGCTTTATTCTGAGGACTATAACTTTTTTATTTTTTTGCTGATCATGATGTATTGCAGCTCGTTTTTTGCGAGACAAGATGACGCTTTCAGCGGTACCATGGTTATTTATATCTGTCTTTTTGATCGCGTGTTATTCGACTTTTTGTTCGGCGGTATGATAATAAAGCGTTGTTTTTTGCCTCGTTTTTTTTTTTTTTTCTTACGGTGTTTACTGAAGGGGTTAACTAGTGGGCCAGTTTTATAGGTCGGGTCGTTACGGACGCGGCGATACTAAATATGTGTACTTTTATTGTTTTTTTTATTTAGATAAAGAAATGTATTTATGGGAATAATATTTTTTTTTTTTTCATTATTTTGGAATATTTTTTTTTATTTTTTTTTACACATTTGGAAATTTTTTTTTTAACTTTTTTACTTTGCCCCAGGGGGGGACATCACAGATCAGTGATCTGACAGTGTGCACAGCACTCTGTCAGATCACCGATCTGATAGAAGTGCAGGCTGCTTCACAGTGCCTGCTCTGAGCAGGCTCTGTGAAGCCACCTCCCTCCCTGCAGGTCCCGGATCCGTGGCCATCTTGGATCCGGGCCTGGAGCAGGGAGGGAGGGAGGTAAGACCCTCGCAGCAATGCGATCACATCGCATTGCTGCGGGGGTCTCAGGGAAGCCCACAGGGAGCCCCCTCCCTGCGCGATGCTTCCCTGCACCGCCGGCACATCGCGATCATCTTTGATCGCGGTGTGCCGGGGGTTAATGTGCCGGGGGCGGACCGTGACTGCTCCTGGCACATAGTGCCGGATGTCAGCTGCGATATGACATACTATGACGTCACTGGGAATTAAGTCCCAGGGCACCTCGACGGGATAGTACGTCATATGGGATAAAGGGGTTAAGCATGAGAGAAGAAAAAGTTTTGGTGTTATCATTCATATTCTCTGAAAAAAGACCAAGAAAGCAAAATTCCTGCCCGAGTATGTAAACTTTTGAGTACAACTGTATCTTCTATGTCATACATTCCTAATTCACAGGTCAAACAAAATGTATTCGCTTAATAAGGTCATCCAGTACGGTAGATATCACTTTGAAATTGTTTGGATCATTTTTGGGCACATGACATTTTTTGATCGCTTTCTATTACGATTTTTGTAAGGCAAAACGAACAAAAAACAGCAATTCAGAAATTTTGTTTGGGTTGGGGTTTTTTGCCATTCCATGTGTGGTAAAATTTATAAGGCAGGATTACAGCAATTCCTCATTTACATAGTTGTTTTATGTTTTGGTGCTTTTATACAATAAAAACTATTTTATAGAAATAATAATTATTTTTGCATTGCTTTATTGTGAGAGCTATAACTTTTTTATTTTTCTGCTGATGGAGCTGTTTGATGGCTTGTTTTTTGTGGGACAAAATTACATTTTCAGCGGTACCAAGTTTATTTATGTCCTTCATTTTGATCGCCTTTTATTCCACTTTTTGTTCGGCGCTATGATGATAAAGCATTGTTTTTTGAAATTTTTTGACAGTGTTTACTAAAGGAGTTAATTAGGTGATTTGGGGAAACCAAATATGTGTACTTTTATTGATTTTTTTTTCATTCAAATGATTGTTTAGAAATACAATATCTTTAGATTTTTTATTATTTTTGATTTTTTTTTAAATAGTTTTACAATTATTTTTTTTTTACTATTTTCTATCTTTTTCACTTTGTCCCAATATGGGATTATCATTTTTTACAGGCTGATCAATTTTGCAGCATGGAGATGAAGCAGCATCCCCATGCTGCAGAAACTGTCGGCTCTGCACTGACAGACAAACTTGCTGATCATGCACTGGGCATGATCAGCAAGTTTGTTACTTCTGGTGACCTGGATGTCATCATGTCGACATCATTGGGTCACCATGGCAACGATCAGGGTCCCACGTCATGTCGCGGGGTATCCAATCCAAAGGCAGAGGGGCTGTTGCAGCATTTCAGGGGTTAAAGTGCTGGGAGTCATCTGTCAGAATCAGCTGACACCCGGCGTCAATTCCGTGTACACACACACACCCGTGTGTATGGGCGAGAGTGATGAAGTAACATTCCGTTTATTTTTATCTTCATTCATACAATTTTGTTAGGAGAAAAAACAATGTTAGTATGTTTGTTATTCTTTATATACTGTGTATAAAATAAAAAAAACACTCTTTTTACTTTGTATGAGCATGCTCTTATACTCATTTAGAATATAAGGAAAAGTTGAAAGAACTCATATTAGGATCAATACTGTCCCAAGAAACTAAGTCAATCACTCACAATGTTTCCAGCTACTTCTGATCCAAAAGTGATGTATTGAAGTTAATCAGTGTCAAGCATGGCAAGCGGCAAAATTCTGATGTAATGATATGAATGCTGAACTAACCAAAACTACAGGAATGTGTTCTGAATTTGAAGGAAGGTACTGCAATTGTCTCAGAGACAGCATGATGCATATAATATAAAGAAGAGCAAAGTAATGTTCCGTTTCGGTATCTCCTGCAGCATCCTTTTGTAACTTCTGAAATATAAAACAGCTTTATTTTTTTTCACAGTAGTCCACGCATATAGAATGTACTACTTATTTATAACCTCAATTCCCACAATACATTAAACATAAATCAGAAGTTGAAAATTAGAGATTTTTCCATTTCATAAAAAAATAAAATGAGATGTGTTGCTCTCATAAATTTCTAAATGGGTTAATTTTTTTCAAATGAAATAGAAATCTGCCTGCGTTTCCACTTCTGATTAGTGGTGAACGAATTTGTTAGAAAAACAATTGCGAAACAAAAAATTGGCACGAATATGGCACTTTTGGATTAGTGATCGGAAACACAAGCAAAATTTTATAAAATTGGAAAAAGCAGAAACATTCAGCAAAAAGTGCAGGAAAATATTTGTGTTGACACAAAAGTATTTTGAGCACCTTGGCTACGAAATTGGTGGTGTATGAGGAGCGAGGGGCATGTGTTTGATGAGGGTAGGAGGTTGGCAGAGCTTAGAAAAGTGGCCTGCTTGTAAATCTTTTTTTCCCTCTAACTCTATGTGAGCACATTGCAGCTAGCAAATCAGGATGCAGGAAACATCCAGAATGTCCTAACACAACAGTTTGTGTCATTGGCTGCTGAAATCACATGTCCCTCTCAATATAAAGAGCAGACATCATGTTTTAGCGCTATTTTGACAATGTAACAGCGCAGCAAGACTGTTCAAGACTGCTCTTGGCGCTGGGACTGTTTGCTGATAGATTTTATCAGGGCAGGGCACATTTCATAGAATTGTGTTGTGCACTGCATCTATTGTGAACCTTGCACTTGCTAAATGTGATACAGCATGTCATATCCCACTTTGTCATTTAGTGGTGTGATGATCATCCTATGACTAAGGGCACTTTTCGTGCCAGAAAATCATCAGGTGTTTAATATGATTTAATAAGATGCTACAGTTTTAACCAGAATGGGAGTGCCGGACTAATCCTTCCCTCCACCGAAGCAGCTGTCTTCACTAGCTGGATCGGTACCTTCCTAAGATTATCAAACAACTCGGTGTATCTACATGCTATGGTGGTAGCTCCCAGAATCTCCTCCTTTCTTTATCAGCATGTATTTTGAGCATTAGAGTAAACCAGAGTACTAGGAGTAAACACATGCAAACATGAGGAGAACATACAAACTCCTTGAATATGTTGTTCTTGGTGGGATTTTAACCCAAAACCCCAGTGCTGCAAGGCTACAGTGCTAACCACTCAGTCATCATGCTGCCCTATTGTGGTATTGTGCCCCAGCCAGGAGTTCACATTTGACAATATAAATTCTTAGTGCTAATAGTGTGGTCCTTAAACCATGCCACATTTAAGCATTGGACAGGGCTTGGGGCAGTATTTGTTGCTTAAACTTTGATCAATAGCTGGTGGGTGAGTGACAGGAGTATGCCCGGTGCTCTGAGAAGGATGTCAAAGGCAACACAAATGAAGAAGACTCAACTTGGAGAGCAAATATTTCCACAAATTTTGGGTAGACACTAAAAAAGTGGCATCAATTTCTATTTATTTATTTTTTTGACTCACTTATATAGCGCTAACCATTTTAGTAGCCATTTTGAAAACGTGCAGCAGGGTGCAGAGGTCCTTAATCTGTGTCTACTCCACAAGCATGAACTGCACCACATCCATACTGCATTGTGCATTGCGTGCACTATATAGGAGTAGATAGAGGAGCTTTTCTGCAGCCTTACAGCACCGTTCACGGTGGTCTGTGAGGTCTCTGTGTGTGAGTGCAGCTCTTGCTGCAGTGTGTTCTGCAGCCACATCTGGTTGTAGTCCGCTCAGCATGCGTCACTGCCTCATACATTGCCCTTTATATCATTAGTGCAGTCCATTTTTCCTGATTTCTCCAATTAGTGGTCTGTTTCCATCCGTATCTAGCTAGATTGCGTGCACTATATAGGAGTAGATAGAGGAGCCTTTCTGCAGCCTTGTGCCCTGCAGCCCCAGCCAGATTAGTATTAGCGTATTTTTTGGAGCATCATCTATTGCATTGTAGGTTACCTTCCTGCATTGTAATAGCTACAAAAAGTTTGTGATACTATCGGTTTTAAATCTTTGGGCACATCCTTCATTTTTTTGTAAAAAAAAACCTAAACAAAGTTCACCAAGCACTCCACTTTACAATTGTGTAGGCCACATTAGCTCATATTAAAGTCTAGTCCACACTTTATAAAATTAGTGCCTCTTATACCTATTAGCAGCTGTTCAGGAATAAGCACACTAACCCCTTAGTGCTTTTCTGCCTATCTTTTTCAGTCTACCAAGATTAAGAAGGCAAGGAGTAAGGCACGTTGTCGCGGGCGTGGAGTTTCTGCAGGGAGAGGACGTTGGTATTCTGTGCCTGCTGTGGGCACCAGTGACTCAGCATCCCCCAGCATCCTATCCTCTGTCTGTTCAGTTAGTCGGGCCTCTCTTTGCTATATCTATTTCATCTCTGTGTTTGTGATTTCATCTTACTCACAGTCAATATATGTGGGGGGCTGCCTTTTCCTTTGGGGAATTTCTCTGAGGCAAGGTAGGCTTTTTTTTCCTATCTTTAGGGCTAGCTAGTTTCTTAGGCTGTGTCGAGTTGCATAGGGAGCGTTAGGAGCAATCCACGGCTATTTCTAGTGTGTGTGATAGGATTAGGGATTGCGGTCAGCAGAGTTTCCACTTCCCAGAGCTTGTCCTGTATTTTTGTAGCTATCAGGTCTTTCCGGATGCTCTTGACCATCAGGTCCATTTTTGTCCTAACCACCAGGTCATAACAGTACAGCTATAAAGGCACAGATGATTGGCCTCGGGGAGACCAAAACATCCAACACCGCGGAGACACCATCACATGTTTCTCAACGCAGTGATTCCAGAACACTGCCCCCATCCCTTATGGGAAATATGCAGATGCATGTAAAGAAGCTGCGGAGACACCATCACGTGTTTCTCGACGCAAGCAGTGAATAGCCAGGCCTTTCCCTGGGAAGGAACAACCACGGGAAGGGCAGCATCCTATGAAGGAAAGCCACCTATGCCAAGCATGGTATCCATCCACAGACAGCTGTTTCGGGGTTTTGCCCCTCATCAGTGTGGAGTAGGAATCTGGCTATTAGGAGCAGTGCCTAGTAAAAAGGCTATAAAGGCACAGATGATTGGCCTCGGGGAGACCAACACATCCAACACCGCGGAGACACCATCACGTGTTTCTCAACACAGTGATTCCAGAACACTGCCCCCATCCCTTATGGGAAATATGCAGATGCATGTAAAGAAGCTGCGGAGACACCATCACGTGTTTCTCGACGCAAGCAGTGAATATCCAGGCCTTTCCCCGGGAAGGAACAACCACGGGAAGGGCAGCATCCTATGAAGGAAAGCCACCTATGCCAAGCATGGTATCCACAGCTGTCTGTGGATGGATACCATGCTTGGCATAGGTGGCTTTCCTTCATAGGATGCTGCCCTTCCCGTGGTTGTTCCTTCCCGGGGAAAGGCCTGGCTATTCACTGCTTGCATCGAGAAACACGTGATGGTGTCTCCGCAGCTTCTTTACATGCATCCGAATAACAGTACAGCTGGCCCAAAAGTATTAATGCATCTCAATAGAGGAATAAGAGAAGTTCTGAGACCATTTTTTTTTCTTTGCAGTGTATTTTGTCTCTCTTTTCCCCTTTACCTCTGGGTGGTTCAGGACACTGGTGTAAACATGGACATTCAAGGTCTTTCCTCTTTGATGGATAATCTCACTATAAGTGTACAAAACATTCAAGATTTTGTGGGTCAGAATCCGATGTTAGAGCCTAGGATTCCAATTCCTGATTTGTTTTTTGGTGATAGATCTAAGTTCTTGAATTTCAAAAATAATTGTAAATTGTTTCTTGCCTTGAAACCTCGCTCCTCAGGTGACCCTGTTCAACAAGTAAAGATCATTATTTTTTTGTTACGTGGTGACCCTCAAGACTGGGCATTTTCCCTTGCGCCAGGAGATCCGGCATTGCGTGATGTTGATGCGTTTTTCCTGGCGCTTGGATTGCTTTATGACGAACCTAATTCAGTGGATCAGGCAGAGAAAATCTTGCTGGCTCTGTGTCAGGGTCAGGATGAAGTGGAGATATATTGTCAGAAGTTTAGAAAGTGGTCTGTGCTCACTCAGTGGAATGAATGTGCCCTGGCAGCAATCTTCAGAAAGGGTCTCTCTGAAGCCCTTAAGGATGTCATGGTGGGATTTCCCATGCCTGCTGGTCTGAATGAGTCTATGTCTTTGGCTATTCAGATCGATCGACGCTTGCGTGAGCGTAAAGCTGCGCACCATTTGGCGGTACTATCTGAGCATGGGCCTGGGCCTATGCAATGTGATAGGACTTGGACCAGAGCTGAACGGCAAGAACACAGACGTCAGAATGGGCTATGTTTTTACTGTTGTGATTCCACTCATGCTATCTCCGATTGTCCTAAGCGCACTAAGCGGTTCGCTAGGTCTGCCACCATTGGTACTGTACAGTCTAAGTTTCTATTGTCCGTTACTCTGATTTGCTCTTTGTCATCCTATTCTGTTATGGCATTTGTGGATTCAGGCGCTGCCCTGAATTTGATGGACTTGGAGTTTGCCAGGCGCTGTGGTTATTTCTTGGAGCCCTTGCAGTATCCTATTCCATTGAGAGGAATTGATGCTACGCCTTTGGCCAAGAATAAGCCTCAGTACTGGACCCAATTGACCATGTGCATGGCTCCTGCACATCAGGAGGATATCCGCTTTTTCGTGTTGCATAATCTGCATGATGTGGTCGTTTTGGGGTTGCCATGGCTACAGGTTCATAATCCAGTATTGGACTGGAAATCTATGTCTGTATCCAGCTGGGGTTGCCAGGGGGTACATGGTGATGTTCCATTTTTGTCAATTTCGTCTTCCACTCCTTCTGAAGTTCCAGAGTTTTTGTCGGATTATCGGGATGTATTTGATGAGCCCAAAGCCAGTGCCCTACCTCCTCATAGGGATTGCGATTGTGCAATTAATTTGATTCCTGGTAGTAAGTTTCCTAAGGGCCGATTGTTCAATTTATCTGTGCCAGAACACGCCGCTATGCGGAGTTATATAAAGGAATCCTTGGAGAAAGGCCATATTCGCCCGTCGTCATCACCGTTAGGAGCAGGGTTCTTTTTTGTGGCCAAGAAGGATGGTTCTTTGAGACCTTGTATTGATTACCGCCTTCTTAATAAAATTACAGTCAAATTTCAGTATCCTTTGCCGATGCTGTCTGATTTGTTTGCTCGCATTAAAGGGGCTAGTTGGTTCACCAAGATAGATCTTCGAGGGGCGTATAATCTTGTGCGTATTAAACAGGGCGATGAATGGAAAACAGCATTTAATACGCCCGAGGGCCATTTTGAGTACCTGGTTATGCCATTCGGGCTTTCCAATGCTCCATCAGTATTTCAGTCCTTTATGCATGACATCTTCCGAGAGTACCTGGATAAATTCCTGATTGTGTATTTGGATGATATTTTGGTCTTTTCGGATGATTGGGAGTCTCATGTGAAGCAGGTCAGAATGGTGTTCCAGGTCCTTCGTGCGAATTCCTTGTTTGTGAAGGGGTCAAAGTGTCTCTTTGGAGTTCAGAAGGTTTCATTTTTGGGGTTCATTTTTTCCCCTTCTACTATCGAGATGGACCCTGTTAAAGTCCAGGCCATTTACGATTGGACTCAGCCGACATCTGTGAAGAGCCTGCAAAAGTTCCTGGGCTTTGCTAATTTTTATCGGCGCTTCATCGCTAATTTTTCTAGTGTTGCTAAACCGTTGACTGATTTGACCAAGAAGGGTGCTGATGTGGTCAATTGGTCTTCTGCAGCTGTAGAGCTTTTCAGGAGTTGAAGCGTCGTTTTTCTTCTGCCCCTGTGTTGTGCCAGCCAGATGTTTCGCTCCCGTTTCAGGTTGAGGTTGATGCTTCTGAGATTGGAGCAGGGGCTGTTTTGTCGCAAAGAAGTTCTGATGGCTCGGTGATGAAGCCATGTGCTTTCTTTTCTAGAAAGATTTCGCCTGCTGTGCGCAATTATGATGTTGGTAATCGAGAGTTGTTGGCCATGAAGTGGGCATTCGAGGAGTGGCGTCATTGGCTTGAAGGAGCCAAGCATCGCGTGGTGGTCTTGACAGATCACAAGAATTTGACTTATCTTGAGTCTGCCAAACGGTTGAATCCGAAACAGGCTCGATGGTCGTTATTTTTCTCCCGTTTTGATTTTGTGGTTTCGTACTTTCCGGGCTCTAAGAATGTGAAGGCTGATGCCCTGTCAAGGAGTTTTGTGCCTGACTCTCCGGGTGTTCCTGAGCCGGCGGGTATTCTCAAAGAGGGGGTAATTTTGTCTGCCATCTCCCATGATTTGCGGCGGGTGCTGCAAAAATTTCAGGCTGATAGACCTGACCGTTGCCCAGCGGAGAAACTGTTTGTCCCTGATAGATGGACTAGTAGAGTTATCTCTGAGATTCATTGTTCAGTGTTGGCTGGGCATCCTGGAATCTTTGGTGTTAGAGATTTGGTGGCTAGATCCTTTTGGTGGCCGTCTTTGTCACGGGATGTGCGTTCTTTTGTGCAGTCCTGTGGGACTTGTGCTCGGGCTAAGCCCTGCTGTTCTCGTGCCAGTGGGTTGCTTTTGCCCTTGCCGGTCCCGAAGAGGCCCTGGACGCATATTTCTATGGATTTTATTTCGGATCTCCCCGTCTCTCAAAAGATGTCAGTCATTTGGGTGGTTTGTGATCGCTTTTCTAAGATGGTCCATTTGGTACCCTTGTCTAAATTGCCTTCCTCCTCTGATTTGGTGCTATTATTTTTCCAGCATGTGGTTCGTTTACATGGTATTCCGGAGAACATCGTTTCGGACAGAGGTTCCCAGTTTGTTTCGAGGTTTTGGCGATCCTTTTGTGCTAGGATGGGCATTGATTTGTCTTTTTCCTCGGCTTTCCATCCTCAGACAAATGGCCAAACCGAACGAACTAATCAGACTTTGGAGACATATCTGAGATTGCTTTGTTTCTGCTGATCAGGATGATTGGGTGTCCTTTTTGCCGTTGGCTGAGTTCGCCCTTAATAATCGGGCCAGCTCGGCTACTTTGGTTTCGCTGTTTTTCTGCAATTCTGGTTTCCATCCTCGTCTCTCTTCAGGGCAGGTTGAGTCTTCGGACTGTCCTGGTGTAGATACTGTGGTGGAAAGGTTGCAGCAGATTTGGACTCATGTGGTGGACAATTTGACATTGTCCCAGGAGAAGGCTCAACGTTTCGCTAACCGCCGGCGCTCTGTGGGTCCCCGACTTCGTGTTGGGGATTTGGTTTGGCTGTCGTCTCGTTATGTTCCTATGAAGGTTTCCTCTCCTTAAGCCTCGTTTCATTGGTCCGTATAAGATTTCTGAGGTTATCAATCCTGTGTCATTTCGTTTGGCCCTTCCAGCTTCTTTTGCCATCCATAATGTGTTCCATAGGTCGTTATTGCGGAGATACGTGGCGCCTGTGGTTCCATCCGTTGATCCTCCTGCCCCGGTGTTGGTTGAGGGGGAGTTGGAGTATGTGGTGGAGAAGATTTTGGATTCTCGTATTTCGAGACGGAAGCTCCAGTACCTGGTCAAGTGGAAGGGTTATGGTCAGGAAGATAATACCTGGGTTTTTGCCTCTGATGTTCATGCTGCCGATCTGGTTCGTGCCTTTCATTTGGCTCATCCTGGTCGGCCTGGGGGCTCTGGTGAGGGTTCAGTGACCCCTCCTCAAGGGGGGGTACTGTTGTGAATTCTGTTGTCGGGCTCCCTCCTGTGGTCATGAATGGTACTTCGGTTGGTTCTGTCCATGGACTTCCTCTGGTGGCTGTGGGTGTTTCTGAGTTTCCTTCCACAGGTGACGAGGCTAAGTCGTTAGTGGGCTGCTCTATTTAACTCCACTTGGATCTTTGCCCCATGCCAGCTGTCAATGTTGTACTATTGGTCTTGTTTGCTCCTGGATCGTTCTGGTTTCCTGTTATTTCCAGCAGAAGCTAAGTTCCTCTTTGCTATTTTCTTGTTTGCTATTTTTTCTGTCCAGCTTGCTATTGTGAATATTGCCTTGCTTGCTGGAAGCTCTGGGACGCAGAGGGGCGCATCCGCACCGTGAGTCGGTGCGGAAGGTTTTTTTTCCCTGCACTCTCTGCGTGGCTTTTTGTAGGTTTTTGTGCTGACCGCAAAGTTGCCTTTCCTATCCTCTGTCTGTTCAGTTAGTCGGGCCTCTCTTTGCTATATCTATTTCATCTCTGTGTTTGTGATTTCATCTTACTCACAGTCAATATATGTGGGGGGCTGCCTTTTCCTTTGGGGAATTTCTCTGAGGCAAGGTAGGCTTTTTTTTCCTATCTTTAGGGCTAGCTAGTTTCTTAGGTTGTGTCGAGTTGCATAGGGAGCGTTAGGAGCAATCCACGGCTATTTCTAGTGTGTGTGATAGGATTAGGGATTGCGGTCAGCATAGTTTCCACTTCCCAGAGCTTGTCCTGTATTTTTGTAGCTATCAGGTCTTTCCGGATGCTCTTGACCATCAGGTCCATTCTTGTCCTAACCACCAGGTCATAACAGTCATTGACCCATCATGGGGTGAGGTACAGGAAGGTGTTGGGAGCAGCTCTGAGGAACAGATTCCCTGAACTGCCCAAAAATGTGTGAGAGGGAGGGGGCAGACTGGGTTGCCTGTAGCCTCCACTTCGGCACCCATAAGGAGCATGCCACTTCCAAAAGCCAAAACGGGCACTCCCAAGACTTGCAGTGCCTGGTCCTTTTTTGACACAGTTGCAGACAATATTTGCTTTGTCAAGTGCAAGCTGTGTCATCAGAAAGTGAAAAGAGGGAAAAGTGTCAGCAACCTCAATACCACATACATGTGGAAACATGTGTGGACCAAGCACGCGGTGGAGTTACAAAAACACACTGAAGACCTAGGCCAACCTACAGCGCCACCTACCACCTCTTCAGCTCGTGTTGTAGCCTCTTCCTCCAGCTCACACACAGCTGGATCGGCTTCCTCACAGGATGCACCATGTTGTACAGAGACCCAGTGTAATTCCACCCACAGCACCATGTTCCCTGTCATCATCACACTCCCAGCCCAGTCTACAGCTATCGGTAGCACAGGCATGGGAGAAAAGGCGGCCATTCTTGGCAAACCACCTCCAAGCACAGGCTCTGAATGCTGGCATTGCAAAACTACTGTCCCTTGAAATGCTTTCATTCAGGCTGGTGGAGACTGACACCTTCCGTAACTTCATGGCATTGGCAGTTCCACAATACAACGTGCCCAGCCACTTTTATTTCATCAGGCAAGCGAAACCCGACTATCTCAAAAGTCAAGACGAGTGAAATCGGCCGACTATGGTGAAAGGTCGGGGATCGACCGAAACACGAAACCCAATGCAAAGTCAATGGGAAATTTTTTTTTTTATTTTTTTTCTCTCTCTCTGTCTCCCCCCTCCGTCCCTGAACAGAAAAGCTGGTGTTACACATTGCAAATCGCTACAGTGAGAAGATGGCGATAAGCATCCACGCCCCTAAGACCTATGTCATCACTCTGCCCACGCTCCTTCATTGGCTGAAAAAATGGCGCCAAACGCATCATACGAAACGCGACTTTGGCGCGAAGATCGCCGACCGCATGGCCGATCACACACTAGGATCGGGTCGGGTTTCATGAAACCCGACTTTGCCAAAAGTCAGCGACTTTTGAATTTGTCCGATCCGTTTCGCTCAAGCCAAGTCCCTACCCTGCAAAAGCATGTGGAGGGAAACATTAAACATGCGCTACTAAGCACTGTCAGTAGCAAGGTCCACCTCACCACCGATGTGTGGACCAGTCACCATGGACAGGGAAGATACCTTTCCCTCACTGTCTATTGGGTAAATGTTGTGGAGCCGGGTACAGATCTTGAGAGTGGTGCTGTACAAGTTCTGCCAACTCCTAGGATTGCAGGAATCCAGTCTGTACATACTGACTCTTCCTCATACTCCAGTTCTTCTGAATCAGCGCTGCAGGAGCAGTCACAGTCTACCTCCACATGAACCCGTGAACGCTTACCTGTTGCGACCGATATGAGCACAGACATGGCCAAATGTCAACAGGCTGTATTGATATTAATTTCTTTGGGGAATCGAAGCCACACAGCGCAGGAGCTCTGGAATGTCATCAAGCAGGAAAGCGACGTGTGGTTTGTGCCAGTGAATCTCCAGCCAGGCATGGTAGTGTGTGACAATGGCCGAAATCTGGTGGCATCTCTGGGCCTAGGCAACCTCACTCACATCCCATGTCTGACACATGTGCTCAACTTGGTCATGCAGAGTTTTTTGAGGGACTATCCGGATCTTGATGCACTGCTGCACAAGGTCCGCCTAGAGCAGGGGTGTCAAACTGCATTCCTCGAGGGCCTCAGACCATGCGTGTTTTCAAGATTTCCTTGCAGGTGATTAAATTATCACCTGTGCAATACAAGGAAATCCTGAAAACATGACCTGTTTGCGGCCCTTGAGGAATGCAGTTTGACACCCCTGGCCTAGAGTGCTCTCACTTGCGGCGTTCCAGCATGGCAAGATAGCGCATTGCAGCTCTGCAATGCCGATTCCTCCTTCCGGAAAATCGCATCCTATGTGACCTACCCACCAAGTGGAATTCAACGTTACATATGTTGGAGCAGTTGCGTGAGCAGCAGGCAGCAGTAATGGAGTACCAGCTGCATCAAAAGTCGCACTGCGCACTGTTCATACTTCACCACCACTAAGTGGGCCACTATGAAGGACATCTGCCAGGTTTTGCGTGCCTTCAATGATTCCACGTGGATGGCGAGTGCAGATGATGCACTAGTCAGCATGACTATCCCCCTTATCTGCCTGCTTGAAAAAACATTGCAAGCGCTAAGAGAGGAGGTTGTGGAAGAGGTGGAGGATGAGGAGTCACAAATGCCTTCTGCTTCTGGACAGTCTGTGCAACGTGTTTCCTCATAAAGGACTAGGCAGGGGACACTTTGTGAGGAGGGTGACGAGGAGTCAATGGAGGAGGAAGACATCTGTCCAGAGGAGGGAGTTACACAATGCTCTAGTAGTCAGTATGTAGAGCGAGGGTGGGGTGATGCAGAGCAGGCAGAGATCACGGCTCAAGCAGGGGACAGCGTTTCTTGGCCAGTTGGCAGTCTGCAGCACATGGCTGATTTCATACTGCAGTGCCTGAGAAACGACCGCCGCATCGCCCACATTCTCAACACGGCTGATTATTAGGTGTACACCCTCCTAGATCCTCACTACCTGGGCAACTTACAAAGCCTCATAACACCGTTGAACCGGGAACGTAAAATGCGGAAGTACCCAGACACACTGGTGCATTCCATCATGTTCTCCATTCCAACCGAGAGAAGTGCTGCTAGTGCTTTACAAAGCAGCTCAGTGCATTGAGGCAGTGGAGGAAGCTCTGCACAAAGAGGGAGCAGAAGCAGTGCCTCAGCACAAGGCAAGACCAGTTTGGCCCAAATGTGGCAAATTTTTGTGTGCCCACCACAAATGTCTACACCATAGCAGACGGCTCCAGTCAGCAGGAGGCAACGTTTCCGTCAGATGGTGACAGACTACATGTATTGCCCTCACAGTGTACTCCCAGACGGCTCTTCCCCCTTCAAGTTTTGGGTCTGTAAGCTGGATACATAGCCAGAGCTTAGCCAGTATGCATTGGAGGTGCTGGCTTGCCCTGCTGCTAGTGTATTATTGGAACGCGTCTTTAGTGCCGCAGGTGGTGTACTAACAGACCATTGCATGCGACTATCCTCGGATAACGTTGACCGGCTTACTTTTCTGAAAATGAAAAAGGCCTGGATCTCGCAGGAATTTGCCACTCCTCTTCCAGATTAAATAATTGGTTAGCAACAGTATTCAGGTCTCCTGTTGTGTTCATTTTTCTACCACCTGAACTGTAATCGCTGGGCTCCAACACCGCCAGTTGCTGCTCAGAAGTGCCGTCTGCATGGTCAACACTTGCTCCTCTGTTATTGGGGTTCAGTAACATCAACTGATCCCCTGCTGTGTATCCGGCAATGTCTCCTGCTCCGTCCACTCTCACACTACAACAGATATTAAACTGCCTCGAGTGTAGGCCTCAGCCTACACTCTGTTTCTAGCATTGACCCTGGGCTCCAACACCGCCATTTGCTGCCCAGAAGTGCTGTCTGCACATTCAACACATGCTGCCGTGTTATTGGGGTTCAGTAATGTCAGCTTCTCCTATGCTGTGTATTCGGCAATGTCTCCTGCTCCATCCACTCTCACACTGCAACAGATATTAAACTGCCTCGAGTGTAGGCCTCAGCCTACACTCTGCTTCTAGCATTGACCCTGGGCTCCAACACCGCCAGTTGCTGCCCAGAAGTGCCATCTGCACAGTAACACTTGCTGCCGTGTTATTGGGGTTCAGTAACGTCAGCTGCTCCTATGCTGTGCATCCGGCAATGTCTCCTGCTCCGTCCACTCTCACACTACAACAGATATTAAACTGCCTTAAGTGTAGGCCTGAGCCTACACTCTGCTTCTAGCATTGACTCTGATCTCCAACACCACCAGTTGCTGCCCAGAAGTGCCATCTGCACAGTCAACACTTACTCCTCTGTAATTGGGGTTCAGTAACATCAGCTGCTCCCCTGCTGTGTATCCAGCAATGTCTCCTGCTCCGTCCACTCTCACACTACAACAGATATTAAACTGCCTCGAGTGTAGGCTTCAGCCTACGCTCTGTTTCTAGCATTGACCCTGAGCTCAAACACCGCTAGTTGCTGCCCAGAAGTGCCGTCTGTGCAGTAAACACTTGCTGCCGTGTTGTTGGGGTTCAATAATGTCAGCTGCTCCCCTGCTGTGTACCCAGCAATGTCTCCTGCTCCATCCACACTCACACTACTACAGATATTAACCCCTTCATGACCCAGCCTATTTTGACCTTAATGACCTGGCCATTTTTGCAATTCTGACCACTGTCCATTTATAAGGTAATAACTCAGGAACGCTTCAACAGATCCTAGTGGTTCTGAGATTGTTTTTTTGAGACATATTGGGTTTCATGATAGTAGTAAATTTAGGACAATAATTTTTGCATTTATTTGTAAAAAAAAATCTAAAATTTGGAAAAAAAATTCAAAATTTTGCAATTTTCAAATTTTGAATTTTTATTTTGTTAAACCAGAGAGTTATGTGACACCACATAGTTAATAAATAACATTTCCCACATGTCTACTTTACATCAGCACAATTTTGGAAACAATTTTTTTTTTGCTAGGAAGTTATAAGGGTTAAAATTTGACCAGGGATTTCTCATTTTTACAATAAAATTTACAAAACCATTTTGTTTAAGGACCACCTCACATTTGAAGTTAGTTTGAGGGGTCTATATGGCTGAAAATACCCAAAAATGACACCATTTTAAAAAGCTGAACCCCTCAATGTGCTCAAAACCACATTCAAGAAGTTTATTAACCCTTCTCGTGTTTCACAGCAGCAGAAGCTACATGGAAGGAAAAAATGAACATTTCACTTTTTAGTCACAAAAATGATTTTTAGCAACAATTTTTTTATTTTCCCCGGGGTAAAAGGAGAAACTGGATCCTGAAAGTTATTGTACAATTTATCCTGAGTATGTTGATAGCCCATATGTGGGAGGGAACCACTGTTTGGGTGCATGACAGAGCTCGGAAAGGAAGGAGCGCCATTTGACTTTTTGAATGAAAAATTGGCTCCAATCTCTAGCGGACACCATGTTGCGTTTGGAGAGCCCCTGTGTGCCGAAATATTGGAGCTCCCCCACAAGTGACCCCATTTTGGAAACTAGACCCCAAAAGGAACTTATCTAGATGTATAGTGAGCACTTTGAACTCCCAGGTGCTTCACAAATTGATCCATAAAAATGAAAAAGTACTCTTTTTTCACGAAAAAATTATTTTAGCCTCAATTTTTTCATTTTCACATGAGCAACAGGATAAAATGGATCATAAAATTTGTTGGGCAATTTCTCCTGAGTACACTGATACCTCATCTGTGGGGGTAAACCACTGTTTGGGCAGACGGCAGGGCTTGGAAGGGAAGGAGCGCCTTTTCACTTCTGAATGAAAAATTAGCTCCAATCGTTAGTGGATACCATGTCACGTTTGGAGAGCCCCTGTGTGCCTAAACATTGGTGCTCCCCCACAAGTGATGCCATTTTGGAAACTAGACCTCCCAAGGAACTAATCTGCATGTGCGATAAGCACTTTGATCCCCCAAGTGCTTCACAGAAGTTTATAATGCAGAGCTATGAAAATAAAAAATAATTTTTCTTTCCTCAAAAATTATTTTTTAGCCCCAATTTTTCATTTTCACAAGGGTAACAGGAGAAATTAGACCACAAAAGTTGTTGTCCAGTTTGTTTTCAGTATGGTGATACCCCATATGTGGGGGTAAACCACTGTTTGGGCACACATCAGGGCTCGGAAGGGAAGTAAAAAAGATGTTTTGGGATGCAGACTTTGATGGAATGGTCTGCAGGCGTCACATTGCGTTTGCAGAGCCCCTGATGTGCCTAAAGAGTAGAAACCTCCCACAAATGACCCCATTTTGGAACCTAGACCCTCCAAGGAACTTATCTAGATGTGTGGTGAGCATTTTGAACACCCAAGTGCTTCACAGAACTTTATAACGCAGAGCCATGAAAATAAAAATATTTTTTTTCCACAAAAATAAGTTTTTAGCCCCCATTTTTTTATTTTCCCAAGGGTAACAGGAGAAATTAGACCCCCAAAGTTGTTGTGCAATTTTTCCTGAGTACGCTGATAATCCATATGTTTGGGTAAACCACTGTTTAGACGCACGTTGGGGCTCGGAAGGGAGGGAGCGCACCATTTGACTTTTTGAACTCTTGATTGGCTGGAATAAATGGTGGCGCCATGTCGTGTTTGGAGACTCCTGATGTGCCTAAACAGTGGAAACCCATCAATTCTAACTCTACAACAACACTAACCCCAACACACCCCTAACCCTAATCCCAACTCTAGCCATAACCCTAATCACAACCCTAACCCCAACTCAAACCTAACCACAACCCTAATTCCAACACACCCCTAACCCTAATCCCAACCCTAACCATAACTCTAACCACAAACCTAACCCTAACCCCTAATCTTAACCCTATTTCTAACCCTAACCCTAAATCCAACCCTAACTCTAATTCCAACCCTAACCCTAAGTCTTTGTGCCCACGTTGCGGATTCGTGTGAGGATTTTTCCGCACAGTTTTTGAAAAATCCGCAGGTAAAACGCACTGCATTTTACCTGTGAATCTACCATGGATTTCCAGTGTTTTTTGTGTGGATTTCATCTGCGGGTTGCTACTGAGGAACAGATGTAAAACGCTGCGGAATCCGCAGAAAGAATTGAGATGCTGTGGAAAATACAACGCAGCATTTCTGCATGGTATTTTCTGCACCATGGGCACAGCAGATTTGGTATTCCATACGTTTACATGGTACTGTAAACATGATGGAAAACTGCTATGAATCCGCAGCGTCCAATCCGCTGCGGATTCGCAGCCAAATCCGCACCATGTGCACATAGCCTAATTCTAACCCTAATTCTAACCCTAACCCTAATTGCAACCCTAACCCTAACTCACAGCGATCAAAATGTACCTGTAACGAATCGGCCGGTCAGCAGATTCGGCGGGCGCACTGTGCATTCGCCCGCCATTTTGGAAGATGGAGGCGCCCATGGAGAAGACAGATGGACACCGGGAGGGACACCGGAGCTCATTAAGTATGCTGGGGTGGGATCGGACAGCGGGGGGAGATCAAACTGCGGGGGGAGCGGACAGGAGGACAGCAGATGACAGGATGGAGGAAGGAGGGGAGGAGATCGGTGGCGTTTGTGGGGACAGATCACGGTCTCCAGCCATGGCTGATGGTATTGCAGCATCAGCCATGACTGGATGGTAATATTTCACCAATTTTCGTCACCAATTAATCAACGTGGCATGCGTTTAGGGGTCAGCTGACGCCGCACAGTCTGAAGAAGGCGAAAGGAGATGAGTGAGAGGCGAATATATGCACAGCACGTGGCCATGAATCCCAGCCCCGCAGTGTGAATAAATCAGAAGACACTACGGGCCGGGATCTCGGGCAGCGTGGCTGCACAGGCCCAGTCAGCTTAACATCAAATGATGTCAGAAGGCGGGCAGCGCTAACTGCGCATGCCCAAGGGATAACATAACAGCACAAGCTCCGGGACAGATTCAAGCAATGCTGAAGAGGTGGTGCCCGGTGCCAACGGGGTACAATTGACGGCTATGCGGTGTCTGATTAGGAAGGAAAGTCCCGCCACCTGGACGGTTTAACGGTATGAGGGGGCACATTTTATAAGTGTTTAGTTCAACGTGTGCAAGGAGCATAACTAAAAGAACCATCTTGTCCAAATGCAGCATTAATGCTGCACAAAGTGGCACTTTTAGTTACAAACGCCTTGGGGAGTAACAGGTTCCCTTTCGACTTGCTCCAATTTGGCCTCTGCCTACACTGTTTCTCCTGTAATCCCTGGGTTCCAACACCGCCAGTTGCTGCTTGGAAGTGTCGTCTGCACAGTCAACACATGCTCCAGTGTTTTGGGGTTCAGTAACGTCAGCTGATCCCCCGCTGTGTGTGCAGCAATTTCTCCTGCTCCCTCCACATTCACACTACTCCAGATTTTAAATTGCTCCAATTAGGCCTCGGCCTACACTCTGTTTCTCCTGCAATCCCTGGGTTCCAACACCGCCAGTTGCTGTTCGGAAGTGCCGTCTGCAGAGTCAACACATGCTCCAGTGTTTTGGGGTTCAGTAACGTCAGCTAATCCTCAGCTGTGTGTGCGGCAATCTCTCATGCTCCCTCCACATTCACACTACTCCAGATTTTAAATTGCTCCAATTAGGCCTCGGCCTACACTCTGTTTCTCCTGTAATCCCTGGGCTACAACACCGCCAGTTGCTGCTCAGAAGTGCCATCTGCACAGTCAACACATGCTCCAGTGTCTTGGGGTTCAGTAATATCAGCTGATCCCCAGATGTGTGTGCGGCAATTTCTCCTGCTCCCTCCACATTCACACTACTCCAGATTTTAAACTTGCTCCAATTAGGCCTTGGCCTACACTCTGTTTCTCCTGTAATCCCTGGCCTACAATACTGCCAGTTGCTGCTTGGAAGTGTCTTTGGCACGAGTACTCCCTCCTGCCCAGCCTGGTTCCAGCACGCCAGCTGTTTCCGGGTAGGGTCAAGGTCACGTTACCTTCGATACATTGTCCTGTCGGGTTGCGGTCAGGTTAGCCGCCTCTATGGTGCCTGCAGTTTAGGTGCTTCCTATGTGGGCTGTGGGATCTGGCAATCAAGGCTGGTTCCATAGTGCCAAAAGGACTAGCTCCCCCTGTATTACTGTGGGTTTTCGGTAACTCCGTCCAGCTCGCAGCCTTGCAATTTTTGTTTCATGTGGACCTTCTGCTTCCTATCTGAGTTCCAGCACCATTAGCTGGTTTTTTGGAAGTCAATCTTGAATAGGTCCCCATCCTGGTTCCAGTACCATCAGCCGGTTCCAGGAAGAGCCTATGGCTTAGATGCCTCCTTCTTGTTATCCGAGTTCCACCAACGTCTGGTGGTCCTTGGTAGTGCTTTCTGGCACGGGTACCTCCTGCTTAGTAACTGGGTTCCAGTACCGTCAGCTGGTCCTCAATAGTTCCATTGGTTCTTGTCCATTCGGCTACCCATCCGGGTTCCAGTACCGTCAGCTGGTTCTCGGCAGTGTCTTTGGCACGAGTACTCCCTCCTGCCCAGCCTGGTTCCAGCACGCCAGCTGTTTCCGGGTAGTATCAAGGTAATTTATCCTCCAATAAGTTGTCCTGTCATGTTGCGGTCTGGTTAGCCAACTCTATGGTGCCTGCAGTTTAGGTGCTTCCTTTGTGGGCTGCGGGATCAGGCAATCAAGGCTGGTTCCGTAGTGCCAACAAGACAAGCTTCCCATGTAGGACTGTGGGTTTTCGGTAACTCCGGCTGGCTCGCTGCCTTGCAATTTTTGTTTCATGTGGACCTTCTGCTTCCTATCTGAGTTCCAGCACCATTAGCTGGTTCTTTGAAAGTCAATCTTGAATAGGTCCCCATCCTGGTTCCAGTACCATCAGCTAGTTCCAGGCAGAGCCTTTGGCTTAGGTGCCTCCTTCTCGGTATCCGAGTTCCACCAACGTCTGGTGGTCCTTGGTAGTGCTTTCTGGCACGGGTACCCCCTGCTTAGTAAATGGGTTCCAGTACGGTCAGCTGGTCCTCGGTAGTTCCATTGGCTCTTGTCCATTTGGCTACCCAGCCGGGTTCCAGTACCGTCAGCTGGTTCTCGGCAGTGTCTTTGGCACGGGTACTCCCTCCTGCCCAGCCTTGTTCCAGCACGCCAGCTGTTTCCGGGTAGTGTCAAGGTCACTTATCTTCCAATGCATTGTCCTGTCGTGTTGCAGTCGGGTTAGCCAACTCTATGGAGCTTGCAGTTTAGGTGCTTCCTACGTGGGCTGTGGGATCTGGCAATCAAGGTTGGTTCTGTAGTGCCAATAGGGCAAGCTCCCCCTGTAGGACTGTGGGTTTTCGGTAACTCCGGCCGACTCGCGCCCTTGCAATTTTTGTTTCATGTGGACCTTCTGCTTCCTATCTGAGTTCCAGCACCATTAGCTGGTTCTTTGGAAGTCCATCTTGAATAGGTCCCCATCCTGGTTCTACCAATTTAAATCAATATATTAGAGTAGGAATTTATAGAAAGCATATATTACTCAAAAATAACAAAAAGTTTTTATTAAATATACGTCTTAAAAATCCACCAACCTGTGGCTACCCCAAACAACCACTAAAACACTGTGAAAAACTAGTGAGGGGCACTGAGCATACCCTGTACCATGTCTAGATTGCAGTCTGCCTGTCAGCGGGGGTTGGCGCCCTATGGGATAGCGTATTGGCACCCCCGCTCCACGTCGGCTCGCCCTAGGGTCCCTAGAATGCCCTAACCAAATAGTTGGGCCCCTCTACCCACACAATCGTGAACTAAAGGTCCCCTATAGGCTAAACATAGACCACACCTAAGTCTAGGGAGTCCTGTACCCCACACCGTGTATTAAAAACAAAACAGAGAACGTGTAATCATAGGCGTATGATGAAAATGTCAAATTACTCAGCCCACTTGCTCAAGATAGTATTCACTTAAGCGGCTTTCTCCAAATATATGTAATTTGCATGCACCAGTATAGTTGTTATGGTTAAATGAGATTATAGCTAATATCTTCAATATATCTGCATCCCCAACATATAAATCAACAGTTCGGCGATAGTGTTCAAATAGCAGTATATGAAATCAATCTATAGCCAATCAATCTCTGACATATTCTATCAGGAATGTATACCATTGCTAGAAACGCCATTAGTACTAATATTATGATTAAATGCCATCCATCTCATAACCGTGTGGCCTCAAAAACGTCTCTATCATATTCCATCAGGAATGTATCACATTTGATAAAGACAAGATTAGTACTCATCATGGGATTAGGTGCCGTCTGCCTCGTAACTGTACAGCCTCAAGGCATTTCACCCCTCTGGCTCATCAGGAGGCTCGATCCAATGTCATGTGTAACGATGGTTTATGATCCCTAAAGAAAATGATGATTTTACCTCATTTTAAACCGGACCGCCAGAATGTCCTGCATGTGTACTTCCTGTTTCAAGACCGGATATTGCGTCAAATAGGCTATCCCCCATAGGGCCAGAGGGTTAACCCGGTGCGCCTGTTCGAGATGGAATGCTCAGTTCCTCTCTGCGTTTCACCGAGTATCCACTGCGCTTGCTCATTCTGTCCACCAATGAAATTGGTACGCCGTAACTTAGAGGATGTTGCGCACGCGCCAGATGGATCAGCTTGACTCCTCCTCGCATTACGTAGTCAAAGATCTGCGCACAGCAATCTGCGCACACCCCCATTCCTACCTAAGTGGCTTTGCTATGGAAACTGCACACACATTGAGTCTGCGCTTGCGCTAGATGCAGTGCTTGACTCCTTGTACTCTAAGTACATGCCATCACAGGGTTTAAGTGCTCCTCATATTTCTGGTTCAGCACCTCATTATGGCGAAGTTTCAGCCCACTTTTCATTGGGTCTCCAACCCTATCTCTTGTTGCAATATTGTGCATAGATTAAAGTATACAAACATACGTATAGGTCTCTCAGCTCGCTGCTCATTGGGTACTAACGAACCCGTTCAGCGTTTATGAAAAAAAAAAAAAAAAAAAATCTTATTGATCTATGATAAATTCAATAGATATAACTATAGTATATGTATGGATATACGGAAGTACAATCGAGCTTGTGCCCTTTTATAGATAGAAGCTGTATGTCAAATAGTACACATTGCGCTGCGGATCCGAATATATGAGGATTTCTATTGTATGATTGTGCATACTGATCTATGTATAACCCCCAAAGCAAGGGGCCAGTAACAGCAAAGAGCAAGTCCAGCTTCAGGGATTTTCCTTTCCTAAAAGTGATGTCCGGGTGTGTACTCAGAATATCCATGAGATCTGGGTCCATCATTAGTATGTCCCAGTGTTTGTTAATAGCCTCCCTTACCCTCTGATGTTGATGATCATAGGTACCTATGATCCTAATGACCTCATCCTTATCTGTTCGGTTGTCCTGTTTGTGTAGAAGCTGTTGTCTATCCGTGTAGCCGCGGTCTGATATGCTGCATTCAGAACATGTGATGGATAATTCTTTTCCCTAAATCTAAAAAAGCATGTCCCCAGCCTGGCTGTGAAAAGTGCCAATCTCTGAACAATTCCGCCTCAGCCTCAAGAACTGGTCCTTCAGGATCCCCCTTTTTTACAGGGGCGGGATGATGGCTATTCCAGTTCAGGAGGCTGTTGGTGCTTGTAGGCTTCCGATAGATGTTTTTCATCAGACTACCATTCGGTGCATTCTTAATTTTCACATCCAGGAATGCCAATTCCTCCCTGTGGATTTCTGATGTAAATCTCATATTGATGGTATTCATGTTTAACTCAGTGATGAACGTTAGAAATTGTTCTTTCGTACCCGTCCAAATCACAAAAACATCATCTATGAATCTGAGCCAAATGGCTACAAATTCATGCCACCATTTGGTACCTTCTCCAAACACCACTGTTTCTTCCCACCAGGCCAGGAACAAATTTGCATACGATGGGGCACAAGGACACCCCATCGCAGTGCCCCTGAGCTGGTGGTAGTGTTTGCCGTTAAATTTAAACGTGTTATGGGTGAGCTCGAATTCAAGCAGAGAAATTACAAAGTCATTATGATCTCTGCAGGCTACCGACCTTTGTTTCAGATAATATTGAACTCCCTTGATGCCCGCATTGTGCGGTATACTGCTGTAAAGTGCTTCGACGTCGATCGGCGCCAACCAAGATCCGCTCTCAAGCTGTAAACCTTCCATTTTCTGTAATAGGTCTCTCGTGTCCCTCAGATATGAGGGAATAGAGACAACAAATGGTCTAAGGATTTCCTCTATATAGAGGCCACAGTTCTGTGTTAAAGAATCTATCCCAGACACAATGGGGTGTCCCTTTAAAGGGTTTACACCTTTATGTATCTTGGGTAATGTGTAAAAAGTAGCCTGCAAAGGAAAGTTAGGGAGCAGAAATTCAAACTCAGACTTCAATAGCAGATTTTTTTCGAAAGCCCCGTCAAGGTTTACTCCAAGGTCATTTTTATATTCACCCATAGGATCTGATCTCAAAATCTCATACGTGTTGCTATCCTGCAAGATGTTATAGCACATACCACAGTATACCTGATGGTCCATAATTACCAGGTTACCACCCTTATCGGATGCCTTAATTACCAACTAGTCATTATCTTTAAGGGTTTCCAATGCTGCTCTTTCTCCTTCAGTAAGGTTGTAGTCAATATTGGGATCAAGGCTCTTAATTTTTCTTAGGTCCCTTTCTACTAGTTGCAAGAATATGTCAATATTATTAGTTTCACATAATGGTGGCATCTTGATACTCCTATTCCTCAACTTCGTGAATGGACCCTTCCCCGTATCTACCCCCTGTTCATTCTCCCTAAGGAGTCCTACCAAAGCTTGAAAGCTCTCTAGATCTTCCTCCTGAAGTCCCTTTTGAAAACATTCCTCCTTGTTGTTGTGAAGGAAGAACTTTTTCCATTTTAATTTCCTACAGAATAGGTTCAGGTCCTTAACCCACCCAAAGCAATTATAAGTGTTGGTCGGCACAAAGTTAAGGCCCCTTTGTAGAATGCCATATTCATCTCTCATAAGGGTGTGAGTGGATAAGTTAACAATTTGTCCCCTATCTAGTTTGACTTGGTTCTGAGGAAGTAGCCCGTTTTCATTCCTTGCTCTAAAAAAAAGGATGAAGATAAAGAAGAGGAGGTAGGTCCTGATGTCTCTCTTGTGGTGGGGAATGAGGTTTTTGGCAATCCCCCTCCACCACCATTTCTGCCTGATCCCCTTCCCCTCTTCCCACGTCCTCCACTTGGGTGTTGCCATCTATGCTGTCTAAATCAGAGGTCCCCAACTCTAGTCCTCAAGGCCCACCAACAGGTCATGTTTTCAGGATTTCCTTTGCATTGCACAGGTGATGCAATTATTACCTGGGCAAAACTAAGGAAATCCTGAAAACATGACATGTTGGTGGGCCTTGAGGACTGGAGTTGGGGACCTCTGGTCTAAATGACTGCCCACCACTCGTAAACGTCCCACTTCCGGATACCTCAGTTCTCTCAGTATCTGAGGTATCGACGTCCGAGGAAGACACCTCAGCTCTATCTCTCTGAAAATTAAAGGCCTGATTGTCTGCAAAATTTTTAAGGTCCTTTTGAAATTGTATCTGTTTTCTCTCTTTCAACAGGGCCTGATATTTTTCCACAGAGGTCTGTAAAAGACCCTCCCTTCTGTTAAAATCTGGGTCCGATTTCAGCTTCAGTACCTTCTCTATCAAGCTGTTCAAATTGCTGGTAGATTTATCAAGTAATTTCTTCTCTTCAGCTAATAGTAACTGCATAAAGCGTATTGATGAGTCAATTGACTCCTTGAGCCAGAGATCTAAGAGTTCTGGTGACGATGTTCTCGGGGAGGGGGTAATATTTATCCTTAAACCTCTAGGAATTATTCTGTTCTTGATGTAATTCTCCAAAGTTCTAAACTCCCACCATGCTTTAAGAAATGCTTTGTAACCTATGTATACCTCATTGAACACGTTCTTGAGTGTTAGGGGCCCTGTACCCTTATCCTGTGTTCCATCAATATAAAAGGCCTGGATTGCGTCCTCTAGCCAAAAATCTTGATTTATTGGACCAGATAGGAAAATGGCCATGCTCTTTCTGAACATAGCGTTTCACCAATTTAAATCAATATATTAGAGTAGGAATTTATAGAAAGCATATATTAATCAAAAATAACAATTTTTTTTTATTAAATATACGTCTTAAAAAGTCACCAACCAGTGGCTACCCCAAGCAACCACTAAAACACTGTGAAAAAACTAGTGAGGGGAACTGAGCATACCCTGCACCATGTCTAGATTGCGGTCTGCCTGTCAGCGGGGGTTGGCGCCCTATGGGATAGTGTATTGGTGCCCCTGCTCTACGTCGGCTCGCCCTAGGGTCCCTAGAATGCCCTAACCAAATAGTGCGAGGATTAGTCAAGCTGATCCATCTGACGCGTGCGCAACATCCTCTAAGTTATGGCGTTCCAATGTCATGTGTCTCTATGGTTTATGATCCCTAAAGAAAATGATGCTTTTACCTCATTTTAAACAGGACCGCCAGAACGTCCTGCGTGTGTACTTCCTGTTTCAATATATCTGCATCGCCAACATATAAATCTACAGTTCGGCGATAGTATTCAAATAGCAGTATATGAAATCAATCTATAGCCAATCAATCTCTGACATATTCCATCAGGAATGTATACCATTGATAGAAACACCATTAGTACTTAGGGTTGAGCGAAACGGGTTGGCCAGATTCAGATGTCGCCGACTTTTGGCAAAGTCGGGTTTCATGAAACCCGACCCGACCCCTGTGTGGGGTCGGCCATGAGGTCGGCGATCTTCTGAACTGGAATCGGAATTCCGATACCGATTCCCGATATGTTTAAGATATCGGGAATCGGTATCGGAATTCCGATTTAAGTGTAAAATAAAGAATGGGCCGCGACGTCATCGAAAGGTCCTTCAAGCGCTGATTCTTAGGAAGGAAGGCTGCGGGTTAGAACCAGGGCGCGTCTGAGGGTGAGTATATACCTATTAGGTATATACTCACCCTCGGACGCTTGTGATTGGTCGCGTGACGCCCATGTGACCGCTCACGCGACCAATCACAAGCCGCGACGTCATCGAAAGGTCCTTCAGGCGCTCATTCTTAGGAAGGAAGGCTCCCGGTTACAACAAGGGCGCGTCCGAGGGTGAGTATAGCAATATTTTTTATTTTTATTCTTTATATTACACATTAATATGGATCACAGGGCCTGAAGGAGAGTTTCCTCTCCTTCAGACCCTGGGAACCATTAGAAACCCAATGCACTGCATTGGGTTTCGTATTTCGGCCGACCCCGACCCCGACTTTTCTATAGGATCGGCCAATTTCACTCGACCCGACTTTTGCAAAAAGTCGGGTTTTGTGAAACCCGACCCGATCCTATAAAAACAAAAGTCGCTCAACCCTATTAGTACTAATATTCTGATTAAATGCCATCCATCTCATAACCGTGTGGCCTCAAAAACGTCTCTATCATATTCCATCAGGAATGTATCACATTTGATAAAGACAAGATTAGTACTCATCATGGGATTAAGTGCCGTCTGCCTCATAACTGTATAGCCTCAAGGCGTTTCGCCCCTCTGGCTCATCAGGAGGCTCGATCCAATGTCATGTGTCTCTATGGTTTATGATCCCTAAAGAAAATGATGCTTTTACCTCATTTTAAACAGGACCGCCAGAACGTCCTGCGTGTGTACTTCCTGTTTCAAGACCAGATATTCCATCAAATAGGCTATCCCCCATAGGGCCAGAGGGTTAACCCAGTGCGCCTGCTCGAGATGGAACGCTCAGTTCCTCTCTGCGTTTCACCGAGAATCCACTGCACGTGCTCATTCTGTCCACCAATGAAATTGGAACGCCATAACTTAGAGGATGTTGCGCACGCGTCAGATGGATCAGCTTGACTAATCCTCGCACTATTTGGTTAGGGCATTTTAGGGACCCTAGGGCGAGTCGACGTAGAGCGGGGGCACCAATACACTATCCCATAGGGCGCCAACCCCCGCTGACAGGCAGACCGCAATCTAGACATGGTGCAGGGTATGCTCAGTTCCCCTCACTAGTTTTTTCACAGTGTTTTAGTGGTTGTTTGGGGTAGCCACAGGTTGGTGGCTTTTTAAGACATTATTTAATAAAACAATTTAAGACATTTATTTAATAAAATTTTTTGTTATTTTTGAGTAATATATCCCCATCCTGGTTCTAGTGCCATCAGCTGGTTCCAGGCAGAGCCTTTAGCTTAGGTGCCTCCTTCTCAGTATCCGAGTTCCACCAACATCTGGTGGTCCTTGGTAGGGTTGATCGAAACGGATCGGACAAATTAAAAAACCCGACCCAATCCTAATGTGGGATTGGCCATGAGGTCGGCGATCAGCGCGCCAAAGTTGCATTTCGTATGACGTTTTCAGTGTCATTTTTCAGCTAATGAAGGAGGACGCAGAGTGTGGGCAGTATGATGACATAGGTCTCGGTCCCCACCATCTCATAGAAGGGTATGACAGTGATTGGTTTGCTTTCTGCGGTGTCACAGGGGCTATAAAGGGGCGTGCACGCCGACCGCCATCTTACTTCTGCCGATCGTAGCATAGGGAGAGGTTGCTGCAGCTGCATCAGAAGAAGGGATATAGTTAGGGAGGGAAGATTAAGCCCCGAAACTGTCCAACACCACCTTTTCTTTGCAAGGACAGTGGAGTTTATATTTTTGTGCATCAGCTCTGTAGCTTATTAGGCTCCCTGATAGCTGCATTGCTGTTTGTACACCGCTGTGCAAACCAACTGCTTTTTTCAAAGCAAAAGTCCTGTTGCTCCTTTCTGCACAGTTATCTTGTTTATTTGTCCACACTTTTGTGTCCTTTTTATTGCTGCCATTCTTGTCCTGAGATCATTGTAGGGAGATTGAAATTGTACTACAGCCCTTGTATTTTTTGAAATATCTTCCAGCCACATTCTGCCACTTACATTGTGTAGTGTAATACACTGGGCCTGAGTTTTGGTGCAGTCTCCCCCTCCAAAAAGGGAGATTTAAATTGGCACTAAGTGGATCTACGTCAGTTCTGTTAGTTTGTCATATATCTTCCAGCCACGTTTTGCCACTTACATTGTGTAGTGTAATACACTGGGCCTGAGTTTTGTTGCAGTCTCCCCCCCAAAAAGGGGAGATTTAAATTGGCACTAAGTGGATCTACGTCAGTTCTGTTAGTTTGTCATATATCTTCCAGCCACGTTCTGCCACTTACATTGTGTAGTATAATACACTGGGCCTGAGTTTTGGTGCAGTCTCCTCCCCAAAAAAGGGAGATTTAAATTGGCACTAAGTGGATCTACGTCAGTTCTGTTAGTTTGTCGTATATCTTCCAGCCACGTTCTGACACTTACATTGTGTAGTGTAATACACTGGGCCTGAGTTTTGTTGCAGTCTCCCTCCCAAAAAAGGGAGATTTAAATTGGCACTAAGTTAATCTACATCAGTTCTGTTAGTTTGAGGTATATCTTCCATCTACGTTCTGACACTTACATTGTGTAGTGTAATACACTGGGCCTGATTTTTGTTGCTGTCTCCCCCCCAAAAAAAGGAGATTTAAATTAGCACTAAGTGGATCTACGTCAGTTCTGTTAGTTTGTTGTATATCTTCTAGCCATGATATGCAGGCGCAGACTGGCCCAGGTGCCGGGAATGCATATGCCCCCCGGGCCGGTGCCTAAGCAGCTGCACAGGGCCGCTGGAGGACTAGCAGTAGCAGTGATTGCAATACATAGCGCCACCTGTAGTGTGCGGTGGCGTCATCCCGCCTGCAGCCGACATGTAGGCTGCAAGCGTATGTGATGAGCAGGCTCCTGTGCGGTGCTGCCACTCTGAGGGAGAGAGCCAGCAGCAATCAAGATGAAAGGTCAGCGGCTCAGCATACCTCCTGTGTGTGCACGGAGCTCCGGCTTCTCCTGCTCTTATCTGCTATCCCGGCAGAGAAGGAGAGACGGGGGAGGTGCGGTGCCCGGACAGTGCAGAGCTGTGAGCAGGAGAAACTGAAGAGCTGCACATGGACATCAGCCGCCCCTGCACCACAGAGGAGATTGTGTGAAGTGTGTATGAGCCTGGTATCTGGTGTGTTGTGTATGTGATGGCTGCGTATGTGTGATGGCTGCGTGTGTGTGATGGCTGCGTGTGTGTGATGGCTGCATATGTGTGATGGCTGCATGTGTGATGGCTGCGTGTGTGTGATGGCTGCGTGTGTGATGGCTGCGTGTGTGTGATGGCTGCGTGTGTGTGATGGCTGCGTTTGTGTGATGGCTGCATGTGTGTGATAGCTGCGTGACCAGGGGCAGATTATAAGAGGGTCAATATGGGCGGTAACCCAGGGCCAAGTGGTGTGGGGGGGGGCCCTGGGCTACCGCACAAATTGCCCGCCGCCATCAGGGCATTACTGCTCGTGCCCTGACTGGCGTATCATTTATGGGCCCGGTTGGCAGAGAGAGGGGGCCCGCATCGGGCCCTGTCTCATCTGCTCACCGGGCCCCTACCGGCGCTGCGGCGGTTTCCTATTGACGTGCGGGCACGTGCCCACACGTCAATAGTTAACAACAGCCGCCAGCCAATTGGAGGCTGGCAGCTGAAGTCGGCCGCAGGTGCACGCGCAGCGCACACGTCGCAGGCGTCTGACGTCATTGTCAGTCGCTGGCGAATGCACACTGCTGGAGGGAGCTCGCCGCCTGGAGCGCTGGTAAGGTGAGGAGAACTCAGTTTGTTGTTTTTTTTTGTTTTTTGCTAACCTAACGATTGCTGGACACACTGGAGCAGATGATTGCTGGAGACACTGGGGCAGATTGCTGGAGTCACTGGGGCAGATTGCTGGAGACACTGGGGCAGATTGCTGGAGACACTGGGGCCATGCTGGACACACTGGGGCAATGCTGGACATACTGGAGCAGATTGCTGGACACACTGGGGGTAATATGCTGGACACACTGGGGCAGATTGCTGGACACACTGTCTGGGGGCAATGCTGGACATACTGGGGCAGATTGCTAGACATACTGGGGCAGATTGCTGGACACACTGGGGGCAATGCTCGACACTCTGGGGCAATATGCTGGAGATAATGGGGCAGATTGCTGGACACTGGGTCAATATGCTGGACACTAAGTCAATATGCTGGACACTGGGGTAATATGCTGGACATACTGGGGCAGATTGCTGGACACACTGGGGGTAATATGCTGGACACACTGGGGCAGATTGCTGGACACACTGGGGGCAATGCGGGACACTCGGGCAAATTGCTGGACACACTGGGGGCAATATGCTGAAGTCAGACACTGGGGCAGATTGCTGGACACACTGGGGGCAATGCTGGATTCACTGGGGAAATATGTTGTACATACTGGGGATGATTGCTGGACACACTGGAGCAGATGATGGCTGGACACACTGGGGGTAATATGCTGGACACACTGTCTGGGGGCAATGCTGGACATACTGGGGCAGATTGCTGGACATACTGGGGCAGATTGCTGGACACACTGGGGGCAATATGCTGGACATACTTGGGCAGATTGCTGGACACTGGGGCAATATGCTGGACATACTGGGGCAGATTGCGGGACACACTGGGGGTAATATGCTGGACACACTGGGGCAGATTGCTGGACACACTGTCTGGGGGCAATGCTGGACACTCTGGGGCAGATTGCTGGACACACTGGGGGCAATATGCTGGAGTCAGACACTGGGGCAGATTGCTGGACACACTGTTTGGGGGCAATATACTGTACATACTGGGGCAGATTGCTGGACACACTGGGGGTAATATGCTGGACACACTGGGGGTAATATGCTGGACACACTGGGTCAGATTGCTGGACACACTAGGGCAGATTGCTGGACACACTGGGGCAGATTGTTGGACACTGGGGCAATATGCTGGACATACTGGGGTTAATATGCTGGACACACTGGGGGTAATATGCTGGACACACTGGGGATACACTGGGGCAGATTGCTGGACACACTGGGGGCAGGACTGGAGGCATGGGCAGAATGTAGATACGGGCATGATTGGAGACACGGGGCAGAATGAAAGACATGGGGCAGGATTGGATTATGGGGCAGGATGGAGACAGATGGGGCAGGATGGGGAGATCATATGGATCATATGGAGTAGAATGGATACACATGAGGGCAGGATGCGATAACATATGGCTGGAGCCAGGAATGAGATATACGGGGCCAGGATGGGGAATATTATTACCATATGGGCTAATTAAGGGATATTATTACTGCAGTGATGTATTTATTTTATTTTTTGAGTATACTGTTTTAAATGGGGGGGGGGGGGGGCGGTCCTGTTACTGTGCAGAGTGACACTATGTCGCCTTTTTTTCTTCATGTGGTGTTATGTAGAAGTTGTGAAAAATTAAGTAATGTGTTCTGCAAGCGGAGCTTGAGATAACTGTGTTATTTCCTGCAGAAACGAGTCCTGGCTGGAAGAAATGATGGCAGTCTGTGCTGGATGAAAGATGAAGGAGTTCACCTAGAGACGTCACTGGTGAGTCAGTATTACCTATACACTGACACTATACGCTGTATACTCTATACAGAGGTCCTGTGTACAATGTCACCAGTGATCACTGTATTACCTATACATTATATACAGAGCTCCTGTGTATAATGTCACCAGTGATCACTGTATTACCTATACATTATATACAGAGCTCCTGTGTATAATACCACCAGTGATCACTGTATTACCTATACATTATATACAGAGATCCTGTGTACAATGTCACCAGTGATCTCTGTATTAGCTCTACACAGACACTGCATACTAAGTACAGATCTCCTGTGAATACTGGCACTTATGGTAATAGTATTGTGTTTTTTTGTTTTTTTATTACTGATCAGTATTGTACTATTCAGTCACTATGTGGTGGTAATATGTGGTCTGGAAATGGTGTTGTGGTATTTGTCCCTTGTGTGTGCTATTTGGTCACCAAGTGGTGGTAATATGTGGTGTTGACATGGTGCGGTGGTATTTGTTCCTTGTATGTGATATTATTCGATCACTGTGGTTGTAATTTGTGGTCTGGTTATGGTGCGGTGGTATTTGTTCCTTTTTATGTGATATTGGTCAAAATATTCCTAAATTGTATTGCATATTTTAACAAATATTTAATAGGTTACAGTAGAGTAGGGCCCGGCCATTTTTCTGGAATAATCTGGTTCAGGTATATCATGACCCCCGTCACATGACCCCTGTCACATGACCGGGGGGCCCACAGTGTCTGAACAGCCCGGGGCCCTAGCTACCCTTAATCCACCCCTGGCTGCGTGTGTGTGATGGCTGCCTGTGTGTGTGATGGCTACCTGTGTGTGTGATGCATTTGTGTCAGAGTTGCGTGTGTGTGTGATGGCTGCGTGTGTGATGCATTTGTGTCAGAGCTGCATGTGTGATGCTGCGTGTGTATGTGTGATGCTGCGTGTGTGTGAGTTGCATGTGTGTGTGTGCTGCGTGTGTGTGAGCTGCGTGTGTGTGAGCTGCGTGTGTGAGCTGCGTGTGTGTGAGCTGTGTGTGTGTGAGCTGTGTGTGTGTGAGCTGTGTGCGTGTGTGTGAGCTTCATGCGTGTGTGTGAGCTGCGTGCGTGTATGTCATTATATAGTGGGGCTGTGCATGTGTGTGTGTCATTATACAGTGGGGCTGTACGTGTGTGTCATTTTACAGTGGCGCCGTGCGTGTGTCATACAAAATGGCTGTGCGTATGTGTCATTATACAGTGGGGCTGTGCGTGTGTGTCATTACACAGTAGGGCTGTGCGTGTGTGTCATTATACAGTGGGGCTGTGCGTGTGTGTCATTATACAGTGGGGCTGTGCGTGTGTGTCATTATACAGTGGGGCTGTGCGTGTGTGTCATTACACAGTGGGGCTGTGCGTGTGTCATTATACAGTGGGGCTGTGCGTGTGTGTAATTATGCAGTGGGGCTGTGTGTGTGTCTGTCATTATACAGTGGGGCTGTGCGTGTGTGTGTCATTGGTGCATTCACTCTGTGTCATTCTATGTGACTGCAGACTTGTGCTCATATTGCTCGCAGAGCTGTGGTTATTTGGTGGGTGTCTGGCTGCAAGTTTGTGATTTGCATACATGCGGTCACATGCCGACAAGACTTGAATGGCGAATGCTACTGTATTGAACAAGGCCCAAAACAGTCTAGTCGAAATGTGGCTGGGAATATATATATTGCATGATTATGGTCACAAGACCGCCTGTTGCCGGCACCAGAGAATCTTCACAGCGCACAGTGCGCACGATATGAGGATTCACACATAGTGAATGTAGACATGGAAACAGGAACACATGGGCTACTTGCACAGTGAACAAGTCTGTATGATCATGTTCACACACCACCAAGAAACCTGAAGACACAAAAGAGAATAGTAAAACCAAAAACACTCAGTTTAAAAAAATGTTGCAGTAATCTGCAAGTGCTAGTAAAAGATGTAAAAAACAGGGTATTTGGTTGATACGTTTTTTGCAAAAAATGTATACTAAGCTGCTCTACCAAACTTCACGGTATACCCTTATCAGAGCAGTCCTAACTAATGTATGCAATCCCTATCTGATGTATTTAAAAACCTGATCATCTGTATATTACCTGTGTGAACAGGGTTCAGAGAGGAAAAATCCATGTGTGCATACAGGGTAGAACAGCTTTTGTGCAGATAGCCCAAGAGGAGTGGTGGAACTCCCCAGTCTTGTAGACACAAGAGAACAATTATGGAAACAGGAACACATGGGCTACCTGCACAGTGAACAAGTCTGTATGATCATGTTCACACACCACGAAGAAACCTGAAGACACAAAAGAGAATAGTAAAACCAAAAACACTCAGTTTAAAAAAATGTTGCAGTAATCCGCAAGTGCTAGTAAAAGATGTAAAAAACAGGGTATTTGGTTGATACGTTTTTTGCAAAAAATGTATACTAAGCTGCTCTACCAAACTTCACGGTATACCCTTATCAGAGCAGTCCTAACTAATGTATGCAATCCCTATCTGATGTATTTAAAAACCTGATCATCTGTATATTACCTGTGTGAACAGGGTTCAGAGAGGAAAAATCCATGTGTGCATACAGGGTAGAACAGCTTTTGTGCAGATAGCCCAAGAGGAGTGGTGGAACTCCCCAGTCTTGTAGACACAAGAGAACAATTATGGAAACAGGAACACATGGGCTACTTGCACAGTGAACAAGTCTGTATGATCATGTTCACACACCACCAAGAAACCTGAAGACACAAAAGAGAATAGTAAAACCAAAAACACTCAGTTTAAAAAAATGTTGCAGTAATCCGCAAGTGCTAGTAAAAGATGTAAAAAACAGGGTATTTGTTTGATACGTTTTTTGCAAAAAATGTATACTAAGCTGCTCTACCAAACTTCACGGTATACCCTTATCAGAGCAGTCCTAACTAATGTATGCAATCCCTATCTGATGTATTTAAAAACCTGATCATCTGTATATTACCTGTGTGAACAGGGTTCAGAGAGGAAAAATCCATGTGTGCATACAGGGTAGAACAGCTTTTGTGCAGATAGCCCAAGAGGAGTGGTGGAACTCCCCAGTCTTGTAGACACAAGAGAACAATTATGGAAACAGGAACACATGGGCTACTTGCACAGTGAACAAGTCTGTATGATCATGTTCACACACCACCAAGAAACCTGAAGACACAAAAGAGAATAGTAAAACCAAAAACACTCAGTTTAAAAAAATGTTGCAGTAATCCGCAAGTGCTAGTAAAAGATGTAAAAAACAGGGTATTTGGTTGATACGTTTTTTGCAAAAAATGTATACTAAGCTGCTCTACCAAACTTCACGGTATACCCTTATCAGAGTAGTCCTAACTAATGTATGCAATCCCTATCTGATGTATTTAAAAACCTGATCATCTGTATATTACCTGTGTGAACAGGGTTCAGAGAGGAAAAATCCATGTGTGCATACAGGGTAGAACAGCTTTTGTGCAGATAGCCCAAGAGGAGTGGTGGAACTCCCCATTCTTGTAGACACAAGAGAACAATTATGGAAACAGGAACATATGGGCTACTTGCACAGTGAACAAGTCTGTATGATCATGTTCACACACCACCAAGAAACCTGAAGACACAAAAGAGAATAGTAAAACAAAAAACACTCAGTTTAAAAAAATGTTGCAGTAATCCGCAAGTGCTAGTAAAAGATGTAAAAAACAGGGTACTCCTGTGATGTAAAAAAGAGGGCACTCCTCTTGGGCTATCTGCACAAAAGCTGTTCTACCCTGTATGCACACATGGATTTTTCCTCTCTGAACCCTGTTCACACAGGTAATATACAGATGATCAGTTTTTTAAATACATCAGATAGGGATTGCATACATTATTTAGGACTGCTCTGATAAGGGTATACCGTGAAGTTTGGTAGAGCAGCTTAGTATACATTTTTTGCAAAAAACGTATCAACCAAATACCCTGGTTTTTACATCTTTTACTAGCACTTGCGGATTACTGCAACATTTTTTTAAACTGAGTGTTTTTAGTTTTACTATTCTCTTTTGTGTCTTCAGGTTTCTTGGTGGTGTGTGAACATGATCATACAGACTTGTTCACTGTGCAAGTAGCCCATGTGTTCCTGTTTCCATAATTGTTCTCTTGTGTCTACAAGACTGGGGAGTTCCACCACTCCTCTTGGGCTATCTGCACAAAAGCTGTTCTACCCTGTATGCACACATGGATTTTTCCTCTCTGAACCCTGTTCACACAGGTAATATACAGATGATCAGGTTTTTAAATACATCAGATAGGGATTGCATACATTAGTTAGGACTGCTCTGATAAGGGTATACCGTGAAGTTTGGTAGAGCAGCTTAGTATACATTTTTTGCAAAAAACGTATCAACCAAATACCCTGTTTTTTACATCTTTTACTAGCACTTGCGGATTACTGCAACATTTTTTTTTAAACTGAGTGTTTTTGATTTTACTATTCTCTTTTGTGTCTTCAGGTTTCTTGGTGGTGTGTGAACATGATCATACAGACTTGTTCACTGTGCAAGTAGCCCATGTGTTCCTGTTTCCATAATTGTTCTCTTGTGTCTACAAGACTGGGGAGTTCCACCACTCCTCTTGGGCTATCTGCACAAAAGCTGTTCTACCCTGTATGCACACATGGATTTTTCCTCTCTGAACCCTGTTCACACAGGTAATATACAGATGATCAGGTTTTTAAATACATCAGATAGGGATTGCATACATTAGTTAGGACTGCTCTGATAAGGGTATACCGTGAAGTTTGGTAGAGCAGCTTAGTATACATTTTTTGCAAAAAACGTATCAAACAAATACCCTGTTTTTTACATCTTTTACTAGCACTTGCGGATTACTGCAACATTTTTTTAAACTGAGTGTTTTTGGTTTTACTATTCTCTTTTGTGTCTTCAGGTTTCTTGGTGGTGTGTGAACATGATCATACAGACTTGTTCACTGTGCAAGTAGCCCATGTGTTCCTGTTTCCATAATTGTTCTCTTGTGTCTACAAGACTGGGGAGTTCCACCACTCCTCTTGGGCTATCTGCACAAAAGCTGTTCTACCCTGTATGCACACATGGATTTTTCCTCTCTGAACCCTGTTCACACAGGTAATATACAGATGATCAGGTTTTTAAATACATCAGATAGGGATTGCATACATTAGTTAGGACTGCTCTGATAAGGGTATACCGTGAAGTTTGGTAGAGCAGCTTAGTATACATTTTTTGCAAAAAACGTATCAACCAAATACCCTGTTTTTTACATCTTTTACTAGCACTTGCGGATTACTGCAACATTTTTTTTTAAACTGAGTGTTTTTGGTTTTACTATTCTCTTTTGTGTCTTCAGGTTTCTTGGTGGTGTGTGAACATGATCATACAGACTTGTTCACTGTGCAAGTAGCCCATGTGTTCCTGTTTCCATAATTGTTCTCTTGTGTCTACAAGACTGGGGAGTTCCACCACTCCTCTTGGGCTATCTGCACAAAAGCTGTTCTACCCTGTATGCACACATGGATTTTTCCTCTCTGAACCCTGTTCACACAGGTAATATACAGATGATCAGGTTTTTAAATACATCAGATAGGGATTGCATACATTAGTTAGGACTGCTCTGATAAGGGTATACCGTGAAGTTTGGTAGAGCAGCTTAGTATACATTTTTTGCAAAAAACGTATCAACCAAATACCCTGTTTTTTACATCTTTTACTAGCACTTGCGGATTACTGCAACATTTTTTTAAACTGAGTTTTTTTTTTGTTTTACTATTCTCTTTTGTGTCTTCAGTGAATGTAGACATGTAGCATAAGATCCGACAACCCCTTTAAGGATGAGCCACTCTTCATGGGCCACTGCTGTGTGCTTGCCCCCCAGGCCAAAATTTGCCAGTCAGCCCCTGACGATATACCACTTACATTGTGTAGTGTAATACACTGGGCTTGAGTTTTGTTGCAGTCTCCCCCCAAAAAAGGGAGATTTAAGTTGGCACTAAGTGGATCTACGTCAGTTCTATCAGTTTGTTGTATATCTTCCAGCCACGTTCTGCCACTTACTTTGTGTAGTGTAATACACTGGGCCTGAGTTTTGTTGCAGTCTCCCCCCCAAAAAAGGGAGACTTAAATTGGCACTAAGTGGATCTACGTCAGTTGTTTAGCAGAGGGAAGAATCTTCAAAATTTAAATACAACGTGCATGCTTAGACATTAAACCAGCATGCACTTGCAAGCCTGGACTAACTACCAAACGTCCCGTACCGTTGGTGCACATGCTCAGAATGAAGGTAGTCAGCAACACTACATTGCTTCCCTCACTGTAAGCCCACCGGTTTGGACACCACCAGCAGCAAATGTGGAGGTATCGTTGCAAGGCCAAAGCAGTCAGAGAATCACAAGGTTCTTGGTAGGAAACACTGTATGTAGGCCAACATCAAGAATACCATCACCAACCCTCTCGCAATCTGCCATGTCCACCACCACCCCCGCTAGTTCCACCATATGCAGCTCTCCAATTAAGCTCACCCTACAAGAGACTCTCGTTAGGAAAAGAAAGTACTCATCCTCTCATCCGCGTACACAGGGTTTGAACACCCACATTGCTAGACTAATCTCGTTAGAGATGATGCCCTACCGGTTGGTTGAAAGCGAATCTTTCAAAGCCCTGATGGCCTATGCAGTACCATGCTATGACCTATCCAGTCGACACTTCTTTGCGAGAAAAGCCATCCCAGCCCTCCACCAGCATGTCAAAGACCGCATTGTCCATGCACTCAGGCAATCAGTCAGTAGAAAGGTGTACCTCACAACAGAGGCATGGACCAGTAGGCATGGCCAGGGACGTTACGTGTCCTTCACGGCACACTGGGTTAATGTGGTGGATGCAGGGTCCACAGGGGACAGCAATAGTGGGACAGTTCTGCCTAGCCCACGGTCTAGGAAACAGTTGGCTGTAGGCGTTCGCCTCCCCTCCTCCTCCTCCTCCTCCAGAAGCGAAAGCTAGTCCACAGAGCGCAGTCGCACAACCACTCCATCCGCAGCTGCCAGTGTTGCACACGAGGTGTCCCATTATTTAACAGCTAGTGGTAAACATCAGCAGGCTGTGCTTCAAATGAAGGGTTTGGGCGACAACAGACACACCGCGGAAGTACTGGCCGAGTACTTGCAGTAAGAAACTCAGTCATGGCTGGGCAGTGTACATCTTGAGGCAGGCAAGGTAGTCAGTAATATTGGAAGGAATTTTATGGCTGCCATAGCCCTTTCAGAACTGAAACATATACCTTGCCTGGCTCACACCTTGAATTTGGTGGTGCAGTGCTTCCTCAAAACTTATCCGGAGTTACCAGCCTTGCTCCTGAAGGTGTGAAGACTTTGCTCGCACATCCGCTGGTCGCCTGTACACTCCAGCCGTATGCTGAAACATCAGCGATTGCTGAATCTTCCCCAGCACTGCCTAATAATCGATGTTGCAACAAGGTGGAACTCCACACTGCACATGCTTCAGGGGCTGTGCGAACAGAGGCGTGCTGTCATTTATTTGTGGGAGGATACACATACACGGGCAGGCAGTTGAATGGCAGACATGGAGTTGTCTGGTGTGCAGTGGTCGAAGCTACAAGACCTCTGTCAAGTCCTTCAGTGTTTTGAGGAATGCACACGGCTGGTAAGTGCAGACGACGCCATCATAAGCATGAGCATCCCACTAATGCGTCTGCTGATGCAAAGTTTGATGCTCATTAAGGAGCAGGCATCTACAGCCGAGGAGGAGGGAAGCCTTGATGACAATCAGTCATTGTCTGCTCAGGGAACTCTCCTGGACAAGGTGGTGGATGAAGAGGAGGAGGATGATGGGGATGAATATTTATGGGAGGAGGATGCTTCTCAGGGGGCAATAGAAACTGGTGGCTTTGCAAGGTCAGGTACAGGGATTTTGCGGGCCACAAGTGATGTTGATTTGCAAGAAAGTGCTCCTCAACCCAGCACAAGCAGTGAAGTGACATCTGGAACATTGGCCCACATGGCGGATTATGCCTTGCGTATCCTAAAAAGGGACCCCCGCATTTTAAAAATGATGACCGATGTTGATTACTGGTTGTCCTGCCTCCTGGATCCAAGATATTAAGGAAAATTACAAAATATCATGCCACATGAGAACCTTGAGCAAATATTGGCTACCAGACAAGCAACTCTTGTAGACCGTTTGGTTCAGGCATTCCCAGCACACAGCGGCGCTGATGGTTCTCACACGAGCTGTAGGTGGCAACATGGCAGAGGTGTTAGAGGTGCACAAATCCGAAGAGGCATTGGACAGAGGGGTTTTATGACCAGGTTGTGGAGTGATTTCGCAATGACCGCAGACACAACAGGTACTGCTGCATCGATTCAAAGTGACAGTAGACAGCATTTGTCCAGTATGGTTACCAACTATTTTTCCTCCCTTATCGATGTTCTCTCTCACAGGTCATTCCCCTTTGATTACTGGGCATCTAATATAGACACCTGGCCTGAATTGGCAGAATATGCATTACAGGAGCTCGCTTGCCCAGCTGCTAGTGTGCTATCAGAAAGAGTCTTCAGTGCTGCTGATTCAATACTGACCGAAAAAAGAACACGTCTGGCTACCAGAAATGTTGATGATCTAACCTTCATTAAAATGAACCAATCATGGATTTCAAATTATTTTGCCTCACCTTCCCCTGCTGTCACGTAGCTTGCCTGAAAAATGTCTTGCTTTTGGCCTCTTCTTACTGGCTGCTCCAATTCCTCCATTTGCAGCTGCTGAATGTCCACCATAGGCCATTTTTATACCTCCCTAAATGGGCTGACTCCCCCCACAGGACCGTGGTCACCACCTGGCGCAAGCACCCGTGCGAGTGCTGTTTGTCTGGACGGGTGGGTGCACCCACTCTTGGGCGATGGCACTGGCACAGGGTCCCTCATGGTACAATGAAGTGTCTCTGATGGTGGTGGTGCACAACCAACGTCAGACACACCATCGTAATATGAGGGGCCCTGTGCCAGTACCACCGCCCACGAGAGTGTGTTAGCCAAATGACTCCCTGTTTTCAATGCCTAACTATTATTATAAAGTAAATTAAGACTGACAAGCTTCAGTAAAACGAATTGATGTTTTTGGCATTAAAATGGTCATTGTAGGTGTTTTTCTGTCCTCCACTCACTGCCGACTTTGATTCCCCATTGACTTGCATTGGGTTTCTTGTTTCAGTCGCAATAATAGGCCGATTTCACCCGACTCAAATTTTGACAAAGTCGGGTTTTGCAAAACCCGACTCGATCCTAAAAAAGTAAAAGTCGCTCAACTCTAGTCCTTGGTAGTGCTTTCTGGCACGGGTACCTCCTGCTTAGTAACCGGGTTCCTGTACCGTCAGCTGGTCCTCAGTAGTTCCATTGGCTCTTGTACCTTCTGCTCCCCATCCTGGTTCCAGTACCGTCAGCTGGTTACAGGCAGAGCCTTTGGCTTAGGTGCCTCCTTCTCGGTATCCGAGTTCCACTAACGTCTGGTGGTCCTTGGTAGTGCTTTCTGGCATGGGTAATTCCTGGTTAGTAACTGGGTTCCAGTACCATCAGCTGGTCCTCGGTAGCTCCATTGGCTCGTGTACTTTCTGCTACCCATCCGGGTTCCTGTACCGTCAGCTGGTCCTCAGTAGTTCCATTGGCTCTTGTACCTTCTGCTCCCCATCCTGGTTCCAGTACCGTCAGCTGGTTACAGGCAGAGCCTTTGGCTTAGGTGCCTCCTTCTCAGTATCCGAGTTCCACTAACGTCTGGTGGTCCTTGGTAGTGCTTTCTGGCATGGGTACCTCCTGCTTAGTAACCGGGTTCGGGTACCATCAGCTGGTCCTTGTAGTTCCATTGGCTCTTGTACCTTCGGGTAGCCATCCAGGTCCCAGTACCGTTAGCTGGTTCTCGGCAGTTCCTCGGCCTTCTTGTACCTTCTGCTACATTTCCAATATCAAGCTTTTGGAAATGGTTTTTGCTAATCACTCTGGATCTCCCTGACGACGACCCTAGAGATGACAACCCTGAAGACCACCCTGAAGAAGACGACGACCCCGGAGACGATGACCCCAGAGATGAGGACCCTGGAGATGACCACCCTAAAGACCACCCCGAAGAAGACGACGACCCCGGAGACGATGACCCTGGAGATGACGGAGATGACGACCCTGAAGACCACCCCAAAGAAGACCAAGAAGCAGAAGAACAAGAAGCTGCAGAACAAAAAGCAGAAGTACATTAAGCATAAAACTAAAAATCAGAGCAAAATATATTATCTAAATTATAATCAGAATTAGACTAAGCAGTGTATGGGGGTGAGTCCATTCCTTTTTGTGGTGACCCTGGAAAAACCTGCTGATGCAGGCAAAACTGAACGTGGACAAATCCTGTTGTAAATCTTTTGGGACAGGCAGAACGGAAGGTGTAATCTTCAAAGTTTTATAGATAACTACAGGAATGCCTGTCACAAATAAGAATATGATGAAGAAGAAGAAGAAGATGAAGAAGTAGTATATAAAGCAGAATAATAGTTGAATAAGAAGAATATGAAGAATGTAAAAAAAGGAATAATAGGAAGAAGGTGAAGAAGAAGAAGATGAATAAGGTGAAGAAGAAGTTGATGAAAAAGATGCTGCTGCGGAGGATGGTGAAGAAGAAAGTGTGGGAGAAGTAAAAATGAAGGTGAAGAGCATGGAGGTAGTGAAACATAAATATCTGACGAAATATAAAAAAGCTTAACATCGTCAATATCTTTGTAACTCCGAACGTCTTAAAAAAAAATTAATTCCTGCTATTCCATTTGATTGACCTAAACCTCGATGCCTTTATTGTCTCCTCCACCTCCCTAATACATTATTCTTAGTTGTTTTCCTTCATGTAGAATTAACCTACAAGGAAATAAAGGGTTTATTTTAATTCCGATATTTTTGTCCCATTGACTTGCATTGGTTTCTGGTATCGGTATTGGCGATATCTGATATTTTTTGGATATCGGCCGAACCAATCCGATACCAATATTTCTGGATATCGGAAGGTATCGCTCAACACTAGTGATGAGCGAATTTGTTTGGAAGTCAATCTTCAAGCATAAATTCGGTACGAATATGACAAATTTGGATTCGTGATTGGAAACACGAGCACATTTTTATAAAATCAGGAAAAATCAGTAACATTTGGTAAAAATGCAGGAAAATATTTGGTCACCACAAAAATATTTTCATCACTTTAGCAATGATAATGGTGGTGTATCATGAGCATTTGGTACGTGTTTGATGAGGGCAGGGGGTTTGCAGAGCTCAGAGGTGCTGTATTCTTGTAAATAGTCATTTTTTCCTAACTTTATGTCTGCACTTTGCCAATCAGGGCGCATGAAACACCCACAATGTCCTGACACAACGGGTTGGGTCATTGGCTGCTGAAATCACATATCCTTCTCCATATAAATAACGGTCATCTTGTTTTAGAGCCATTTTGACACTGTAACAGCACAGAGAGGCTGCTCCTGACACTGGCACTGTTAGCAGCAAGATTTTAGCTAGATAATCAGATAGTGTAGCTAGCTAGTGTTCAGTGTGGCTGTTAAATTTACCTTCCAGCTATTTTTTGGGGGGTCATTACTGAGGTCCACAGACAAAGCCATCAGGGCACATGTCCTACAGGTGTGTAGTACACTTCTTCGATTGTGCTCAATGCACGAGTAACGCATTAAAAATAATATTTTTCCACAATCTAAATGTGAAACAGACTGCTGTATCTCAGATATTAACTAGCTAGCGAGGTGGTTGTATATCAGTCAGATAGTTTAAATAGCTAGTGTCCAGTGTGGCTGTTAAATTTACCTTTCAGCAATTTTTTTTTTGCTTTTAATGATGTCCACAGACAAAGCCAGCAGGGCACATGTCCTACAAGTGAGTTGTGCACTGCTTCTATTGTGCTCAATGCAAGAGTATAGCATTCTAATTACCGTATATACTCGAGTATAAGCCGACCCGAGTATAAGCCGACCCCCCTAATTTTGCCACAAAAAAATGGGAAAACTTATTGACTCGAGTATAAGCCTAGGGTGGAAAACGCAGCAGCTACCGGTGAATTTGAAAAATAAAAATAGATGCTCCATACTGTTCATTATGGCCCCATAGCTGTGCCATATAGTGCTCTGCACCGTTCATTATTGCCCCATAGCTGTGCCATATAGTGCTCTGCACCTTTCATTATTGCCCCATAACTGTGCCATATAGTGCTCTGTGCCGTTCATTATTGCCCCATAGATGTGCCATATAGTGCTCTGCGCCGTTCATTATTGCCCCATAGATGTGCCATATAGTGCTCTGCGCCGTTCATTATTGCCCCATTGCTGTGCCATATAGTGCTCTGCGCCGTTCATTATTGCCCCATAGCTGTGCCATATAGTGCTCTGCACCATTCATTATTGTCCCATAGCTGTGCCATATAGTGCTCTACACCGTTCATTATTGCCCCATAGCTGCCATATAGTGCTCTGCACCGTTCATTATTGTCCCATAGCTGTGCCATATAGTGCTCTGCGCCATTCATTATTGCCCCATAGCTGTCATATAGTGCTCTGCACTGTTCATTATTGCCCCATAGCTGCCATATAGTGCTCTGCGCCGTTCATTATTGCCCCATAGATGTGCCATATAGTGCTCTGCGCCGTTCATTATTGCCCCATAGCTGCCATATAGTGCTCTGCACCGTTCATTATTGTCCCATAGCTGTGCTATACAGTGCTCTGCGCCGTTCATTATTGCCCCATAGCTGCCATATAGTGCTCTGCGCCGTTCATTATTGCCCCATAGCTGCCATATAGTGCTCTGCACCGTTCATTATTGTCCCATAGCTGTGTCATATAGTGCTCTGCACCGTTCATTATTGCCCCATAGCTGCCATATAGTGCTCTGCACTGTTCATTATTGTCCCATAGCTGTGCCATATAGTGCTCTGCGCCGTTCATTATTGCTCCATAGCTGCCATATAGTGCTCTGCACCGTTCATTATTGCCCCATAGCTGCCATATAGTGCTCTGCGCCGTTCATTATTGCCCCATAGATGTGCCATAGAGTGCTCTGCACTGTTCATTATTGTCCCATAGCTGTGCCATATAGTGCTCTGCGCCGTTCATTATTGCCCCATAGCTGTGCCATATAGTGCTCTGCACAGTTCATTATTGCCCCATAGCTGCCATATAGTGCTCTGCACCGTTCATTATTGCCCCATAGCTGTGCCATAGAAAGCTGTGCCATTGCTGCTGCTGCTGCAATAAAAACAAAATGCCATACTCACCTCGCTGCTTGCAGCTCCCAGCGTCCTATCCCGGCGTCTCTCCGCACTGACTGATCAGGCAGAGGGCGCCGCGCACACTATATGCGTCATCGCGCCCTCTGACCTGAACAGTCAGAGCAAGAGGACGGGAAGATGGAGCGGCGCCCGGCGTGTGGAACGCGGACAGGTGAATATAACATACTTACCTGCTCCCGGCGTCCCGCACCCTCTGCCTGTCACACGGTCTTCGGTGCCGCAGCCTCTTCCTCAATCAGCGGTCACCGGCACTGCTGATTAGAGAAATGAATATGCGGCTCCACCCCTATGGGAGGTGGAGCCGCATATTCATTTCTCTAATGAGCGGTCCCACGTGACCGCTGAACAGGGGAAGAGCTGCAGCACCGAAGCCCGTGTGGCAGGCAGAGGGAGCGTCAGGATCGCTGGGACTAGGTGAGTATGCCTCAGCGCCCTCTCCCCCTCACCCGCCAACCCTGCCGCCCACCGTGACTCGAGTATAAGCCGAGAGAGGCACTTTCAGCCCAAAATTTTTATATACGGTAATATTTTTTCACTTACTAAATGTGAAACAGCTTGCTTATCCCACCTTGTCATTTAGTGCTGTGATTATATGAAACTGCAGACCTAAGGCACATTAAAAAAATTATAAGTTTTCAGATGCAAAAAGTTAGACAACTGTTAGGTTGAGATTATGCTGTAGAGGCCCAACTATCCAACCGTTCAACTGACTGTACAAAACCACAGATGGATCATTCTGAAGAGATGCCATGTTCATCAGAAGTATACTCAAAAGGTTCGCAGAGTCAAAAGGAGGAAGTCTTCACGGATGCCCAAAAATTTTTAAGCTTGGGTCCGGGGCAGGACAAAGTAGGGTTCAAACAGCATCCTGACCCTTGTCATCAGATGTTAACCCTTGGGGGGAGGTGATATTAATGAGACTCAGATATCTGAGGTCTGGACCTTTTTGACACTGCAAAAGATGAGCAAACTCATATAATCTGCCAACTTTGCAAAAAATACCTGAGCTGAGGTAAAAAGTACAATAATTGGACTACTACATTTATGAACCTTCACATGCGCAATGAACATGCTTTACTGTGGGAATCCCACTGTGTAAATATGCAGATCAGGGGACCGCAACAAACATCAGCTGCCCCATTAATCCCATCTGCTGCTTCTTCCTCCTCCTCAGTTACTATGCAAACTAATGAGATGCAGATCTTTGACCGCAGATTTTCGAGTTCTTTACCTGCTCCAGTCATGCTGACTGAGAGCCCGCAGTCAGCTATTATGTTTTTAATGATCTCAGAGAATGAGCAGATCACAAGTTTCTCAATCCAGCGTAACATCTCCACCTGCACCTCTCTCAAGGTTCAGCAGTTTGACCGGTTCACCGTACTCCACCCTCTCACTGCAGACAGCCCACGGTTCAGCAGTTGTGGTCATGTAAAAGTTGTTTCTGCTTACACATGACAAAGCTAAGAGTTTGAACTCAACCATCTCTAATCTGTTGGCCACGAAAATGCTGCCTTTCCACCTGGTAGATACAGACGGTTTCCAACAGCTGATGGCCGTCGCAGTCCCCCAGTACCAATTGCCCTAAATCCATTATTTTTCTAAGAAAGCTGTGCCTGCACTTCCCCAGCATGTTGCAGACAACAACACCCCTTCCTTGACTTAATCTCTGTCTGCCACTGTTCTTTTCATCACATTTGGATGAGTAAGCATGGCCAATGGCATTTCATCTCACTGACTGGGCACTTGGTGACTCTGGTTGTTGTGGACACAGGTGCTGCTCCACTTGTCTTGGAGTCCCCAAGGCTTGCAGTACAAACTTCTACATTTAACACTTCCTCCACTGCTTCTGCCTCCCCTATTTCGTCTAAGGCCTCCACCTGCACCCTCAAATTCTGCCTTCACAAGACACGTGCTCCAACAGTACAGAATGAATCCCCACCACCTCGGTACTGTGCAGCAAGGGCTCACAGCAATCAAGCAGCATTAAAATTAATATGCCTTGGAGATTGCAGTAATACAGCTTAAGATTTGTGGACAACTCTCCAGGCTGAGTTTTATCAGTGGCTGTCTCCACTGAACCTGCATCCAAGGAAGGCCGTGCCCGATAACGGTGCAAACCTGGTGGTGACCCTATGGTGAGGCAAGCTCACACACGTGCCTTGCATGGCTCACGTCCTCAACCTGGTGGTACAGCTTTATCTCCACCACTATCCTGGCCTAGGTGAGTTGCTTCAGAAAGCACGGAAGTTGTGTGCTCATTTATGCCTTTCTCACCAATCTGGTCATCGACTTTCATCGATCCAGAGGTCTTTGTCCATGCCAGTTAACAGGTTTACATGTGCAAAATGATAGTGACACACTGACGCTAAGAATTAGTGGGTTTAAAGCTGCTGAAACCGGACAGGTGCCATGCCACCCCTGTCACACCTACAAGGTGAAAGAAAGAAAAATCTGAAAAGTGAGGTGACCCTGACGAAGAGGGACGGAGTCCCTCAAAACACGTTGGTTAGCTTTTTGCCATAGCAAGGCTCCGTAGCCTCATGATGTCACACGCTGCAGAGCACCGTCAGCCATTTTTTTCAGCCGCGCATCCAGGGATGCCACCGGCCGGGGCGCTCTGGCTCTGCGCGTCCTCCATCTACTCTGATTACTCCTGCCGTCCGGTTAACCTGAACCCCCAGCAGCAGCACCGTAGGTCTTTATACCCACTGGCATGATCTTCCACGACCTAGTCAACGAGTAAGTTTTTAATGTTACTTTTATACACGATTGATACCAGCATTGGTAGTTCCAGTATTAGTCGTTTATGGGCACACTACAGGTTTTAAGAAAAAACCCACATGTATAGTTTGTTGCAGCTGTTCTAGCGCGATACCTCACTTTTCAGGTTTACATGTGATGTGCCGACATGGTGGAATTCCACTCTGCACATGTTGCAATGACTGTGGTAGCAGCAATGAGCCCTGACCCAGTACATCTTGTCATATAGCACCGGCCAACGCAGTATGGATGTGGTGAATATCACATTTACAGAGTGAGCACAGATTAAGGACCTCTGCACCCTTCTGCACAGTTTCAAAATGGCTACTAAGATGGTTTTCTCTGAATACACTATCATCAGCATTACTATTCTGGTAAGCTATATGCTGGAGGAGATTTTGATTAGCCTGTGGGAGGACATAGTGGTCTTCAGCGCTGATAGTGGTGTACTGATCGATAAGGGCTGCCGGCTGTCCCCTGAAAGTGCAGACCGACTAACTTTTATCAAGATGAACAAGTCATGGATCTCCAACGACTTTTGCACCCCAATCGCAGACTGTATAGACTAGGTGATATTGCATTTTTTAGTGTGATGCATTAATGTCACTTAACTGCACTCTGTGATATCTTTATTGTGGCTTCTGTGACTGCTTTTGCTGCTGCTGATGTTAACACAAATTTGAGGAAGTGTGAACAGTCGTGGTTGGTCTACATCTGCTGTGTTAGCTGTAGTGGAAAACATCTCAGTACAAATTATACTATTTCTATTCTCGTGACAGTTATTCCACTTCGGTGGTGTCAGGCCCTCATTTTTTAAAATGTGAACACTCATGCTTTGGTGTCCATCTGTTGGATTTGGGCAACTGTGGGAAGAAGAAACTCATTCCACATGGGTAATTCTTTTCCCTGAGGAAGCCGCCACAGCTGCGGCGATACGCGTGGGTTGCACCCCACAGCCCTCTCTCCCTCTCTTCCATATCTCTCCCTCCTTAACCTGCATATGATCTGGTCGCTCACACGCATATGGACTTTTTCAGGCGTGGGTATTTTATTTTTATACTTTTACATATGTGTGACTACTATGTCCGGCATGCTGATTACCCATGTGGAATGAGTTTCTTCTTCCCACAGTTGCCCAGATTTGGTTGCTGCGTACCGGTCAGCACATTATTACTGTTTATTTAGGGCTATATGGTACTGTGATATTAGTAGTCCTTTGCGTGTGTGTATATTATGCATTGCTCCAATGGAGGTTGAGAGTTCTACAATATATATTTTTTCATATGGTGTATGTTAATGTTTGATCTTGTTTGGGATCACTATATTTGTTCATGCTTATACATCTCTGTTTGATTGGGAGGGGATAGGGTTGTGGGTTGTCATTTTCCCTATACTAGGATATGACTGCTGTGTTTTTTGGTGTTGTATTTTTAAATGTTTTTAATCTTGCTTTTTTGTGTGTGGTATTTAGTAATGCTGATCAATAAAAAAAACTATGTAATTTTGATATTTGTCTGAGGTGCTCCCATTTTTATGGACATGATCTTTTCTTTTTCTTGTTCATTGTAGCTTGTCAAGTCCATGGTGAGCCCCAGTATATAATTATTTGGGTATATGCATTTAGTGGTGCCCTCCACCTTTCTCCATTTTTTCTACATCTGTTGGATTTGGTGTAGTGGAAGATCTGTCGGTCCCTATTATACTATCTACTAGATGGTGGCCCGATTCTAACGCATCGGGTAGGCTAGAATATCTATGTATGTATGTATGTATATAGTAGCCACATAGTATATAGCAAAGGCCATGTAGTATATAGCAGACAAATACTACGTGGCCTGTGCTATATACTATGTGGCTGTTATATACATACATACATATTGTAGAATACTCAATGTGTTAATACAGGCCACGCATTATATAACTGTGCCCATGCAGTATATAACACAGCCCACGCAGTATATAACACAGCCCACGCAGTATATAACACAGCCCATGTACCATATAACACAGCCCACGCAGTATATAGCAGCCACAAAGTACAGGCGACATAGTATATAACACAGGCCAAGCAGTATATAACACTCGCCACCTAATATATAGTACAGCCCATGCAGTACAGTATATAACACTGGCCACGTAATATATAGCACAGCCCACGCAGTATATAACACTGGTCACATATTATATAGCAGCCAAGCAGTATATAACACAGCCCACGTAGCATTTAGCAGTGTGGGCACCATATCCCTGCTAAAAAAAATATTTAAAATAAAAAATAGTTATATACTCACCCGCCAGGATCCAGCAATGCCGAGACACACGTGGCTGCCGCCATCTTCCGTTCCCAGGATGCATTGCGAAATTACCCAGGTTTTTTGTTTTTTTATTATTTCTAACATTACACTTTTTTACCATTGATGCTGCATATGCAGCATCAATAGTAAAAAATTGGGGAAACACAAGGTTAATAGCTGCGTTAACGGAGTGCGTTACCCACGGCATAACGCGTTCCATTAATGCTGGCATTAACCCTGTGTGAGCACTGACTGGGGGGGAGTATGGAGCAGACTGAATGGAAGTAGGGAGGGACTAATCGGACTGTGCCCATCTCTGATTGGTCACAGCAGCCAGGACAGGCAGCTGGCGAGACCAATCAGCAACTTGGGATTTCCGTTACAGACAGACAGATGCAAGTGACCCTTAGACAATTATATAGTAGATACTGTGGTGAAATTGATGCCACTTTTGTAGTGTCTGCCAGTGCCTGTCCTGGGACCCTGCTCCACCACGGTATATCCGAATTATTAGACACACCCCGATTTTCCCAAAAAATTTTTGGGAAAAAAGTGTGTCTTATAATCCAAAAAATACGGTATATATTATATTTCCATAATTACTTTCAAGCAGACATGTGATTTTAAATGAGTTTTACACTAATCATCTAATCAGGCCACAGGCTGTCTGCGACCAGCAAAATCTCTTGCCTCCTCCAGCAGCGACCCTAGGATGCATGGATTATTAGAAGCACCACCATTTTATTAAAAAAAGTTTTTTCCTATTTTTCTCCTCAAAATTTGGAGAATGTCTTATAATCCAGTGCATTTTATAATCCGCAAAATATGGTATTACATATGTACAAATACACAGAGTTACATTTAAGTTTTGGGGTGTATCATGAAAGATGTGGAAACTTTCACAGTGTATGAATATATATATATATATATAAAACAACCAGCACTCCTAATGTGAACACATGCATGCTGCAAACTGCATCATATATATAAGAAAGAACACAACAGCACATGTGCATGAATCTAGGCCATGTGAAAACACAGACAAATATTCAATATGAATTATACTTCTCAAAAATATTTTTTCACAAATTTTTTCAAAAACATTTTTTTTCATAAAACTTACAGTAATAGATGCAATAAAGATTCTTAACATGTAAATTGGCCAATTCATGTGTGCCCATCAACCACGGCAAGGTGATCTCCCTCTGATGGGTCCTACTCTACAGTACATGCCACTTTTGGGCCACCAGCCTACAACTATGGACAAAACATGTCACTCTAGGGCTAAGCCTACAATTTATGGGCAGGTAGGTGCATCTGTCTCTGAAATGGTACTTTATAGTGGTTTACACATTCACATGTGCAATGAAGATCCTTGGTTTCTAACTTTTTACATTGACATTTCCTTTGCCAGAAGTAAATACATTTGCTCAAGCCAGCCAAAAATGAGAACATTAGGATAGGAACAGCTATGACAATTTATTGGATATTATGTCCCTAACTATAGTTACAATGGGACAGTATTTTGTGTTAATTGTAGATCTAAACTTCCAGTTTTATGTAATAAAATATTAAACTTACTGGAAACTTCTGACTTTGACCAGAAAATGCATTTAGTTTTGCCAAAATTGTACTATCTTAGATTTACTTACAGCACATATTTTATACTATTCCCAAAAGTCAGGATCTTGCTTTCAGTGAATCCATAGTTTCTTGAATTTACTTTGCACAAAACACTTTACATTTTTTTAATTCAGGGGTATATGAATATTATTGACAAAGCCAGAAATGCGGGTGAAAAAGCACATTTACAGTACTTAAGGACAGAATATAACAGGAAATTATGATTGCAACATTTGAGAACAATGGAATTTTCCTTGATTGAATACATCAATGGATATCGAGAACTTAATTGCACCTTTGAATAGATGGTAAATGTAGAAGGATTTTGTACATAATTATTTTTCCAATAATTTCTTTATAAAATACAACAAAAAGCATTGCGTTTTTCAAATATTATATCATGTTTAATATTTATGTACTATAATGCATGTACCTAAAAGTATCATTTAAACCAAGATATTTCTTGAAGCTTGTATCGTAATCAGATAACATTGCTCTCACTAAAATACTTACAATTCTCTTGGATATATGATACTGAAGCCAATCAGGTAATGGAAATAAAGCCATTAGTTTTGGCAATACTGTATATAATGTAATTTTATATATCATTTGTATGGTCATAGTTACCCAGCCTAACAATACCTTTTCTTCTTGAATTGTCAACTAAATGTATATACATATGTATTATTTTTATTATTATTATTATTATTATTATTATTTTTACCACCAGTTTTGTCAAGTAAGATATTTAGTCTTCCTGAAAACATAGTGAGTTGAAAAAATAGAGTTAGGGAACATGCACACATTGCCAAAAAGATGCCGAGGCACCAGTCTAATTTTTCTGTCCTTTTCAGTTAATCACTAGCAGTATTTTTCATGAAGCAACTTTTCTAGTTGTATTGCTAACAATTTTGCACAATCTTCACCATCAGTCTTTTCTCTGTACTTTAACAGTACATCAGTGGGTGCTTCATGATTTCTGAATCTTGGAGAAGTTAAAACAATCATCAAAAGACTGAACATGTGCAAAGCAATGTCATTTTTACATTGCTTTTCACTCTGTTCATATTTGCATTAGTTCTGCAGTGCATTTTGATGCAAATGTCAGGCGGAGTTCACCTGAAAAAGTCATTGTGTGTAAATACTATTGAGGTGGCATCTCCATAGGCATAAATTGATGGCCTATCCTTAGTATAAACTTTCAAACCATGTATAAAACATTAAAAAATGCAGCATCAAATCTGTACCAAAAGTGCATCAAATAACGAAGAAAATGAATCAAATAATGGGTGGTGCAGAAATTTCATCTAGAGGCATGTAGCCATGTTAGAAATCACTTAGGCTGGTTTCACATCAGTGGTTGTGTCCGCAGCGTTTTATGCTGCAATTTTGTCGTGTATTCCTATCTTTAACATTAGGGACACAGGTGCCTTCGATTGGATCCGTTTTGCTGCATTTGACAACGCATTGCAGTATTTCGTTGTCTGCGGCTTGGCGCGGTAAACACTACATGTTGTAATTTCACGGGCGTGAATTTGCCGACACAAAACATATGCGGTTGTTAGCGGAAGGAATGCGGCGAAAAAACACATTACAGCCTATGAGAAAGCATGCATTGCAATGACATACGTTTGTTTTCGTCTGTGAACGCATGCATTTTACCACAGGAAAACATGTCTAGACAATGATTAGCCACCCCCCACATGCAAACTGATAAAAAGAGGGAGTGGGCATTTGCATTCCACAACTCTACAGACTGGACAACACCTCAACAAACCTGGGAAACACACATTCGCCAGAAGCCTCGCTACACTCATCAGGAGGGCGTTAAACTAGAAGAAGAGGGGACGGGAAGAAAAACATTAGACTCGAACAAAGAAGACCCAGGAAAACATACTCAGAAGGGAGGTAAGAACATTTCTAAAACAATCCACAGTGAGGAGATTGGAACAAAACAAAATCCTCTAAACTGCATGCTCACAAACGCCAGAAGCCTGACAAACAAGATGGAAGAACTAGAAGCAGAAATATCTACAGGTAACTTTAACATAGTGGGAATAACCGAGACATGGTTAGATGAAAGCTATGACTGGGCAGTTAACTTACAGGGTTACAGTCTGTTTAGAAAGGATCGTAAAAATCGGAGAGGAGGAGGGGTTTGTCTCTATGTAAAGTCTTGTCTAAAGTCCACTTTAAGGGAGGATATTAGCGAAGGGAATGAGGATGTCGAGTCTATATGGGTCGAAATTCATGGAGGGAAAAATGGTAACAAAATTATCATTGGCGTCTGTTACAAACCCCCAAATATAACAGAAATCATGGAAAGTTTACTTCTAAAGCAGATAGATGAAGCTGCAACCCATAATGAGGTCCTGGTTATGGGGGACTTTAACTACCCGGATATTAACTGGGAAACAGAAGCCTGTGAAACCCATAAAGGCAACAGGTTTCTGCTAATAACCAAGAAAAATTATCTTTCACAATTGGTGCAGAATCCAACCAGAGGAGCAGCACTTTTAGACCTAATACTATCTAATAGACCTGACAGAATAACAAATCTGCAGGTGGTCGGGCATCTAGGAAATAGCGACCACAATATTGTACAGTTTCACCTGTCTTTCACTAGGGGGACTTGTCAGGGAGTCACAAAAACACTGAACTTTAGGAAGGCAAAGTTTTACCAGCTTAGAGATGCCCTTAATCTGGTAGACTGGGACAATATCCTCAGAAATAAGAATACAGATAATAAATGGAAAATGTTTAATAACTTCCTAAATAGGCACTGTAAGTGGTTTATACCTTGTGGGAATAAAAGGACTAGAAATAGGAAAAACCCAATGTGGCTAAACAAAGAAGTAAGACAGGCAATTAACCGTAAAAAGAAAGCATTTGCACTACTAAAGCAGGATGGCACCATTGAAGCTCTAAAAAACTATAGGGAGAAAAATACTTTATCTAAAAAACTAATTAAAGTTGCCAAAAAGGAAACAGAGAAGCACATTGCTAAGGAGAGTAAAACTAATCCCAAACTGTTCTTCAACTATATCAATGGTAAAAGAATAAAAACTGAAAATGTAGGCCCCTTAAAAAATAGTGAGGAAAGAATGGTTGTAGATAACGAGGTAAAAGCTAACATATTAAATACCTTCTTCTCCACGGTATTCACGGTGGAAAATGAAATGCTAGGTGAAATCCCAAGAAACAATGAAAACCCTATATTAAGGGTCACCAATCTAACCCAAGAAGAGGTGCGAAACCGGCTAAATAAGATTAAAATAGATAAATCTCTGGGTCCGGATGGCATACACCCACGAGTACTAAGAGAACTAAGTAATGTAATAGATAAACCATTATTTCTTATTTTTAGGGACTCTATAGCGACGGGGTCTGTTCCGCAGGACTGGCGCATAGCAAATGTGGTGCCAATATTCCAATATTCAAAAAGGGCTCTAAAAGTGAACCTGGAAATTATAGGCCAGTAAGTCTAACCTCTATTGTTGGTAAAATATTTGAAGGGTTTCTGAAGGATGTTATTCTGGATTATCCCAATGAGAATAACTGTTTAAATCCATATCAGCATGGGTTTATGAGAAATCGCTCCTGTCAAACCAATCTAATCAGTTTTTATGAAGAGGTAAGCTATAGGCTGGACCACAGTGAGTCATTGGACGTGGTATATCTCGATTTTTCCAAAGCGCTTGATACCGTGCCGCACAAGAGGTTGGTACACAAAATGAGAATGCTTGGTCTGGGGGAAAATGTGTAAATGGGTTAGTAACTGGCTTAGTGATAGAAAGCAGAGGGTGGTTATAAATGGTATAGTCTCTAACTGGGTCGCTGTGACCAGTGGGGTACCGCAGGGGTCAGTATTGGGACCTGTTCTCTTCAACATATTCATTAATGATCTGGTAGAAGGTTTACACAGTAAAATATCGATATTTGCAGATGATACAAAACTATGTAAAGCAGTTAATACAAGAGAAGATAGAAGATAGTATTCTGCTACAGATGGATCTGGATAAGTTGGAAACTTGGGCTGAAAGGTGGCAGATGAGGTTTAACAATGATAAGTGTAAGGTTATACACATGGGAAGAAGGAATCAATATCACCATTACACACTGAATGGGAAACCACTGGATAAATCTGACAGAGAGAAGGACTTGGGGATCCTAGTTAATGATAAACTTACCTGGAGCAGCCAGTGCCAGGCAGCAGCTGCCAAGGCAAACAGGATCATGGGGTGCATTAAAAGAGGTCTGGATACACATGATGAGAGCATTATACTGCCTCTGTACAAATCCCTAGTTAGACCACACATGGAGAACTGTGTCCAGTAGGGTTGAGCGAAACAGGTCGAACATTTTCAAAAGTCGCCGACTTTTGACAAAGTCGGGTTTCATGAAACCCGATCCGACCCCTGTGCGGGGTCGGCCATGCGGTACGCGACTTTCGCGCCAAAGTTGCGTTTCAATGACGCGAAAAGCGCCATTTCTCAGCCAATGAAGGTAAACGCAGAGTGTGGGCAGCGTGATGACATAGGTCCTGGTCCCCACCATCTTAGAGAAGGGCATTGCAGTGATTGGCTTGCTGTCCGCGGCGTCACAGGGGCTATAAAGGGGCGTTCCCGCCGACCGCCATGTTACTGCTGCTGATCTGAGCCTAGGGAGAGGTTGCTGCCGCTTCGTCAGAAGCAGGGATAGCGTTAGGCAGGGTCCATTAACCACCAAACCGCTTGTGCTGTAGCGATTTCCACTGCCCAACACCACCTTCGGTGTGCAGGGACAGTGGAAGCTACATTTTTTTTTTCCCCTCAGCGCTGTAGCTCATTGGGCTGCCCTAGAAGGCTCCCTGATAGCTGCATTGCTGTGTGTACGCCGCTGTGCAAACCAACTGCTTTTTTCAAAGCACAAATCCTCTTGTTCCTTCCTTTCTGCACAGCTATCTTGTTTGTTTGTCCACACTTTTTATTTAATTTGTGCATCAGTCCACTCCTTATTGCTGCCTGCCATACCTGGCTGAGATTACTGCAGGGAGATAGTAATTGAAGGACAGTTCCTTTTTTTTTTTTTTTGTGGGAGATTAAGATTGGCATTTCTGCTAGAGTGCCATCCCTGTCTGTGTCATCTCTCACTCAGTGGGCCATAGAAAGCCTATTTATTTTTTTGCTTGATTTGGGTTCTAAAATCTACCTGAAAAAATCACTACATCAATCAGTGGGAGAAAAATATTGGCCTCACGGCTTGTGTGCCACTCCTTACTCCTGTGTGTGCCATCTCTCAGTGGACCATAGAAAGCCTATTTATTTTTTTGCTTGATTTGGGTTCCAAAATCTACCTGAAAAAATCAATAAATCAATCAGTGGGAGATTAATATTGGCCTTTGGGCTTGTGTGCCAGTCCTAAGCGTGCCATCTCTCTCTCTCAGATAGTGGGCCATAGAAAGCCTATTTATAATTTTTTTTATTGGGTCTATAAATTTTCCCTGGAAAAAAAAAAAAAAGTGGGAGATTAATATTGGCCTCTGGGCTTGTGTGCCAGTCCTGAGCGTGCCATCTCTCTCACAAATAGTGGGCCATAGAAAGCCTATTTATTTTTTTGGTTGATTTGGGTTCTAAATTCTACCTGAAAAAATCAATAAATCAATCAGTGGGAGATAAATATTGGCCTCTGGGCTTGTGTGCCACTCCTGACTCCTGTGTGCGTCCTCTCTCACTCAGTGGGCCCTAGAAAGCCTATTTTTTGTTTTATTTGTTTTCTAAATTCTCCCTGAAAAAATCATTTTATTTTATTTGGTTTCTAAATTATTCCTGAAAAAAATCATTTTTTTTGTATTTTTTTTTTCTAAAGTCTCCCTGAAAAAACAAACAAAAACAAATCAGTGGGAGATTAATATTGCCCTTTCTGCTTGTGTGCCAGTCTTGACTCCTGGGTGTGCCATCTCTCTCTCTCCAATTGTGGGCCATAGAAAGCCTATTAATTTTTTTGCTTGATTTGGGTTCCAAAATCTACCTGAAAAAATCACTAAATCAATCAGTGGGAGATAAATATTGGCCTCTGGGCTTGTGTGCCACTCCTGACTCCTGTGTGCGTCCTCTCTCACTCAGTGGGCCCTAGAAAGCCTATTTTTTGTTTTATTTGTTTTCTAAATTCTCCCTGAAAAAATCATTTTATTTTATTTGGTTTCTAAATTATTCCTGAAAAAAATCATTTTTTTTGTATTTTTTTTTTCTAAAGTCTCCCTGAAAAAAACAAACAAAAACAAATCAGTGGGAGATTAATATTGCCCTTTCTGCTTGTGTGCCAGTCTTGACTCCTGGGTGTGCCATCTCTCTCTCTCCAATTGTGGGCCATAGAAAGCCTATTAATTTTTTTGCTTGATTTGGGTTCCAAAATCTACCTGAAAAAATCACTTAATCAATCAGTGGGAGATAAATATTGGCCTCTGGGCTTGTGTGCCACTCCTGACTCCTGTGTGCGTCCTCTCTCACTCAGTGGGCCCTAGAAAGCCTATTTTTTGTTTTATTTGTTTTCTAAATTCTCCCTGAAAAAATCATTTTATTTTATTTGGTTTCTAAATTATTCCTGAAAAAAATCATTTTTTTTGTATTTTTTTTTTCTAAAGTCTCCCTGAAAAAAACAAACAAAAACAAATCAGTGGGAGATTAATATTGCCCTTTCTGCTTGTGTGCCAGTCTTGACTCCTGGGTGTGCCATCTCTCTCTCTCCAATTGTGGGCCATAGAAAGCCTATTAATTTTTTTGCTTGATTTGGGTTCCAAAATCTACCTGAAAAAATCACTTAATCAATCAGTGGGAGATAAATATTGGCCTCTGGGCTTGTGTGCCACTCCTGACTCCTGTGTGCGTCCTCTCTCACTCAGTGGGCCCTAGAAAGCCTATTTTTTGTTTTATTTGTTTTCTAAATTCTCCCTGAAAAAATCATTTTATTTTATTTGGTTTCTAAATTATTCCTGAAAAAAATCATTTTTTTGTATTTTTTTTTTCTAAAGTCTCCCTGAAAAAAAAAAAAAAATCAAATCAGTGGGAGATTAATATTGCCCTTTCTGCTTGTGTGCCAGTCTTGACTCCTGGGTGTGCCATCTCTCTCTCTCCAATTGTGGGCCATAGAAAGCCTATTAATTTTTTTGCTTGATTTGGGTTCCAAAATCTACCTGAAAAAATCACTAAATCAATCAGTGGGAGATAAATATTGGCCTCTGGGCTTGTGTGCCACTCCTGACTCCTGTGTGCGTCCTCTCTCACTCAGTGGGCCCTACAAAGCCTATTTTTTTTAATTTGTTTTCTAAATTCTCCCTGAAACAATCATTTTATTTTATTTTGTTTCTAAATTCTTCCTGAAAAATTCATTTTTTTTGTATTTTTTTTTTCTAAAGTCTCCCTGAAAAAAAAAAAAAATCAAATCAGTGGGAGATTAATATTGCCCTTTCTGCTTGTGTGCCAGTCTTGACTCCTGGGTGTGCCATCTCTCTCTCTCCAATTGTGGGCCATAGAAAGCCTATTAATTTTTTTGCTTGATTTGGGTTCCAAAATCTACCTGAAAAAATCACTAAATCAATCAGTGGGAGATAAATATTGGCCTCTGGGCTTGTGTGCCACTCCTGACTCCTGTGTGCGTCCTCTCTCACTCACTGGGCCCTAGAAAGGCTATTTTATGTTTTATTTGTTTTCTAAATTCTCCCTGAAAAAATCATTTCATTTTATTTGGTTTATAAATTCTTCCTTAAAATATCATTTTTTTTTTTTTTGGCCATCCGGTTAAAGCTCAGTCTGCAATGCCTGAAAAGGTATCCGATGCTAGAAAGAGTGCAGTCTGGCATTTTTTTAAACAACATCCAATTGATCAGCGCAAAGTCATCTGTCAAAAATGTTCAACTACCTTAAGCAGAGGGCAGAATCTGAAAAGTCTCAATACAAGTTGCTTGGACTAACTACCAAACGTCCCTTAAGGTTGTAGCACCCTCGGCCAATGAAGCTAGTCATCAACGCAACATCCCTTCCGGCAGTGTAGGGCCACCATTTTCTGCACCACCTGCAGTATCTGTGCAGGTTTCTTTGCCATGCCAAAGAAGTCAGGGTCAGGGAATCACCAGTTTCGTAGTAGGAAACACTGCATCTAGGGCACCGGCGGCAACAATACCATCTCCCACCGTCTCTCAGTCTGCCATGTCCACCGGCACCCCCGCTAGTTCCACGATCTCCAGCTCTCCAGTCCAGTTCACCCTACATGAGACTATGGTTAGAAAAAGGAAGTACTTAGCCTCGCATCCGCGTACACAGGGATTGAACGCCCACATAGCTAGACTAATCTCGTTAGAGATGATGCCCTACCGGTTAGTTGAAAGCGAAGCTTTCAAAGCCCTGATGGACTACGCTGTACCACGCTACGAGCTACCCAGTCGACACTTTTTTTCCAGAAAAGCCATCCCAGCCCTCCACCAGCATGTTAAAGAGCGCATCGTCCATGCACTCAGGCAATCTGTGAGCACAAAGGTGCACCTGACAACAGATGCATGGACCAGTAGGCATGGCCAGGGACGTTACGTGTCCATCACGGCACACTGGGTAAATGTGGTGGATGCAGGGTCCACAGGGGACAGCAAGTTTGGGACAGTTCTGCCTAGCCAACGGTCTAGGAAACAGTTGGCTGTAGCCATTCGCACCCCCTCCTCCTCCTCCTCGTCCTCCTGCAGAAGCGAGACCTCGTCCACAGACCGCAGTCGCACAACCACTCCATCCGCAGCTGCCACTGTTGCACACCAGGTCTCCATTATGGGGCAGCTACTGGCAAACGTCAGCAGGCTGTATTGGCTATGAAGTGTTTGGGCGACAACAGACACACCGCTGAAGTTCTGTCCGAGTTCTTGCAGAAAGAAACGCAGTCGTGGCTGGGCACTGTAGATCTTGAGGCAGGCAAGGTAGTGAGTGATAACGGAAGGAATTTCATGGCTGCCATCTCCATTTCCCAACTGAAACACATTCCTTGCCTGGCTCACACCTTAAACCTGGTGGTGCAGTGCTTCCTGAAAAGTTATCCGGGGTTATCCGACCTGCTCCTCAAAGTGCGTGGACTTTGCTCACATATCCGCCGTTCGCCCGTACACTCCAGCCGTATGCAGACCTATCAGCGTTCTTTGAACCTTCCCCAGCATCGCCTAATCATAGACGTTGCAACAAGGTGGAACTCAACACTGCACATGCTTCAGAGACTGTGTGAACAGAGGCGGGCTGTTATGTTTTTGTGGGAGGATACACATACACGGGCAGGCAGTAGGATGGCAGACATGGAGTTGTCAGGTGTGCAGTGGTCGAAGATTCAAGACATGTGTCAAGTCCTTCAGTGTTTTGAGGAATGCACACGGCTGGTTAGTGCAGACAACGCCATAATAAGCATGAGCATCCCCCTAATGCGTCTGCTGATGCAAAGTTTGACGCACATAAAGGATCAGGCGTCTGCAGCTGAGGAAGAGGAAAGCCTTGATGACAGTCAGCCATTGTCTGGCCAGGGCAGTGTACAGGACGAGGTAGCGGGCGAAGAGGAGGAGGAGGACGAGGAGGATGATGGGGATGATTATATTTTTAATGAGGAAGCTTTTCCGGGGCCAGTGGAAATTGTTGGCGCGGCAAGGCCGGGTTCTGGTTTTTGGAGGGACACAAGTGACGTGGATTTGCCTGAAACTGCCCCTCAACCAAGCACAACCACAGATTTGAGAACTGGAATTTTGGCCCACATGACGTATCCTCAAAAGGGACACACGCATAACAAAAATGATGAACGATGACGATTACTGGTTGGCCTGCCTCCTTGATCCTCGCTATAAAGGCAAATTGCAAAATATAATGCCACATGAGAACTTGGAACTAATATTAGCAACCAAACAATCAACTCTAGTTGACCGTTTGCTTCTGGCATTCCCTGCACACAGCGCCCGTGATCGTTCTAACACGAGCTGCAGGGGCTAGCAGACCAGAGGTGTTAGAGGGGCAGAAATCAGAAGTGTCGTTGGCCAGAGGGGTTTTCTGACCAGGTTGTGGAGTGATTTTGCTATGACCGCAGACAGGACAGGTACTGCAGCATCAATTCAAAGTGACAGGAGACAACATTTGTCCAGTATGGTTACTAACTATTTTTCATCCCTTATCGACGTTCTCCCTCAACCGTCATTCCCATTTGATTACTGGGCATCAAAATTAGACACCTGGCCAGAATTGGCAGAATATGCATTGCAGGAGCTTGCTTGCCCGGCAGCTAGTGTCCTATCAGAAAGAGTATTCAGTGCTGCAGGTTCAATACTAACAGAAAAAAGGACTCGTCTGGCTACCCAAAATGTAGATGATCTAACCTTCATTAAAATGAACCACAACTGGATTTCGAAATCTTTTGCCCCACCTTGCCCGGCTGACACCTAGCTTTCCTATGTAAAGGTCTTGCCTGTGGACTATTCTGAACGACTTTTCCAATCTTGTAATTTGCAGCACCTGATTGTCCAGCATCCGACATGTTAACACCTCCCTAAATGGCCAAAGTCCCCACACGGGGCCGTGGTATCGCCACTTGGCGCCAGCACCCGTGAGAGTACTGTTTGTCTGAAGAGGTGGGTGTGCCCGCTTTTGGTCGACGGCACTGCCACTAGGTCCCTCATAGTACAATAAAGTGTCTGGCGGTGGTGGTGCGCACCCAACGTCAGACACCCCGTTGTAATATGAGGGGCCCTGGGCCTGTACCGCCGGCCACAAGACAGTCCCCCCCCCCCCAGGTCAAACAGTGCTATACCACTTGCAAAATTTTCTCTCACAGCTCCACCAATGTTTAGTCTATGCGCTGACATCCTTCAATGCCTGGCACTGTCAATACCATTGTATTGACATTTTTCTTATGTTAGGCCTTCGAAGCCTGTCTGCGGTCACTCCTTCCACTAGGCCTCCACTGACCTGTCTACTGCTGCCCGGGTTCCCCTGGAACCAATTTTAAATTGCCTACAGCCAGCCCAATTTATTATGTTAGGGCTTCGAAGCCTGTCTGCGGTCCCTCCTTCCACTAGGCCTCCACTGACCTGTCTACTGCCGCCCGTGTTCCCCTGGAACCAATTTTAAATTGCCTACAGGCCAATTTTTGTTATATTAGGCCTTCGAAGCCTGTCTGCGGCCCGTTCTTTCCACTACTACTACACTGACCTGGCTACTGCCGCCCGTGTTCCGCTGGAACCAATTTTAAATTGCCTACAGCCAGCCCAATTTATTATGTTAGGGCTTCGAAGCCTGTCTGCGGTCCCTCCTTCCACTAGGCCTCCACTGACCGGTCTACTGCCGCCCGTGTTCCCCTGGAACCAATTGTAAATTGCCTACAGCCAGGCCAATTTATTATGTTAGGGCTTCGAAGCCTGTCTGCGGTCCCTCCTTCCACTAGGCCTCCACTGACCTGTCTACTGCCACCCGTGTTCCCCTGGAACCAATTGTAAATTGCCTACAGCCAGGCAAATTTATTGTGTTAGGGCTTCGAAGCCTGTCTGCAGTCCCTCCTTCCACTAGGCCTCCACTGACCTGTCTACTGCTGCCCGTGTTCCCCTGGAACCAATTGTAAATTGCCTACATCCCAATTTTTGTTATGTTAGGCCTTCGAAGCCTGTCTGCGGCCCGTTTTTCCACTACTACTACACTGACCAGGCCACTGCTGCCCGTGTTCCCCTGGAACCAATTTTAAATTGCCTACAGCCAGCCCAATTTATTATGTTAGGGCTTCGAAGTCTGTCTGCGGTCACTCCTTCCACTAGGCCTCCACTGACCTGTCTACTGCTGCCCGGGTTCCCCTGGAACCAATTTTAAATTGCCTACAGACAGCCCAATTTATTATGTTAGGGCTTCGAAGCCTGTCTGCGGTCCCTCCTTCCACTAGGCCTCCACTGACCTGTCTACTGCCGCCCGTGTTCCCCTGGAACCAATTGTAAATTGCCTACAGCCAGGCCAATTTATTATGTTAGGGCTTCGAAGCCTGTCTGCGGTCCCTCCTTCCACTAGGCCTCCACTGACCTGTCTACTGCTGCCCGGGTTCCCCTGGAACCAATTTTAAATTGCCTACAGACAGCCCAATTTATTATGTTAGGGCTTCGAAGCCTGTCTGCGGTCCCTCCTTCCACTAGGCCTCCACTGACCTGTCTACTGCTGCCCGGGTTCCCCTGGAACCAATTTTAAATTGCCTACAGCCAGCCCAATTTATTATGTTAGGGCTTCGAAGCCTGTCTGCGGTCGCTCCTTCTACTAGGCCTCCACTGACCTGTCTACTGCTGCCCGGGTTCCCCTGGAACCAATTTTAAATTGCCTACAGCCAGCCCAATTTATTATGTTAGGGCTTCGATGCCTGTCTGCGGTCCCTCCTTCCACTAGGCCTCCACTGACCTGTCTACTGCTGCCCGGGTTCCCCTGGAACCAATTTTAAATTGCCTACAGCCAGCCCAATTTATTATGTTAGGGCTTCGAAGCCTGTCTGCGGTCCCTCCTTCCACTAGGCCTCCACTGACCTGTCTACTGCTGCCCGTGTACCCCTTGAACCAACATCAGAAAATATAAAAATAAGTATTTTGCTTATAAAAAAGAAAATACTGGAGAGATATCAAATGCAGACATTTTAACATTAAAAACAAACACATACAACAAAAATCTGGTACAGTACTAAAAATGGCCACCAGCTACAATAACTTTCTCCTGCAAGTAGTTAACTGAAAGTTTTTTTCAATTTAAAACACAGATATGGCATCCACCGAGTGTTGTCCTGTCGCGTCTTCTTTATATTATTGCCAAGAAGATGCAAAACAATGAAAATAATAAAATCATTATTTACCAAAAAAATAGAGTAAGTCAAAACCACATTGCAAATAAACATTCATTACAAATAAAGAAGCAGGGCGCGTCCGAGGGTGAGTATATACCTAATAAGAATATAATCACCCTCGGACGTGCCCTGCTTCTTTCCGACAGCCTTCCTTCCTAAGAATCAGCCCTTCCGTGGTGTAGAGAGAGGGTGTGTTACACTCCAAGGTGTTCCCCAGGTTGCCTTTCCTGAGCTTCGATCTTCATGCTCTCGTTTAGTAGTTGTCGGAAAGTAGGCTGCATTAGGCCTACAAATTGGGTATGGGGTGTAGAGAGATGGTGTGTTCAACTCCAAGGTGTTCTCCAGGTTGCCTTTCCTGAGCTTCGATCTTCCGGCTCTCGTTTAGTAGTTGTTGGAAACTACACTGCATTAGGCCTACAAATTGGGTATGGGGTGTAGAGAGATGGTGTGTTCCACTCCAAGGTGTTCTCCAGGTTGCCTTTCCTGAGCTTCGATCTTCCGGCTCTCGTTTATTAGTTTTTGGAAACTACACTGCATTAGGCCTACAAATTGGGTATGGGGTGTAGAGAGATGGTGTGTTCCACTCCAAGGTGTTCTCCAGGTTGCCTTTCCTGAGCTTCGATCTTCCGGCTCTCGTTTAGTAGTTCTTGGAAACTACACTGCATTAGGCCTACAAATTGGGTATGGGGTGTAGAGAGATGGTGTGTTCCACTCCAAGGTGTTCTCCAGGTTTCCTCGCCATTGCTTCGATCTTCCGACTCTCGTTTAGTAGTTGTAGAAAACTACACTGCATTAGGCCTACAAAATGGGTATCGGGTGGAGAGAGATGGTGTGTTACACTCCAAGGTGTTCCCCAGGTTGCCTTGCCATTGCTTCGGTCTTCCGACTCTCGTTTAGTAGTTGTAGAAAACTACACTGCATTAGGCCTACAAAATGGGTATCGGGTGGAGAGAGATGGTGTGTTACACTCCAAGGTGTTCCCCAGGTTGCCTTGCCATTGCTTCGGTCTTCCGACTCTCGTTTAGTAGTTGCAGAAAACTACACAACATTAGGCCTACAAAATGGGTATGGGGTGGAGAGAGATGGTGTGTTACACTCCAAGGTGTTCTCCAGGTTTCCTCGCCATTGCTTCGATCTTCCGACTCTCGTTTAGTAGTTGTAGAAAAATACACTGCATTAGGCCTACAAAATGGGTATCGGGTGGAGAGAGATGGTGTGTTACACTCCAAGGTGTTCCCCAGGTTGCCTTGCCATTGCTTCGGTCTTCCGACTCTCGTTTAGTAGTTGTAGAAAACTACACTGCATTAGGCCTACAAAATGGGTATCGGGTGGAGAAAGATGGTGTGTTACACTCCAAGGTGTTCCCCAGGTTGCCTTACCATTGCTTCGGTCTTCCGACTCTCGTTTAGTAGTTGTAGAAAACTACACAGCATTAGGCCTACAAAATGGGTATGGGGTGGAGAGAGATGGTGTGTTACACTCCAAGGTGTTCTCCAGGTTTCCTCGCCATTGCTTCGATCTTCCGACTCTCGTTTAGTAGTTGTAGAAAACTACACTGCATTAGGCCTACAAAATGGGTATCGGGTGGAGAGAGATGGTGTGTTACACTCCAAGGTGTTCCCCAGGTTGCCTTGCCATTGCTTCGGTCTTCCGACTCTCGTTTAGTAGTTGTAGAAAACTACACTGCATTAGGCCTACAAAATGGGTATCGGGTGGAGAGAGATGGTGTGTTACACTCCAAGGTGTTCCCCAGGTTGCCTTGCCATTGCTTCGGTCTTCCGACTCTCGTTTAGTAGTTGGAGAAAACTACACAGCATTAGGCCTACACAATGGGTATGGGGTGGAGAGAGATGGTGTGTTACACTCCAAGGTGTTCTCCAGGTTTCCTCGCCATTGCTTTGATCTTCCGACTCTCGTTTAGTAGTTGTAGAAAACTACACTGCATTAGGCCTACAAAATGGGTATCGGGTGGAGAGAGATGGTGTGTTACACTCCAAGGTGTTTCCCAGGTTGCCTTGCCATTGCTTCGGTCTTCCGACTCTCGTTTAGTAGTTGTAGAAAACTACACTGCATTAGGCCTACAAAATGGGTATCGGGTGGAGAGAGATGGTGTGTTACACTCCAAGGTGTTCCCCAGGTTGCCTTGCCATTGCTTCGGTCTTCCGACTCTCGTTTAGTAGTTGTAGAAAACTACACAGCATTAGGCCTACAAAATGGGTATGGGGTGGAGAGAGATGGTGTGTTACACTCCAAGGTGTTCTCCAGGTTTCCTCGCCATTGCTTCGATCTTCCGACTCTCGTTTAGTAGTTGTAGAAAAATACACTGCATTAGGCCTACAAAATGGGTATCGGGTGGAGAGAGATGGTGTGTTACACTCCAAGGTGTTCCCCAGGTTGCCTTGCCATTGCTTCGGTCTTCCGACTCTCGTTTAGTAGTTGTAGAAAACTACACAGCATTAGACCTACAAAATGGGTATGGGGTGTAGAGAGATGGTGTGTTACACTCCAAGGTGTTCTCCAGGTTTCCTCGCCATTGCTTCGATCTTCCGACTCTCGTTTAGTAGTTGTAGAAAACTACACTGCATTAGGCCTACAAAATGGGTATCGGGTGGAGAGAGATGGTGTGTTACACTCCAAGGTGTTCCCCAGGTTGCCTTGCCATTGCTTCGGTCTTCCGACTCTCGTTTAGTAGTTGTAGAAAACTACACTGCATTAGGCCTACAAAATGGGTATCGGGTGGAGACAGATGGTGTGTTACACTCCAAGGTGTTCCCCAGGTTGCCTTACCATTGCTTCGGTCTTCCGACTCTCGTTTAGTAGTTGTAGAAAACTACACAGCATTAGGCCTACAAAATGGGTATGGGGTGGAGAGAGATAGTGTGTTACACTCCAAGGTGTTCTCCAGGTTTCCTCGCCATTGCTTCGATCTTCCGACTCTCGTTTAGTAGTTGTAGAAAACTACACTGCATTAGGCCTACAAAATGGGTATCGGGTGGAGAGAGATGGTGTGTTACACTCCAAGGTGTTCCCCAGGTTGCCTTGCCATTGCTTCGGTCTTCCGACTCTCGTTTAGTAGTTGTAGAAAACTACACTGCATTAGGCCTACAAAATGGGTATCGGGTGGAGAGAGATGGTGTGTTACACTCCAAGGTGTTCTCCAGGTTGCCTTTCCTGAGCTTCTATCTTCAGGCTCTCGTTAAATTGTGGTTAAATGGAACAACTGCATTTGGCGTACTTGTTGGTTTGGGGCCTACTAACAGTGTCTGCCGCTCCTTGCTGTTCTCCTGGTTTCCTGTCCTGAAATTCCGTTTTCAGGCGCTCGTTAAGTAGTTGTTAATGTTAGACTGCATTTGGCCTACTAGTTGGGTTGGGGCCTACTATCGGTGTCTGCCACTCCTTGCTGTTCTCCTCCACTGAACAAAGCTGTGCCGCCTGTTTACTACGGTTGCCAATTTTGAACTGCATTTCGACTACTTACTGATTTGGGCCTACTCTCTGTGTCAGCCTCTCATTCCAGTTGTCCTCCACTGCAATGCCCCCTGGTTATTCCTGTGTTACCAATTTTGAACTGCATTTAGCCCACTTTATTATTTGGGCCTATATCTGTGTTTCCTCCTCATCCTGCCCATTGCCCAGCCAGTGATAGATGAGTCTGCTGGTACATTGACCCATAACGCAACATTTCCCGTGCACGCTACACTGCAAGATTGTGACCCTGCTGAAAGTCAGGTCCCCCTTCCCGCACACCATACCACCTTACACGGGGACAAACAGGAAGGTGCAGATGAAAGTGCAGGTTCCTTCATCAGGTGGGGGGAGGAATACTAGTTGGCGACGTCACTGGCACAGGGCCTCTCATGGTACGCAAAAGTGTTGCTGCCGGTGGGAGGCGCCCCCGCCGTGCAAACACACCGCTGTACTTTGAGGGGCCCTGTGCCAGTGCCAATGCCAACGAGTGGGCCCCCCCTGCTTGCTCAGGTTCACAGCACTTGCAAAGTTGAAATACTCTCCCTGCTCCACTGCCGTGACGTGGTCCAGATTTCCTGGGCCCACTAATTACTTGAACCAGCCCTACCCACCACAACTTTAGCCAAATGACCCCCAATTTCAAATGCCTTCCAATTATTATAAGGTAAATTACGCTTGACAAGCTTCATTAAGAAGAATGGATGGTTTTGACATTAAAATGGGCACTCTAGGTGTTTTCCTGGCCCCCACTCACTGCCGACTATGCTGCCCCATTGACTTGCATTGGGTTTCGTGTTTCGGTCGATCCGACTTTACGTCATAATCGGCCGATTTCACTCGACCCGACTTTTGAGATAGTCGGGTTTCGCGAAACCCGGCTCGACTCTAAAAAGGTCAAGGTCGCTCAACTCTAGTGTCCAGTTTTGGGCACCGGTGCTCAGGAAGGATATAATGGAACTAGAGAGAGTACAAAGGAGGGCAACATAATTAATAAAGGGGATGGGAGAACTACAATACCCAGATAGATTAACGAAATAAGGATTATATAGTCTAGAAAAAAGACGACTGAGGCGTGATCTAATAACCATGTATAAGTATATAAGGGGACAATACAAATATCTCGCTAAGGATCTGTTTATACCAAGGAAGGTGACGGGCACAAGGGGGCATTCTTTGCGTCTGGAGGAGAGAAGGTTTTTCCACCAACATAGAAGAGGATTCTTTACTGTTAAGGCAGTGAGAATCTGGAATTGCTTGCCTGAGGAGGTGGTGATGGCGAACTCAGTCGAGGGGTTCAAGAGAGGCCTGGATGTCTTCCTGAAGCAGAACAATATTGTATCATACAATTATTAGGTTCTGTAGAAGGACTTAGATCTGGGGATTTATTATGATGGAATATAGGCTGAACTGGATGGACAAATGTCTTTTTTCGGCCTTACTAACTATGTTACTATGTTACTATGACGAAGCTCTGAGACTGGAAAAAACCTGTAAGGAATCTCCACTGTGGACAATGTGAGTATCAAAGCCAATGTCTGTATTTTATTTTTTCACTCTCTACATGTCCTAATAATTTCTGTCTCTTTTTTTTGCTGCGTGCATCAGAATGCCGTCATCGTCTTCTTCTGAGGAGCAACGTCTTGGGCCTGAACAAGGTGGAAATGACAGTGAAGTGAGTAATCACCTCTTCAGATTGGTAAGTATTCTCTGTCACATCTACACGTGACAATTTTTTTTTCTTTTTCAGAACAGTTCTCCAACTGCGGCAGAGGCCGAGCAGGAGCAGCGTGGACACGGTCGTGTAAATATACCTGACTGATTGGACTCTGTTTATTGTATCCTGACTTCACTATTCTTGACTGTTTATTTCTTTACTTTGCGCTTTCTTTACCTTTTTCCTCTTGACTCCTTTTTTTTCTTGACTTTGAATATTCTTGCCTGTTTTCTGTCTCTGTTGTTTTCATTCTTTTCCTTATGTTAATGTCTCCCACATTAATGTATTTTTTTATTTTCTAGGTTCCAGAATGGGATGAGGACCTCATTGATAACGATATCCTCATCTCCCTGGTCCATGAGTCCCATTGTGGGACACCCGGATTCTGCAGCACTCGGACAACGTGACGATCTGGTGGCTATGGAATGAGGTGGCCCAAGCAATATGGGATGGCTGGGACAACGCCCCGGCTTGTGTCCGCAAGGCATTTTGTAAGTATTGCAATGCGGTGTGATGCAGCACTGACCTTGGCCAGGATCATACAACTGTGTGTGATCAGAGAAACTCTTGAGAGTTTCTTGACAGTTATACCCTAAGCCGGCACAGTTAATTTTTTTTGGTTAAAAGTCAGAACACGTTGGCTTTCGATGAAGGATCGCTTCAGCAAGGACCTCCGTCAAGAGAGCTGGGTTCCCAGTGGTTCTGGAGCAAGGATCTGAAAATATAAGAATCACCGCATGCTGGCATTTTTTAGACCGGTCCTTGCCCAAAGAATGTAAGCATTTTTGTGTTGCATTGGATTGTGGTGTTTTGCCTAATCTGTATTTTTAAATTCCACAGGAGTTGGCGCTTTTACTATTATAAATGTTTTGTTCTAATGTTCTTTTGTTCACAGCACCTGGAGCAGCACTCATGACCCTGGTTTTGGAGCGGTCCTTCATCAAACAGCCACGAACCCATCCCAGCCATCCAGCAGCACAGCAGCAAGTGGGCCTGCAACACAGACTGGAGACCAGGAAGCTGGTCCATCAGGTGTTCCCCTGTCCCAGTCCTCTCCCTCTGTCTCTTTTTTTGGGCTCTTCCTGGCAGCGGCAGAGGGCCTCGGACAGGTCACTCATGCCCGAGTTTTTGCACTTGAGCTCGATCTTTCATTATGGACTCAAAGCGATGGAAGACAGACTGGATCGTGGCTTAAACCATATGAATACACTTATCCAGGATGTCACTAGAAGCCTTGACCAAGTGAAAGCTGACCTTCAAAGGCCAAGACATCATTTTTTCAATCAAATTGAACAGGGCATGTCAGAACACCTTACTCCTGATCTCCAGCTTAGTGTCATGCAGGCCTGCATTGCTGCTTACGTGCAGGCTATGCACCAGACAGGGTATTTTAAGCAGCCAGTGGTGGCATTTCCACCTGTGTCAACACTGTCATGCTTGACCTCAATGCCGAGCTCTGCTGCATACCACGCACAGCCACCACCATTCCAAGTACTGCCGGACACCACTACAGCGCCATCACCATGCCAAGTGCTGTTGGACAGCCCGCCGCCACCACCATGCCAACTGCTGCTCCTGCTTGGACATCCTCCACTGCCACCACCATGCAGCAGCAGCACCCGGATCAGGACAGGTCGGCCACCATTACCAGGTCCCATCTGCAGCAGCAGCAGCTCCCAGACCATGGCATGCATTTCACCACCAGCATGCAGCAGCAGCAACACCCGGACCCTAGAATGGCTTTCACTACCACCATGATGCAGCAGCAGCACCCAGACCCTGGCATGGCTATCGCCACCACCACCACCACCATGCAGCAGCACATGGATCATGACAGGTCGGCCACCTTGACCAGGCCGCAAGAATGAGCCCATCAAGGCTCCCCAGATGGCGGCGCCAATCCCAAAAAGGGAAAGGGAAAAATAAAAAGCAGCGGAATATTGCTATCCCTCCCCCCTCACCTCCCAATGTGTCTGTGATATCAGGTTTGTCTCGCCCTCCAGTTTGTCTCTGCCTTCTTATGCCTCTAGCATCATCCCTGAACTCCCTGACCCCACTAGTTTAATTGCCCCTTCTCCTGCAACCCTTGTGTCGTCTTCAGCCAGCCAAATTTCACATCTACACACCCCCAAGTCACTCTACCCCAAGCCGGCGCAGTTAATTTTTTTTGGTTAAAATAAATGTTAATAGTTTTTGCTCCCAATACTGTTTGGTTATTTGTGTATTTTGCCACCAGTAACACACACCGTGCACCGAATAAACACACTGCACCATACACTTTGTTTTTTTGCCACCTCATAGCTCCAGGAGTTATTAAGTAGAACACTTCAGCTTTGTGTGTTTGGTATGGAGCTATGAGTTGTCAAAAACTAATATTACTTGTATTTTCTCCATAATCTCTTCAGTCTGCTTAATCTATGTGACACAGACTGAAGAGACAATGGCGGTAATACAAAGCAGAACTATACTCAACAGGTAATTTGTCATAAATAGTGAGTTCATGATGCACAAAACTCTGCGTCTTAAACTCCTTATTTATGACACCTGACCTGGTGAGTAGAGAACTGCCTTGTATAACCTCCATTTTCGCTTCAGTCTACGTAATCATTCTCACACAAACTGAAGAGACGATGGAGGTCATACAAGGCATATCTATACTCACCTGGACAGGTGTCAGAAATAGTGAATTCATGAGGCTGGGTTGTGCATCATGAAGTCATTATTTCTCACACTTGACCTGGTGAGTATAGATCTGCCTTGTGTTATTCCTCAATTGTCTTTTCAGTCTGCGTGCAATAGATACTGCAGAAGAGATTCAGGATGTAATGAAGTCAACTACCTTACCGCTAACAACATAAGTGGTTTATAGAGGAAAGACATAGGAGACTCAGTACAGGTATCAAAACATGTTGTTTATTAACAAACAATACTACTGTAGTAACATTTGAAACATAACTGGTACAGACCCACGCCCAACAGCACATGTTACACAATATTATCTTGCCATGGCACACGTCCAATGTCAGAAACAAAATAGGCAGCAAATTGGTCCTGCATGGGGGCAACTTCAACAGTTGACCACAGAGGGTGATGTTGGTAATCTGGTAATGGGTTTGCAACTGGTTCATCCAGTTCAATGTTGTGTCGCTCCTTAGCCACTATGTAATTGTGGAGAACCACACAGGCTTTGACAACCTCATCAACTGTCTCCATTTTATATTAATGGCTGTCCCAAGAATGCATCATTTTGAGACAAGAATCCAAAAGGTACACTCAACTATTCGTCGGGCCCAGGTCAGTCTGTAATTATAAATCCTTTTAGTGTGGTTCAAGTTCCGACTGGAATATGGCTTCAGTAGGTTTTCATACATCTGAAAGGCCTCATCCTTAACCATAACAAATGGCATCGGTGGGTTTGAGTTTTGGGGAGAGGTCATGGCAGGGGAAAATTAAAATTTTTGCCATACAAATGTCAGCCCATATCCGAGTTCTTGAAAGTCTGGGAGTCATTGCCACAGCCAAAAGCTCCAATGTCCATGGCGATAAAGCGACAGTCCGCATCTACTATTGCCATGAGCACTACAGAAAAATATTTCTTGTTGTACTCGGATCCAGATCTGGCGGGTTTGGTAATCCGTATGTGCTTTCCATCCATCTCTCCCAAACGGTTGGGGAAATTACACACACTCCAGAATTTGTCAGCAATTTCCATCCACATGTGGGTAGGGGGATAAATTCATCCCAGAGAACATTCCACAAAGCCCGGCAGGTGTTCGCAACTATTCCAGACAAGGTTGAAATTACAAGCCGGTACTGAAAGTGGAGCGATGATAAGCTCTCTCCGATACCCTGGAATCTGAAAGAAAAAACATATAAAAATTATGAACAATTCTATTTATGGTGTGTTTAGCTAAACATATAACGGCAAATACAAATAATACATGGCAGACCAATAATAATTATGACAGGCATTTGTTTAGAATTATTACATACCTTAGTGTGACCAGGGGACGTTCCTCTGCAGGAATCGTTCTACGGAGCTGGGTGTCCTGTCTCCGGATGGCTCCTTGGACACGGCCAAGCAAATCCTGAAAAGTCTCTTGAGACATCCTGGTATATTCTGGGAATTTGTCTGGGTTGACATGAAGCGTGTGGTAGGCTCCACGACTCTCCCGGAGTTCAATAATGGGGTGTCTCCAAAAACACCGACGCCGTGTCCTTCTCTGTCTTTCTCGATTTCTTTGTTGCTCCCAAGCAAACGTATAGGCAAGAAACAGCTTGATACTTAAATCCAGGTTGAAATAAAAGCTCTCCATGCGAAGATCAATCATGACACAGGATACAGTAGCAAACTGTGAAAATTTCAGCAGTACAAGGGTCTATATAAAGATATCCCATAATACAAGGCCACTGTAGTCCCATTGGTGGTGTTTGTTTATCTAGATTTTTCTCCTGTTAAATTTTCCACCATGCACACAGAAAGCGCAAACGCATGCTAAACGCATGGAAAAGCGTGTAAACGTTGCTTTTTTTTACCGCATGCGTTACCTTATGCGTCTAAAAAACGCTGCGTTTGCACACGTTTGCATGCGGTTTATCATGCATTTCAGGTTGTGGATTAAACTCTGCGGATTCTATGCTGCGGATTCTACCGCAAATGTGAAACTAGCCTTAGAAACACTGTTCTTTGGGAGTTTGGTCCTGCAATGGCCCCTCTGCTGCCTCTGGTGTCTTTATCTTCTTTCTCATTTAAATATTGCATTTGCACATATTGTTCTAGTGGCCAGCTTCAGAAAAATGGTGCTGATGGCAGTGCATGCACAAATATACCTCTTGTAGTCTTCAGTAAAGTGGCGGTGCATGTGCAGAATGAGATCTCAGCTCATCATTAAGCTGAAAGCTAAGTCTGTGCATGTACCGCCACCAGTGCCATTTTCCTGAAGCCCGCCATGAGATAAATATGCACAAGCACCAACCACAGCTAGGATGGCGCCGGTATGAAATTTAAATGAGGAAGAAGATAAAGACATCAGAGGCATCGGAGGGGCAGTGGCAGAGCCGAAGAACCTACCCACAGTTTCACCCCACAGTCTTGGCCCAATGCACAAAGAGTTTAGAAATCTGAAAATTCTAATGATGATTTAACAAAAACCAGGCTGCAGATTTTTATACTGAGGGCTTCTTTTTAATCAGTGCCATTATGGTCATACCTTTAATTTAATTTTGATCATTTTGGTGACAGGATCTATGTAAAGTAATTGTCCAAGACTTTTATATTGATGTCTTATCCTTAGGGTATCCTAGGTCTATCCTGTTTGGAATGCTACAGCTTCATCCCACCGATCAGCTGTTTCCATGAAGGTGGCAGAAGGATATGCTCAGTTTCAGAGCAGAACTAAATAGTATGGTCAACTACATAGTGGCTGAGGCAAAGAACTACATATTTGCTACCAACTAATTCGAATAGAGGGCAGGTGACTATGGCCACTATACAGTAAATTGAGCTGTGCAGCTGTACAACTAATAGAACCAGAAACACATGGGCTACTTGCACATTGAACAAGTCTGTAGGAACCTGTTCACACACCACCAAGAAACTTGAGGACACAAAAGAGCACAGTGAGGTCAAAAATACTAAATCACAGTAATAAGCAAGTGCTAGTCAAAAGATGGAAAAACAGGGTATTTAGTTGATACTTTTTTTTGCAAAAACAGGACAGGTACAGGATCAAGGATTCGGGCCTGGATATACCGCCTCCAGGACAAGCGCCAGAATAGGACAAACCAGGAATCAAGGCAAGGACTTTGGTACCAAAACTTAGACAGGAGAGATGCAGGAACAGAAACACACATAGCAAAGTGCAGGAGCTTTGTGAGTGTAGCTCAGGCCCCGCCCATAGGGCAGCAGAGCTTTATATATGAGCTGCCCCTCAGCAATTGGCTGGGGACAGCATTTGAAGTACACACCCTAACCATGATAAAAGCAGGGGAGGTGTGGCCGCGCATGCCCTAAGCACACACAGAAACCATTACAGCACACACAGTGCAGGATCTAAGGCTCAGGGCACCTGGCTGAGACTGCATGCACTGAGCCACGTGGAAAGTCATGCACCAGCCGCAAATGACCTCACAACCCGCGGACAGCTTCACAGCAGCAACCAGGGACCGCACATGAGGAAGGTATGCAGCAGTGGAAGTACCTAAATACCCATGTACGACTGCGCAGCAGAGCAGGGAACTGAGAAGGCTCCATTAAGGTAACAGCCAGCAGTATCCCAGCTCAAATTAGGGGGAAAAGAGTAAAGGGTTAAAGCAAACATATGCATTGTCATGCCAAAAACCAGAAACAGACAGAATGGCATGACATTTTTCTTTTTGATTCATTGTCATTAAGGATTTTAAAGAAGTACACATTCCCTCTTATTTTTATGATACCAAATGATATACTGTTTTTCCACTGGAAAGCAAAAAGGCACATGTAGACAACATGGTAATTCCCACAAATGCACGTTTCTATGGAAACTGCTCAGTTCTTGCTGTGTGCCATTCATATTACATACAGTAAGTAAATAATATGTATACTATAGTTACATAGTTATTAAGGCTGAAGGAAGACTTTAAGTCCATCTAGTTCAACCCATAGCCTAACCTAACATGCCCTAACATGTTGATCCAGAGGAAGGCAAAAAAAAACGACGTGGCAAAAAGTAAGCTCCACATTGGGGAAAAAAATTCCTTCCCGGCTTCAAAAGGTTATATTTATATTTGCATTTTTTGCTAATTAGGTCAACATTTAACACCATATAGATTAAATGGTGGACAGGGCAAAAAATGTAGTGTTAAGTTTGTTTTCTCTGTTCACTTCCTTCTTATGTCAATATATATTTAGCTCTCTTTTGATGTGACAGAGCTGAGGTTCTACTCAAATGTTTATATTATTTATCTTAATGAAATTATAAATGTTCCTTTCTGTTTGACTTTTTCTTATGTTCGTTGTATGTCTATATTGATGGTTGTGCATTAAATCATATTACATTGTCACTATATGGTAGTGTCTATTGTTTATTTTTTTTCCTGCAGAGAACTGTCAAATATAGGTATGTAATTGCACATATAATTCTTGTTGCTTTATTACCACTTTAATGTTAAACAGAACCTGGCAGCTCATACATACTTCCCGATCCATGGCAGCATGTAACAAACATGATTTATGATTAACCTCCCAAACCCCATAACTTCCCTCTCCAAGATCACTGAAGGGGGGGCTTAATTGTCTCCTCTCCAAATCGCACCTCACCACCTGTGCGATTGACCCCATCCCATCCCACGTCCTCCCCAACCTCACCACCACACTTATCCCATCCCTAACCCATCTCTTAAACCTATCACTAACTTCTGGCACCTTCCCATCTGCTTTCAAACATGCCAATCATGCCTATGCTTAAAAAGCGAACCCTCGACCCAACAGCTAAGTCCAGCTATAGGCCAAAATCGCTGCTCCCATTCGCTTCCAAACTCCTGGAGCAGAACGTCCACACTTAACTTTCTTCCCACCTCTCTTTGACAATCTACAATCTGTTTTCCGCCCATCACTTAACTGAGACAGCCCTGACCAAAATCACTAATGGCCTAGCAAACGGACAATACACTACTCCTCCTTCTAGACCTGTCCTCTGCTTTTGACACAGTTGACCACTGCCTCCTACTACAGATCCTCTCCTCCTTTGGCATCAAAGACCTCGCCCTATCCTGGATCTCCTCATACATTTCCAACTGCACATTCAACGTCTCCCACTCCCACACTACCTCATCATCCCACCCTCTCTCTGTTGAATCCCCTAAGGCTCTGTTCTAGGACCCCTACTCTTCTCCACCTATACACTTGGCCTGGGACAACTCATAAAGTCCCATGGATTCCAGTACCACCTTTATGCTGATGACACTCAGATCTACCTTTCTCGACCAGATGTGACCTCTCTGCTGTCCAGAATCCTAGAGTGTCTATCGGCCATATCCTCCTTCTTCTCCTCTCGCTTTCTCAAACTCAATGTGGACAAATCTGAACTCATCATCTTTCCTCCATCTCTTAGATCTTCCATACCTGACCTATCTACCGCAATTAACAACATCACGCTTTCCCCTGTACCGGAAGTCCGCTGCCTCGGAGTAACCCTTGACTCTGCCCTGTCCTTCAAACCACACATCCAAGCTCTTTGCACCTCCTGTCACCTCCAGCTCAAAAATATTTCCAAAATCCGTCCTTTCCTCAACCATCAATCTCCTAAAATGCTTGTGCATGCCCTCATCATCTCCAACCTTGACTACTGCAACATCCTTTTCTGTGGCCTCCCTGCTAACACCCTTGCACCTCTCCAGTCCATCCTTAACTCTGCTGCCCGACTAATTCATCTCTACTCCTCCCCTTCCCCTCTCTGCAAATCTCTTCACTGGCTCTTCTTCCCTCAGCGTATCCAGTTCAAATTACTAATACTGACCTACAAAGCTGTTGTGAGTTCTGTTCTGGAGCTCCCTCTGGTGGTTTCGAGTGAAGTTGCTGCTCCGTTGGGTGGCTGTGGCAGCTGCCTTCACTAATCGCCTTGCCTGGGTTTGTTATTTAAACCTGCTCTGGGCTTTAGTCCATGCCTGCTGTCAATGTTCTTGGTTGGTTTCTCATGTGAAGCAGGTTAGGATGGTGTTTCAGGTCCTTCGTACTAATGCGTTGTTTGTGAAGGGGTCTAAGTGCCTCTTTGGAGTTCAGAGGGTTTCTTTTTTGGGTTTCATTTTTTCTCCCTCGGCTATTGAAATGGACCCTGTTAAAGTCCAGGCCATTCATGATTGGACTCAACCTACATCTGTAAAGAGCCTTCAGAAATTTTTGGGCTTTGCCAATTTTTATCATCACTTTATTGCTAATTTTTCTAGTGTGGTGAAGCCTCTGACCGATTTGACGAGGAAGGGCGCTGATGTGGTGAATTGGTCCTCTGCGGCTGTTGAGGCCTTTCAGGAGCTTAAACGTTGTTTTACTTCTGCCCCTGTGTTGCGTCAGCCAGATGTTTCTCTTCCTTTTCAGGTTGAGGTTGATGCTTCTGAGATTGGGGCAGGGGCCGTTTTGTCTCAGAGAAATTCTGATGGCTCTTTGATGAAACCATGTGCCTTCTTCTCCAGAAAATGTTCGTCTTCTGAGTGTAATTATGATGTCGGCAATCAGGAGTTGTTGGCTATGAAGTGGGCATTTGAGGAGTGGCGACATTGGCTTGAGGGAGCCAAGCATCGCGTGGTGATCTTGACTGATCACAAGAATCTGATTTACCTCGAGTCTGCTAAGCGGTTGAATCCTAGACAGGCTCGGTGGTCTTTGTTTTTCTCACGTTTTGATTTTGTGGTCTCGTATATTCCTGGTTCTAAGAATGTGAAGGCTGATGCCCTTTCTAGGAGTTTTTTACCTGATTCTCCGGGAGTTCTTGAGCCGGCTGGGATCCTCAAGGAGGGGGTGATTCTTTCTGCCATCTCCCCTGATTTACGGCGGGTACTTCAGGAGTTTCAGGCTGATAAACCTGACCGCTGTCCTGTGGGGAAATTGTTTGTTCCTGATAGATGGACTAGTAGGGTAATTTCTGAGGTTCATTGTTCTGTGTTGGCTGGCCATCCTGGGATTTTTGGTACCAGAGATTTGGTTAGTAGGTCCTTTTGGTGGCCTTCTTTGTCACAGGATGTGCATTCTTTTGTGCAGCCCTGTGGGATTTGTGCGCGGGCTAAGCCTTGCTGTTCCCGCGCTAGTGGGTTGCTTTTGCCATTGCCGGTCCCTGAGAGGCCCTGGACGCATATTTCCATGGATTTTATTTCTAATCTTCCTGTTTCTCAGAAGATGTCTGTCATCTGGGTGGTTTGTGACCGGTTTTCTAAGATGGTCCATTTGGTGCCTTTCCCTAAGTTGCCTTCCTCTTCTGATTTGGTTCCATTATTTTTTCAGCATGTGGTTCGTTTGCATGGTATTCCAGAGAATATTGTGTCTGACAGAGGTTCCCAGTTCGTTTCTAGGTTTTGGCGGTCCTTTTGTGCTAGAATGGGCATTGATTTGTCTTTTTCTTCTGCATTCCATCCTCAGACAAATGGCCAAACGGAGCGAACCAATCAGACCTTGGAAACCTATTTGAGATGCTTTGTGTCTGCTGATCAGGATGATTGGGTGACCTTTTTGCCGTTGGCTGAGTTTGCCCTTAATAATTGGGCTAGTTCGGCTAGCTTGGTTTCGCCTTTTTTTTGTAACTTTGGTTTTCATCCTCGTTTTTCTTCAGGGCAGCTTGAGCCTTTTGACTGTCCTGGTGTGGATTCCATGGTGGACAGGTTGCAGCAAATTTGGACTCATGTGGTGGACAATTTGACGTTGTCTCAGGAGAAGGCTCAGCGTTTTGCTAACCGTCGTCGGTGTGTTGGTCCCCGGCTTCGTGTTGGGGATTTGGTCTGGTTGTCTTCTCGTCATGTTCCTATGAAGGTTTCTTCCCCTTGCTTTATTGGGCCTTATAAGATTTCTGAAATTATCAATCCAGTGTCTTTTCGTTTGGCCCTTCCAGCTTCCTTTTCCATTCATAATGTGTTCCATAGATCCTTGTTGCGGAGATATGTGGTAACTATGGTTCCCTCCGTTGATCCTCCTGCTCCGGTGTTGGTTGAGGGGGAATTGGAATATGTGGTAGAGAAGATTTTGGATTCTCTTTTTCGAGGCGGAAGCTTCAGTATCTGGTCAAGTGGAAGGGTTATGGCCAGGAGGATAATTCTTGGGTTGTTGCCTCCGATGTTCATGCTCCCGATTTGGTTCATGCTTTCCATTTGGCTCGTCCTGATCGGCCTGGGAGCTCTGGTGAGGGTTCAGTGACCCCTCCTCAAGGGGGGGGTACTGTTGTGAGTTCCGTTCTGGAGCTCCCTCCTGTGGTTGCTAATGGTATGTTTGCGAGTTCTGCCCATGGGCTCCCTCTGGTGGTTTCGAGTGGAGCTGCTGCTCCATTGGGTGGTTGTGGCAGCTGCCTTCACTAATCGCCTTGCCTGGGTTTGTTATTTAAACCTGCTCTGGGCTTTAGTCCATGCCTGCTGTCAATGTTCTTGGTTGGATTTGATTCTTCCCTTGGATTTCTCATATGGCCAGTCCTTGTCTGCAAAAGATAAGTTTTGCTAGTTTGTTTGTCCATTTGTTTGGACTCTATTGCTTTGCATTTTGTCTCTTTTTGTCCAACTTGTCACTATGTCTAATTTATGCTAGCTGGAAGCTCTGGGAATGCAGATTTGCCCCTCCACACCGTGAGTCGGTGTGGAGTTCATTTTTGTAAACTCTGCGTGGATTTTGTAGTTTTTTATACTGACCGCACAGTTTCCTTTGCTCTCTGTCTATCTAGTTTAGTATTGGCCTCCCCTTTGCTGAATTCTAATTTCATTTCTGTGTTCGTCATTTCCCTCTCCTTTCACAGTCAATATTTGTGGGGGGCTGTCTTTCCTTTTGGGGGTTTCTCTGAGGCAAGATAGCTTTCTATTTCCTTCTTTATGGGGTAGTTATATCTTAGGCTGTGACGAGTTGTCTAGGGAGTGTCAGGAACATCCCATGGCTATTTCTAGTTGTGTTGTTAGGATTAGGGACTGCGGTCAGTAGAGATACCACCTTCTCAGAGTTGTTCCATGTTGCATTTTAGCCACCAGGTCATTTCACTGTGGCCTCTTAACCACCAGGTCATAACACAAAGCCATCCAAAACCTGTCTCCTCCATATATCTCTGAAATAAACTCCCGATATCTTCCCTCACGTAATCTCTGGTCCACCCAAGACCTCCTTCTCTCCTCCACACTTATCCGCTCCTCACCCAACCGCCTCCAAGACTTCTCCAGAATATCCCCCATCCTCTGGAATTTTTTGCCCCAACACATACGACTATCAACCACATTCGGATCCTTCAGACGGAACCTGAAAACCCACCTTTTCAGGAAAGCCTGCAGCCTGCACTGACCCCGCTGCCTCCTCACCGCTACTGAAGCTACCACCTCACCAACACCGATGCTCCTACAACCCTCAACCTATTGCCTCCATCCCCACCTTCCTGTAGAATGTAAGCCCGCAAGGGCAGGGTCCTCACCCCTCTGTATCAGTCTGTCATTGTTAGTTTGCTTACTGTAAGTGATATCTGTAATTTGCATGTAACCCCTTCTCATGTACAGCACCATGGAATCAATGGTGCTATATAAATAAATAATAATTTATGATTTTATCCAGGTATGTTTGACTATGAAACACTGCACCATTTAAGAGAAAATCACACTTTAACAACTGCTTGGGACTAAGCAACTGAAGAGACTAGTCAAAGAGGTGGGTTCCTGGTGTTTTTTTCGCAACTGCCCCTCTTGAGTTCCTGCCTGCATGCGTGTATAGAGACATCTGTGTCTCCAAGGCAGCAGGTGGGGAGAAGCCACTAGACACCCACCAGTCAAAATAGTCTCCAGGGCAGCTCTTAACCCTTTTGCGTCATGCCCTGTACTGCTCTGCGGGAGGGGCGATTGTGCCCATAGCAGAACTAGTACAGCACAGTGATCGCGCGGCCTCACGCTGAGTGCTGCGGTAATCACGTGTGAGTGTCAGCTGTGTATGACAGCTGACACCCCGCAGCAATGTCCACGATCGGTGCTAGCACTGATCATGGGCATTTAACCCTTCTGATGCCGCTGTCAGTAGTGACAGCGGCATAGAGAAGAATTGTGCAGAAAGGGAGCTCCCTGCACGCTTCCCTCAGAACGACGTGATGTGATCACGTTGTTCTGATGGTCTCCATGGAGATTCTCGGCAACAAGATGGCCATTGGGCCCTTCCGGGGCCTGCAGGGAGGTGGCTTGTGAGCGCCTGCTGAGAGCAGGCACTGACATGCCTCCTTCACTGCCTGTCCCTGATCTGACACTCTGCTGTGCAAAGTGTCAGATCAGCGATCTGCTGTAATATAGCAATTTTCCATACTGGGACAATGTATACTTCACCAATAAATACATTTATTTATGTAAATACAAAAAACAATAAAATTCACATATTTTGCATCGCTGTGTCCGTAATGAACCTCTCTATAAAACTGTCCCACTAGTTAACCCCTTCAGTGAACACCATAAAAAATAAAAACTAGGCAAAAACAATGATTTATTATCATACCACCGAACAAAAAGTGCAATAAAATGCGATCAAAAAGACAGATGTAAATAAAAGTGGTACTGATGAAAACATCATCTTGTCCCGCAAATAAAACACCAATTAGCTCCATCAGCAGAAAAATCAAAAAGTTATAGTTCTCAGAATAAAGCAATGAAATAAATAATTATTTTTTCTATAAAAGAGTTTTTATTGTGTAAAAGCACCAAAACATAAAAAATCTTATAAATGAGGTATCGCTTTAATCGTACTGACCCAAAGCTCTCTTACCAATTTCACCACATGCTGAATTGTATAAAAAAAAGCAGTTCCTGAATTGCTGGTATTTGTTTATTCTGTCTCCCAAAAATCGGAATAGAAAGCGATCAAGCAATGTCATGTGCCTGAAAATGGTTCCAATAAAAACGTCAGCTCGTCCCTCAAAAGAAAAACCCTTGCATGACTCTGTTGGCCGAAATATGAAAAAAATTATAGCTCTCAACATATGGTGATGTAAAGACTAGCTTTCGCAATAAAATGCGTATTTTAGTATGTGACAGCAGCCAAACATAAAAACCCATTATAAATCTGGCATCGCTGTAATTGCACCGACGCAGAGAATAAAGTCACTTATACCACATGAGGAACGGCGTAAAAAAGAAATAAAACCAATTCTTCACCTGCTGTTTATTTTTTCATTCTGCCTCCCAAAGATTGCAGTAAGGCTCGGTGCACATTTATCCTGCGCTCTGTGCTGAGTGCTTACACTGGGGTTTCCGTGTAAATCTCTGAAATACGTGATTCAGACAGAAATTCTGGCAGAAGATTCCATATAATGAAGCGGATGGAAGCACTGTGGGCGCAATAGGACCTGTGATCTGGCGGTGTCCATCTTTTTAGGATTGCAAAAAAGTGCCATCGGCCACAATTTTGTGCAATTCTTAATAAAAGGAAACCACGGAACAGAGGCCAGATGGAGTCCTGAGTAACTCTGCTGCCTCACTATAATTAATTGATCCATCAGATGTTTCATATGAATTTTGTCATTCAGAGATTTAGATGGAAACCGCAAAGTAAGTGGTCAGCTTAAAGAGCCGGATAACTGTGATCCCAAATGTTGTGTAAAATGTTCCCAATAAAAGCTTCCACTCAATCCACAAAAACCATCCCTCACTCACATCTATCATCTGTTAAAGGAAATATAGGGGGCTTCCATCTTACTGGTAGTACAAAAGCTCTGGAAAAATAAAATGGTTCCTTGCCCGCCAAAAGAAATTTAGAAAATTCTGCACTCCCAAATCCAAATGCCACCCTCCAAACTGAGCCCCAGTGTCCCTAAACTACATATAGTACTCACATGTTTTGCATTTCTGTAGTGATGAGAGCCTTCCTAATTTACAGGTGAGGGTCTCCAAAAGCATGAGCTGGGCATAATGTGCTGGTCACTACAATGGCAGTTTGCAATTTTCACTCAACAACATCCACTGCTGCCTGTTTCTGGGAAACACCCATGGAGTCAAAATCATTACTAAATCTGTAGATAAATTACCAAAGGGTTATAATTTCCAAAATGGGGTCACTTGAGGGGGGATTCCACTATTTAGGCACATCAGGGGCTCTTGAAACGTGACATGACATCCGCTAATTATTCCATCCAATTTTATATTCAAAAAGTCAAATGGTGGTCCTTCTGTTCCAAACCCTGCTGTGTGCCCAAACAGTGGTATTCCCCCGCTTATGGGGTATCAGTGTACTCTGGAGAAATTGCACAAAAAATTGCATGGAGCAATTTATTCTGTTACCATTATGAAAATGCAAAATATGGAGCTAAAATATATTTATTTGGGAAAAATGTGATTTTTTTATTTCCATGGTTCTACACTATACACTTCTGTGAAGCACCTGTGGGTTCAAAGTGCTCAATACACAGATGAGAAAGGTTCCATAAGGGGTCTAGTTTTCAAAATGGTGTCACTTGTTGGGGGTTTACACTGTTTAGCACATCAGGGGCTTTACAAACACGACATGGCATCCGCTAATTATTCCTGCATATTTTTTCAAAAAGGCAAATGGCACTCCTTCCCTTCCGAGCAATGCCATGTTCCCAAACAGTAGATTTCGACCACATATAGGGTATCGTCATGCTCAGGAGAAATTGCACAACAAAATGTATGGTCCATTTTCTCCTATTACCCTTGCAAAAGTAAAAAAATTAGGTCTAAAGGATAATTTTTGTGAAAGAAACGTAAATGTTTATTTTTTTCTTCCACATTCCAAAAATTCCTGTGAAGCACCTGAAGGGTTAATACACTTGTTGAATGTGGTTTTGAGTACCTTGATCGGTGCAATTTTAAGAATAGTGTCAATTTTGGGTATTTTCTGGTCCCTAACAAAAATGGTTTTGCAAATTTTGTTGTGAAAATGAGAAATCGGTGGTTAACTTTTAACCCTTTTAACTTCATAACAAAAAAAAAATGATTCCAAAATTGTGCTGATGTAAAGTAGACATGTGGGAAATGTTTTTTCTTAAATATTTTCTGCAATATGACTCTCTGATTTAACCCCTTCACGACATGCGCCGTACATCTACTGCGCATGCCGTGAATCCCCTGTTGTGAATTCTGTGGCAGAGCTCCCTCCTGTGGTCACAAGTGGTACTGCGGCTTTGAGTTTCCTTCCTCAGGTGATGTGGTGAAGTCGTTAGGTGCTGCTCTATTTAACTCCACCTAGTGCTTTGCTCCTGGCCTCCAGTCAATGTTCTAGTATTGGTCTTGCTTCCTCCTGGATCGTTCCTGTGGCCTGTCTTCCTGCATCAGCTAAGTTTTGCTTGTGTTATTTTTGTTTGCTATTTTTTCTGTCCAGTTTGCTTAATTGGTTTTTCTTGCTTGCTGGAAGCTCTGGGACGCAGAGGGAGCACCTCCGTACCGTTAGTCGGTGCGGAGGGTCTTTTTGCCCCTCTGCGTGGTTGTTTGTAGGGTTTTGTGTTGACCGCAAAGCAATCTTTTCTATCCTCGGTCTGTTCAGTAAGTTGGGCCTCACTTTGCTAAATCTATTTCATCTCTGCGTTTGTATTTTCAACTCAACTCACAGTCATTATATGTGGGGGGCTGCCTTTTCCTTTGGGGAATTTCTCTGAGGCAAGGTAGGCTTATTTTTCCTTCTTAGGCCTAGCTAGTGTCTCGGGCTGTGCCGAGTTGCATAGGGAGCGTTAGACACAATCCACGGCTGCCTCTAGTGTGGTTGGATAGGATTAGGAATTGCGGTCAGCAGAGTTCCCACGTCTCAGAGCTCGTCCTATGTCTTTTGGTTATTGTCAGGTCACTTTGTGTGCTCTGAACTTCAAGGTCCATTGTGGTTCTGAATTACCTATTCATAAGAGTACTGGAGGCCCAAAGTACTAATGCTTCTCAATAGAGGGAAAAAAGAAGTTCTGAGACCATTTTCTTTTCTTTGCACTGTGTTTTGCCTTTTTTTTCCCCTAGACATTTGGGTGGTTCAGAACACAGGTGTAGTGATGGACATTAAAGGTCTGTCTTCTTGTGTGGATAATCTCACTGCAAGAGTACAAAAAATTCAAGACATTATGGTTCAGAAATCTATGTTAGAACCTAGAATTCCTATTCCTGATTTGTTTTCTGGAGATAGAACTAAGTTTCTGAATTTCAAAAATAATTGCAAACTGTTTCTGGCTTTGAAACCTCGCTCCTCTGGTGACCCAGTTCAACAAGTTAGGATTATTATTTCTTTATTACGTGGCGACCCTCAAGACTGGGCATTTTCCCTTGTGCCAGGAGATCCTGCATTATGTAATATTGATGCGTTTTTCCTGGCGCTCGGATTGCTGTACGATGAACCTAATTCGGTGGATCAGGCAGAGAAAAATTTGCTGGCTCTGTGTCAGGGTCAGGATGAGATAGAGATTTATTGTCAGAAGTTTAGAAAGTGGTCCGTGCTCACTCAATGGAATGAAGGTGCGCTGGCAGCTATTTTCAGAAAGGGTCTCTCTGAAGCCCTTAAGGATGTCATGGTGGGATTTCCTATGCCTGCTGGACTGAATGAGTCTATGTCTTTGGCCATTCAGATCGGTCGACGCTTGCGTGAGCGTAAATCTGTGCACCATTTGGCGGTATTATCCGAGCATAAACCTGAGCCTATGCAGTGCGATAGGACTTTGACCAGAGTTGAACGGCAAGAACACAGACGTCAGAATGGGCTGTGTTTCTACTGTGGTGATTCCACTCATGCTATCTCCGATTGTCCTAAGCGCACTAAGCGGTTCGCTAGGTCTGCCACCATTGGTACGGTACAGTCAAAATTTCTTTTGTCCGTAACTTTGATCTGCTCTTTGTCATCTTATTCTGTCATGGCATTTGTGGATTCAGGCTCTGCCCTGAATTTGATGGACTTGGAGTATGCTAGGCGTTGTGGGTTTTTCTTGGAGCCCTTGCAGTGTCATATTCCATTGAGAGGAATTGATGCTATGCCTTTGGCCAAGAATAAGCCTCAGTACTGGACCCAGCTGACCATGTGCATGGCTCCTGCGCATCAGGAGGATATTCGCTTTCTGGTGTTGCATAATCTGCATGATGTGGTCGTGTTGGGGTTGCCATGGCTACAAGTCCATAACCCAGTATTAGATTGGAAATCAATGTCTGTGTCCAGCTGGGGTTGTCAGGGGGTACATGTTGATGTCCCATTTCTGTCTATTTCGTCATCCACCCCTTCTGAGGTCCCAGAGTTCTTGTCTGATTACCGGGATGTATTTGATGAGCCCAAGTCCAATGCCCTACCTCCGCATAGGGATTGTGATTGTGCTATCGATTTGATTCCTGGTAGTAAGTTTCCTAAAGGTCGACTGTTTAATTTATCTGTGCCTGAGCACGCCGCTATGCGGAGTTACGTGAAGGAGTCCTTGGAGAAGGGTCATATTCGCCCGTCATCGTCGCCATTGGGAGCGGGGTTCTTTTTTGTGGCCAAGAAGAATGGTTGGCTGAGACCTTGTATAGATTACCGCTTCTAAATAAAATCACGGTCAAATTTCAGTACCCCTTGCCGCTATTATCTGATTTGTTTGCTCGGATCAAGGGGGCTAGTTGGTTCACCAAGATAGATCTTCGTGGTGCGTATAATCTTGTGCGTATTAAGCGGGGCGATGAATGGAAAACAGCATTTAATACGCCCGAGGGCCATTTTGAGTACCTAGTTATGCCATTCGGACTTGCCAATGCTCCATCGGTGTTTCAGTCCTTTATGCATGACATCTTCCGAGAGTACCTGGATAAATTCCTGATTGTATACTTGGATGATATTTTGGTCTTCTCGGATGATTGGGAGTCTCATGTGAAGCAGGTCAGAATGGTGTTCCAGGTCCTGCGTGCTAATTGTTTGTTTGTGAAGGGATCAAAGTGTCTCTTTGGTGTTCAGAAGGTTTCATTTTTGGGGTTCATTTTTTCCCCTTCTACTATCGAGATGGACCCTGTTAAGGTCCAGGCCATCTATGATTGGACTCAGTCGACATCTCTGAAGAGTCTGCAAAAGTTCCTGGGCTTTGCTAATTTTTATCGTCGTTTCATCTGTAATTTTTCTAGTATTGCTAAACCATTGACCGATTTGACCAAGAAGGGTGCTGATGTGGTCAATTGGTCTTCTGCTGCTGTGGAAGATTTTCAAGAGTTAAAGCGTCGTTTTTCTTCTGCCCCTGTGTTGTGTCAACCAGATGTTTCGCTTCCGTTCCAGGTCGAGGTTGATGCTTCTGAAATTGGAGCGGGGGCTGTTTTGTCGCAAAGAGGTTCTGATTGCTCGGTGATGAAACCATGCGCCTTCTTTTCCAGGAAGTTTTTGCCTGCTGAGCGAAATTATGATGTTGGCAATCGAGAGTTGCTGGCCATGAAGTGGGCATTCGAGGAGTGGCGTCATTGGCTTGAAGGAGCTAAGCATCGCGTGGTGGTCTTGACTGATCACAAGAATTTAACTTATCTCGAGTCTGCCAAACGGTTGAATCCTAGACAGGCTCGTTGGTCGCTGTTTTTCTCCCATTTTGACTTTGTGGTTTCGTACCTTCCGGGCTCTAAAAATGTGAAGGCGGATGCCCTGTCTAGGAGTTTTGTGCCCGACTCTCCGGGTTTGTCTGAGCCGGCGGGTATTCTCAAAGAGGGAGTAATTTTGTCTGCCATCTCCCCTGATTTGCGGCGGGTGCTGCAAAAATTTCAGGCTAATAAACCTGATTGTTGCCCAGCGGAGAAACTGTTTGTCCCTGATAGGTGGACGAATAAAGTTATCTCTGAGGTTCATTGTTCGGTGTTGGCTGCTCATCCTGGAATCTTTGGTACCAGAGCATTAGTGGCTATATCCTTTTGGTGGCCATCTCTGTCGCGGGATGTGCGTTATTTTGTGCAGTCCTGTGGGATTTGTGCTCGGGCTAAGCCCTGCTGTTCTCGTGCCAGTGGGTTGCTTTTGCCCTTGCCGGTCCCAAAGAGGCCTTGGACACATATCTCTATGGATTTTATTTCGGATCTCCCCGTTTCTCAAAAAATGTCGGTCATTTGGGTGGTTTGTGATCGCTTCTCTAAGATGGTCCATTTGGTACCCTTGTCTAAATTACCTTCCTCCTCTGATTTGGTGCCATTGTTCTTCCAGCATGTGGTTCGTTTACATGGCTTTCCAGAGAGCATCGTTTCTGACAGAGGTTCCCAGTTTGTTTCGAGGTTTTGGCGAGCCTTTAGTGCTAGGATGGGCATTGATTTGTCTTTTTCCTCGGCTTTCCATCCTCAGACAAATGGCCAGACCGAACGAACCAATCAGACCTTGGAAACATATCTGAGATGCTTTGTTTCTGCTGATCAGGATGATTGGGTGTCCTTCTTGTCTTTGGCGGAGTTCGCCCTTAATAATCGGGCCAGCTCGGCTACCTTGGTTTCGCCGTTTTTCTGCAATTCTGGGTTCCATCCTCATTTCTCTTTAGGGCAGGTTGAGTCTTCGGACTGTCCTGGTGTGGATACTGTGGTGGACAGGTTACAGCAGATTTGGACTCATGTAGTGGACAATTTGACCTTGTCCCAGGAGAAGGCTCAACGTTTTGCTAATCGCAGACGCTGTGTGGGTCCCCGACTTTGTGTTGGGGATTTGGTTTGGTTGTCATCTCGTCATATTCCTATGAAGGTTTCCTCTCCTAAGTTTAAGCCTCGTTTCATTGGTCCGTATAGGATTTCTGAGGCTCTTAATCCTGTGTCTTTTCGTTTGACCCTTCCAGATTCTTTTTCCATCCATAACGTATTCCATAGGTCATTGTTGCGGAGATACGTGGCACCTATGGTTCCATCTGTTGATCCTCCTGCCCCGGTTTTGGTGGAGGGGGAGTTGGAGTATATTGTAGAGAAGATTTTGGATTCTCGTGTTTGGAGACGGAAACTCCAGTATCTGGTTAAGTGGAAGGGTTATGGTCAGGAAGATAATTCCTGGGTCTTTGCCTCTGATGTTCATGCTGCCAATCTTGTTCGTGCCTTTCATATGGCTCATCCTGATCGGCCTGGGGGCTCTGGTGAGGGTTTGGTGACCCCTCCTCAAGGGGGGTACTGTTGTGAATTCTGTGGCAGAGCTCCCTCCTGTGGTCACAAGTGGTACTGCAGCTTCTGAGTTTCCTTCCTCAGGTGATGTGGTGAAGTCGTTAGGTGCTGCTCTATTTAACTCCACCTAGTGCTTTGCTCCTGGCCTCCAGTCAATGTTCTAGTATTGGTCTTGCTTCCTCCTGGATCGTTCCTGTAGCCTGTCTTCCTGCATCAGCTAAGTTTTGCTTGTGTTATTTTTGTTTGCTATTTTTTCTGTCCAGCTTGCTTAATTGATTTTTCTTGCTTGCTGGAAGCTCTGGGACGCAGAGGGAGCACCTCCGTACCGTTAGTCGGTGCGGAGGGTCTTTTTGCCCCTCTGCGTGGTTGTTTGTAGGGTTTTGTGTTGACCGCAAAGCAATCTTTTCTATCCTCGGTCTGTTCAGTAAGTTGGGCCTCACTTTGCTAAATCTATTTCATCTCTGCGTTTGTATTTTCATCTCAACTCACAGTCATTATATGTGGGGGGCTGCCTTTTCCTTTGGGGTATTTCTCTGAGGCAAGGTAGGCTTATTTTTCCTTCTTAGGCCTAGCTAGTTTCTCAGGCTGTGCCGAGTTGCATAGGGAGCGTTAGGCGCAATCCACGGCTGCCTCTAGTGTGGTTGGATAGGATTAGGAATTGCGGTCAGCAGAGTTCCCACGTCTCAGAGCTCGTCCTATGTCTTTTGGTTATTGTCAGGTCACTTTGTGTGCTCTGAACTTCAAGGTCCATTGTGGTTCTGAATTAACTATTCATAACAATCCCCCTTTGATGTGGGCTCCGGCGGTGAGACCACATCAAAGTCGCGACATGTCAGCTGTTTTGTACAGCTGACATGTGCGCGCAATAGCGGCGGGTGAAATCGCTATTCACCCGCCGCTATTAACCTGTTAAATGCCGCTGTCAAACACAGACAGCGGCATTTAACTACCGCATCCGGCCGGGCGGCCGGATATGACGTCATCGCCGACCCCCGTCACATGATCGGGGGTCGGCGATGCATCAGGAAGGTAACCATAGAGGTCCTTGAGACCTCTATGGTTACTGATGCAGGTCTGCTTTGAGCGCCCCCCTGTGGTCGGTGCTCACAGCACACCTGCATTTCTGCTACATAGCAGCGATCTGATGATCGCTGCTATGTAGCAGAGCCGATCAGGCTATGCCAGCTTCTAGCCTCCCATGGAGGCTATTGAAGCATGGCACAAGTAAAAAAAAAATGTTTTTAAAAATATGAAAAAAATATAAAAAATATAAAAGTTTAAATCACCCCCCTTTCGCCCCATCCTAAATAAAACAATTTAAAAAAAACCAAACCTACACGTATTTGGTATCGCCGTGTTCAGAATCGCCCGATCTATCAATTAAAAAAAAGCATTAACCTGATTGCTAAACGGCGTAGCGAGAAAAAAATCCGAAACGCCAGAATTACGTTTTTTTGGTCGCCGCGACATTGCATTAAAATGCAATAACGGGCGATCAAAAGAACGTATCTGTGCAAAAATGGTATCATTAAAAACGTCATCTCGGCACGCAAAAAATAAGCCCTCACCCGACCCCAGATCACGAAAAATGGAGACGCTACGGGTATCGGAAAATGGCACTTTTTTTTTTTTTTAGCAAAGTTTGGAATTTTTTTTCACCACTTAGATAAAAAATAACCTAGTCATGTTAGGTGTCTATGAACTCGCAATGACCTAGAGAATCATAATGGCAGGTTAGTTGCAGCATTTAGTGAACCTAGCAAAAAAGCCAAACAAAAAACAAGTGTGGGATTGCACTTTTTTTGCAATTTCACCGCACTTGGAATTTTTTTCCCGTTTTCTAGTAAAATACATGGTAAAACCAATGGTGTCTTTCAAAAGTACAACTTGTCCCGCAAAAAATTAGCCCTCACATGACCATATTGACGGAAAAATAAAAAAGTTATGGCTCAGGGAAGGAGGGAAGTGAAAAACGAAAACGCAAAAATGAAAAAGGGCCGCGACTTGAAGGGGTTAGGGGCATAAAAATAAAAAAATTGAAAGATGCAAAATTTTCAATAAATTTCCTTTTTTTTCACAAATAAATGTAAGTCATATCAAAGAAATTTTACCGCTATCAAAAAGTGCAATATGTCACGAGAAAATAAACTCAGACACACCTGGATCCATTGAAGCATTTCAGAGTTATTACCTCATAAAGGTACAGTGGTTAGAATTGTAAAAATTTGCCTGTTTTTTAGGGTAAAAACAGGCTTTGCCTCATATGGGTTAAAGTATGATTTTCTCTCAAATGCTGCAGTGTTTCAGTGTTAAATGTATCAAGCTGAAATCATCAGCCAGTGATACATGCTGCCTTTGCATTGGGCAGGAAGTGTTAGCCATTTGGTTCCCTTTACTACCTTTCCTACCCCTAATTCTTGTGAGTTGAAACTCGTACTAAGAATAGTGTTGATTGAAAGCTTATGAAACGTTCAATATTTTCAATATTTCGGCATAAATTTGACATGAAACTGCACCAAATTTTCCCATTCCTAAAAGAAGAAAAACAGAACCAAATAACACAAATCAGTCAAAAATATTGGACTTTGTTATCATGTAAATGAGAAAACCTATTCAAAATCACATGAGTCGCCTTAATACAGTGGGTATGGAACGTATTCAGACACCTTTACATTTTTCACTCTTTGTTTCATTGCAGCCATTTGGTAAATTCAAGAGTTCATTTTTTCCTCATTAATGTACACTCTGCTCCCCATCTTGATTGAAAAACAACTGAAATATAGAAATTTTTGCAAATTTATTAAAAAAGAAAAACTGAAATATCACATAGTCATAAGTATTCAGACTTTTAGCTCAGTATTGAGTATTGACTTTTGAGCTAGTATAGCCATATATCTTCTTGGGAATGAAGCAACAAGTTTTTCACACCTGGATTTGGGGATCCTCTGCCATTCTTCCTTGCAGATCCTCTCCGTTCCGTTGGATTGGATTTTCCGTTGGATGGTGAACGTTGGAGGACAGCTATTTTCAGGTCTCTCCAGAGATGCTCAATTGAGATTATCCCCTTAATGACTGCCGATACATCTTTTAACTGACCTGAGATATAAGAGAATAGCCTCCCTATACAGGTGACAATCTAGTAGCTCTCTACTGTACACTATAGCTGACAAAATGCTGCATCAGCCACGATCAGCGTTGGCACCGTCTATATCTGTTTAACCCCTTAGATGCTGCTGTCAATAATGACTATATCATATAAATGGTTAACAGAGGGTGGTTTTTCCCTCTTTATCCCCATCGGCACCCTGAGATCTTGATAGTGTGGTACTGATGTTTGTCATGGCAATTAAGGAGCAAATAGCAGCCTTAAGGTACCTTCACATTAAGCGACGCTGCAGCGATACCGACAACGATCCGGATCGCTGCAGCGTCGCTGTTTGGTCGCTGGAGAGCTGTCACACAGACTGCTCTCCAGCGACCAACGATGCCGGTAACCAGGGTAAACATCGGGTAACTAAGCGCAGGGCCGCGCTTAGTAACCCGATGTTTACCCTGGTTACCATCCTAAAAGTAAAAAAAAACAAACAGTACATACTTACCTACAGCCGTCTGTCCTCCAGCGCTGTGCTCTGCACTCCTCCTGTACTGTCTGTGTGAGCACAGCGGCCGGAAAGCAGAACGGTGACGTCACCGCTCTGCTTTCCGGCTGACCGACGCTCACAGCCAGTGCAGGAGGAGTGCAGAGCACAGCGCTGGAGGACAGACGGCTGTAGGTAAGTATGTACTATTTGTTTTTTTTTACTTTTAGGATGGTAACCAGGGTAAACATCGGGTTACTAAGCGCGGCCCTGCACTTAGTTACCCGATGTTTACCCTGGTTACCAGTGAAGACATCGCTGGATCGGTGTCACACACGCCGATCCAGCGATGTCAGCAGGAGTCCAGCGACAAAATAAAGTTCTGGACTTTATTCAGCGACCAACGATCTCCGAGCAGGGGCCTGATCGTTGGTCGCTGTCACACATAACGATTTCATTAACGATATCGTTGCTACGTCACAAAAAGCAACGATATCGTTAACAATATCGTTATGTGTGAAGGTACCTTTAGAGACATTTAGGTGGTAAAAATCAACTTTTTCATTCCTATCATGCCACTTTGTATTAATTCCTGAAAAGCACCTGAAGGGTTAATAAACTACCTGACAGCAGTTTTCAATATGTTAGGAGGTGTTGTTTTTAAAATAGTATGACTTTTGGGGTTTTTCCAATATATTGGACCCCTAAGGTCACTTCAAACCTTCATAGGTCCATCAAAAAAATAAATTTTGTACATTTCCTTGAAAAAATGAAAAATTACTGATATACTTTTAAACCTCCTGAAATGCTAACATAACATTTTACAAATGGTGCTGATGTAAAGCAGACATGAGAGAAATGTTATTTATTAATGTTTATCTATGGTATGACTATTTGAAGGGATAACCATTCAAAGTTTGAAAATTGCAATTTTTTTTACGTTTTTGTCAAATTTCTGATATTTTTTATAAATAAACACAAAACATATCAACCTAAATTTACAATTATCATAAAGTATAATTTGTCACGAAAAAACAGTCTCAAAATCACTGGAATTTGTCAGAGCGTTCCAGAGTTATTACCACATAAAATGACACTGGTCAGATTTTAAAAATTTGGCTCTGTTTGGGTTAGTTCAGGGCTCTGGTCACAGAATTGTTCTGAAGCCACTCCTTTGTTATTTTAGCTGTGTGCTTAGGGTCAGTGTCTTGTTGGAAGGTGAATAGTGATGGGTGAGCACTAAAATGCTCGGGTGCTCGTTGCTCGTTGCAAATTGGAATACTCGGGTACTTCGCCAGAACAACGAGTCCAATGTAAGTCTATGGGAGAACGGAGTATTTTTACCCCAACCCCCCCGGGGGTCCTTTAAAGGTATAAAAATATCTGATAATGATGGAAACACTGCTCAAATGACACAGGGACCTCATGGGGATCTCCCCTGGAAGCAATGCTGACTCCTAGTTCACAGCTTTAAACAATTTTTTCTGAGATTCATGCCATTTTTCCCAGTCCCACAAAAAGCACATGAAAAGAAACCAAAATAGATTTAGCGTGGAAATATGTCAAGGTACATCCTTTGCAAGTTAATGACTTGCCTGTAAGGCCAAATATTTCACCCCAGACCGAAAATGTCCTCTCCCACTTAGGCTTAGTTCAGACGCTGCGTTATTGAAGCAATTTTCAACTTTAACATTGCTTTCAACCACTACAAATACATTCACTGGGAAATGTCATTGTAACATTTAACACCACTAGCTGGCCATGTGGTGTGTGACATATAAGCAGGCCCATCTTGTTTCATTTACGAAGAAGGGATCATTAAAGTCACAGAGCCTATTTTTACTGGAGCATCAGGTGGCATTAATCTTCCTAAGGGACCATTGTGAAACAGTGGGTCTCCTAAGCTGTTGTAGCTAGTGTTGAGCATTCCGATACCGCAAGTATCGGGTATCGGCCGATACTTGCGGTATCGGAATTCCGATACCGAGATCCGATATTTTTGTGATATCGGGTATCGGTATCGGAAGTGTAAAATAAAGAATTAAAATAAAAAATATTGTTATATTCACCTCTCCGGCGGCCCCTGGACATCAGCGGGAGGATCCGGCGTCCGGCACGGCTTCTTTCTTCAAAATGCGCGCCTTCAGGACCTGTGGAATGACGTCCCGGCTTCTGATTGGTCGCGTGCCGCCCATGTGACCGCCACGCGACCAATCAGAAGCCGCGACGTCATTCCTCAGGTCCTAGAAGGCGCTCATTCTAGGACTTTAGCTGAGGAATGACGTCGCGGCTTCTGATTGGTCGCGTGGCGGTCACATGGGCGGCACGCGACCAATCAGAAGCCGGGACGTCATTCCACAGGTCCTGAAGGCGCGCATTTTGAAGAAAGAAGCCGTGCCGGACGCCGGATCCTCCCGCTGATGTCCAGGGGCCGCCGGAGAGGTGAATATAACAATATTTTTTATTTTAATTCTTTATTTTACACTTTAATATGGATCCCAGGGCCTGAAGGAGAGTTTCCTCTCCTTCAGACCCTGGGATCCATGAGGATACATTCCGATACTTGATGTCCCATTGACTTGTATTGGTATCGGATATCGGTATCGGCGATATCCGATATTTTTCGGGTATCGGCCGATACTATCCGATACCGATACTTTCAAGTATCGGACGGTATCGCTCAACACTAGTTGTAGCCTATGCTGTGAGTCGATGGGCTGCCAAGATTTACAACGCACCACAAAACCCCTGTCATAAGATGTCCAGGGGGACTCCTGAAAAAGCGTTGCATTGATTTCAAGGCCTGCTCTGCTACCAATTCATATGCACCCCGATAAGACTTTGAACCAATATACTGGATGGGCCCAGGAAAATCCACTTCACAATATGCATTTTGTGCTCCATACTCCTTTGTTTTATGCATTGGCGGCAAGGCCAGCCCTGCTGCATCGTCAGTCATATGCACCTTATTAGGCCTTAGAACCCACATACTGCATGGGCCCAGGAAAATCCACTTCACAATATGCATGTTGTACTCCTGTACTCCTTGGTTTTACACATTGCTAACCAGGCCAACCCTGCTGCATAGTCAGTCATATGCACCTTATTAGGCCTAGGAACCCACATATTAGATGGGCCCAAGAAAATCCACTTCACAATATGCATTTTGGGCTCCATAGTCCTTTGTTTTATACATTGGCGGCAAGGCCAGCCCTGCTGCATAGTCAGTCATATGCACCCCCATTAGGCCTTGGAACCCACATACCGGATGGGCCCAGGAAAATCCACTTCACAATATGCATGTTGTACTCCCGTACTCCTTGGTTTTACACATTGCCAGCAAGGCCAGCCCTGCTGCATAGTCAGTCATATGCACCCCATTAAGCCTTGCAACTCACATACTGGATGGGCCCACAGAAAATTCACTCATATTTTTTAATGGTATGATGGTTCCCTCTTTGCACAATTATTTACAGGAGAATTTTACAATTTTATTTGACATGTTTTTAACACAAAGGTTTAGATACGGCTTTAAAAAAGGGAAATACTTACAATACAAGGCAATTTTATTGCAGACTACAAATTATGATTGATTATTATGATTGAATAGTGTGAGTGCGTACACTTTTGTATGTGTTAACATACAAAGGTTAATAAGTACATATAAGGATTAAATAAATATAGTGATTACGTATATTTGAAGATTAACTACATACAGTATAGTTAGATCATCACCAAGAGGCTTTTAAACATCATCCGTCTGGAATATCAGAGAAGCAACACCAAGACAGAGAAACCCTGGGAGTCCCCAATTAGGCCGGTATCAGCATACTGTACATCAGGGGTGTCAAACTGCATTCCTCGAGGGCCTCAAACCATGCGTGTCTTCAAGATTTCCTTAGCATTGCACAAGGTGATGGGATCATTCTCTGCAGGTGATTAAATTATCACCTGTGCAATGCAAGGAAATCCTGAAAACATGACCTGTTTGCAGCCCTCGAGGAATGCAGTTTGACACCCCTGCTGTACATGTACAGGTACCCCAGTTTTGGCATCTGTCTTAGTCATATATCTCTGGTCTTATATAGTGAATAACACTATGCAGTAACTCAAGTTTTATCCACACCTTCAAGTGGCCACTTTTCAAGGTTGGGTGAAACTGAGATATTATGGAGACATCAGACGAGGGGCCATAAACCCCTAGAAAATAAAAGCCACAAGGATTTAGATCAAACCACCACTGGCATAGTTTCATGAAACCTTAATGTTTTACAATGAGAAACAGCAAACATATAGAGGCTTAAAGGTACCGTCACACTAGACGATATCGCTAGCGATCCGTGACGTTGCAGCGTCCTCGCTAGCGATATCGTCCAGTGTGACAGGCAGCAGCGATCAGGCCCCTGCTGTGCTGTCGCTGGTCGGGGAAGAAAGTCCAGAACTTTATTTGGTCGCTGGACTCCCTGTAGACATCGCTGAATCGGCGTGTGTGACACCGATTCAGCGATGTCTTCGCTGGTAACCAGGGTAAACATCGGGTAACTAAGCGCAGGGCCGCGCTTAGTAACCCAATGTTTACCCTGGTTACCATCGTTAAAGTAAAAAAAACAACCGCTACATACTTACCTACCGCTGTCTGTCCCCGGCGCTCTGCACTCCTCCTGTACTGGCTGTGAGCGCCGGGCAGCCAGAAAGCAGAGCGGTGACGTCACCGCTCTGCTTTCCGGCCGCTGTGATCACAGCCAGACCAGAGAAGCAGAGCGCCGAGGACAGACAGCGGTAGGTAAGTATGTAGCATTTGTTTTTTTTTACTTTTTAGGATGGTAACCAGGGTAAACATCGGGTTACTAAGCGCGGCCCTGCGCTTAGTAACCCGATGTTTACCCTGGTTACCGGGGACCTCGGGATCGTTGGTCGCTGGAGAGCGGTCTGTGTGACAGCTCTCCAGCGACCAAACAGCGACGCTGCAGCGATCCGGATCGTTGTCGGTATCGCTGAAGCGTCGCTTAGTGTGACGGTACCTTAACACTGTTTGTGAAGTGAATAAATAAACATTTATCAAGATTGTGTCACTATGACCATTGTCTGTCACATCGCTAAATGTTTTACAAGAAATGCAGCTATGTGATTGTCTAAATGCTTTCGGTATACAGTATTTCAATCTTGTTTACAAATCGCCATTTGCATTTGTTTGCAAGGAGAGAAACAAATATAGTGGACAAAGCTATATTTTTAATGAACTACTGAGGCAAAGTAACAGTATTGCTTTATCAAATTTATATGAAGTGTATTGTGTCCAATGTTAGCAACAAGGCAACACAAAAAGGAGCTTTTAAAGTGAGCTCTTTAAGGTACACAAATGTTATGAAGTGTTTTCCAACAAGGATGTGGTTTCACCAATGGGGGGTACCTTTTGCAAAAAAAGACTAGTACCATCACAGCCCCCCTTGATCAAACTTCACCGGCCTATAACAGTACAAAGCACGTTCACCCTGGTGATCTAGTGGCAGTTAAACAAGAGACATTGCAGGAGACAGAGTTAAGAAGTAGGCCTAATGGAATGCCTTGCCCAATTCCCCAATTTGGGGTCCTTTTTGGACTGATTAAAATAGTGCCATCACAGCCCTCTAGACCTAAATGCCCCGTACAGACCACGTTCACCCTGGTCATCTAGTGGCAGTTAAAGGACACATTGCAGGAGACAGACTTAAGAAATATGCCCAATGTAATGTAATGCCCAATTCCCCAATGTGGGGTCCTGTTTTTACAAAATGAAATAGTGTCTTCCCAGCTGCCGTGCCCAAAAATCACCAGCCTTTAACAGTACTGAGCATGTGCACCCTTATCATGTTGTCGGAGATAAAGAAGAGACATTGTAGGAGACAGAGTTAAGAATTAGGGCCAATGTAGTGGTGTGGGTCTCTTAGACTTTTAATGCAGTGCATGATCTGCCAAACAATTCCCCAATGGGAGTACCATTTTTTAAAAATACACTAGTGCCATCGCATGCCCCTAGCCCAAACTTCAATGGCCTATAACAGTACTGAGCACGTTCACCCTGATGATCTAATCGCAGGTACAAGACAGATTGCAGGAGACAGAGTTAAGAAGTAAGCCCAATGTAATGTCATGCCCAATTCCCCAATGTAAAATCCTTTTTTTAAAAAAGAAAAGAGTGCCATCACAGGCCCCTTGACCAATATGCACCTTACAGAACATGTTCACCCTGGTGATCTAGTGGCAGGTACAGGACAGATTGCAGGAGACAGAGTTAAGAAGTCAACCCAATGTAATGTCATGCTCAATTCCCCAATGTAAAATCCTTTTTTTTTTTAAAGAAGAGTGCCATCACAGGCCCCTTGGCCAACATGCACCATACAGAGCACGTTCACCCTGATGATCTACTGGCAGGTACAGGACAAATTGCAGGAGACAGAGTTAAGACATCGGCCCAATATAATGTCATGCCCAATTCCTCAATGTAAAATCCTTTTTATTTTTAAAAAGAAAAGAGTGCCATCACAGGCCCCTTGGCCATCATGCACCGTACAGAGCACGTTCACCCTGATGATCTATTGGCAGGTACAGGATAGATTGCAGGAGACCGAGTTAAGAAGTCAGCTCAATGTAATGTCATGCCCAATTCCCCAATGTGTTGACCTTTTTTTAAAAAATAAGAGTGCCATCACAGCACCCTTGGCCAAAATGCACCGTAGAGACCACATTCACCCTGGTGATATAGTGGTTCTTGATGAGGAGGACGAGGATAAGGAGGAGGATAAAAACAAACAGACCAAGTCTGGAAGCGTATACCCATTTGTGGTTGTGAAGAGGTGCATGAGAATACACCTCCCCAAAAGAGAAAATGTATTTGAGTTTATGTTTCGCTTTTTTCACTTTGTGGTGTACAGAAGTTTTTCCCAATCCAGGCCTTGTTCATTTTTATATGAGTCAGCCTGTCAGCATTTTCAGTTGACAGGCGGATGTGCTAATCTGTTATAATTCCACCAGATTAAAACCCCTCTCTGACAGAACGCTAGCAGCAGGGCAGGGCAGGCCAGGACCTCCAAGGCGTAGAGAGCCAGTAGATACCACGTGTCCAACTTAGATACCCAATAATTAAAAGGCACAGAGGAATCACGGAGGACGTTTGTATGATCTGCAAGGTACTCCCTCACCACCTTTCCAAACATTGCACTTCTTGTGACAGCACCCCTTACCTCTGTGCTGCCAAGATGGGAGGGTCTGAGAAAACTGTCCCAGAACTTGGCCATTGCTCCCCTGCCTAAGCTGGATTGTACTTCTGTCTCTCTCGCTTGAAGTCCTTGGTTGTACAACAAACTTTGACGTCTGCTGCCAGCGTTCTCACATGAAAAATTTCTAACTACTTCCGCTACAAGGGCCCTGTGGTACTGCAACATTTTTGTACACCTCTCTGCCTCAGGCAGAAGAGATTGAAAGTTCTCCTTGTAGCGTGGGTCTAGAAATGTCACCAACCAGTAATGATTATCACCCAAAATTTTGTGTAAATCATTTTATTGATATAAGTAGTATATAATTATTCATTACAAATCAGGTCATCAACAAACAGGTGCATATTGATATAATATTTTCCATTGTAAACACTTTAGAACAATAAAGTATATTACATTGTAAAATAAACCTGAGTGGCAATATTCCTTTTGTCTTCTATGTGAGAGAAGTATACCATTCCCTTAACTATTCAAAAGGAGATCTAAGATCAATAACCGTGCGCTATAATTCAACCTTGAAGGTATATTACCTATAAGTTGGAAGGACGGTCTATCAATATTGCGACAAAGGTTCATAAATGTTATTATCAAAGACTCCCAGTATTCCTTTCTCATGTATATAGAAAATAGAATTGGATACAATTCGGGAGCAAGAGTATCTATATTATTACATTGTACAAAAACCTTAAGATAGTTTAAACCTTATTTATGTTTAAAAAGAGATAGAGAAAGAAAGAGATAGAAGAAAAGGGGAGAGAAAAGGGAGGGGAAAAGTTTGATTCCTGGATTCCTGTCTACTACCACCTGTATCTGATATGCTTATTATTAAGGCTCGGTAATCCACCGTTGAGATTTTGGATACAAATATGCGTAGTTCGAAAATTAAGTCAGGTAGCCTAGCCAAGTCACCAAATCCGCAGTCTCTCTAAACATAATCCAAAGAGACCATGTGTTTAGAACTGTGTCTAAGGTTCCAGTATCCTGACCAATCAATTGCTCCATTCTAAAAATATGGTTCAATTCCGAAACAAGCTCGGAGCGTGAGGGAGATTTTGATTGTTTCCAATAAAGGGGTATTAGGTTGCGTGCGGCTGTTAGAAAGTGTCTAGGAAGGCCTCTCTTAAATTTGGCAATGGAAAGATCACATATGGATAATAAAGCTAATTCCATTGTAGGCTGAATCTTGTGAAAGGATAGTTTGTTATGGAGGTCGATGACAGCTTCCCAAAAGTTGTGGATGGGTGTGCAAGACCACCAGATATGTGAATATGATCCTCTCGCCGTCCAACACCTCCAGCACAAATCTGGGGTGGTAGGAAACATACTGTGGATACTGTCTGGACATCTATACCATCGAGTCAGTAGTTTATAACTTCTCTCTTGATGGTCTGCACATAGTGAAGATCTGAATGTGTGGAGGAGGCTCTTATTTCTATCATCTGGTGTTAGCATTTTGTTTAAGTCATTTTCCCATCTCAAGAATAATGTAGGAGAATTAGGTATGGTTATTTGATGATCTTGAAACATTTTGTATAGGAACGATATTGTATGTGTTGGAGGGCTCGCGTCCAAGCAGGCCGAATAGAAGGGAATAAGTGACCTACATATGTTAATCTGTTTAGATATCTTATTAATGTAGCTTTTAATCTGTTCATATAAGAACCATGTGCCAGGAGGGGGATCAGCTTCAGCCAAGAGTGACTGTAAGGGCTTTATTGAGGAATGAGTAATGTAATCATAAATTATCGGGCAACTATCTTTGTGCTTGTGTAAGAGGAAAACTTTATCCAGGCCCGCTGGAAAATCTGAGTTATCAATAACCAGAGTCAAAGGACCAGGTATGGAAGAGATATTAAGTTTTTAGTTACCATTTTTGATAAAAAGAACTAGGTTTTTTGTGAGTAAGGGAAGGCCATCTTTCTGTTCTTGTATGCTTTTCCTTTGCCAATTGTTTGCTATGGGGTTGGTCAATGAAAGCTTTGATTCTAAGCTTACCCATATTTTACTATGTTTATGATGGAATAGCTCTAGTATGCATGTTCCAAGGGATGCATAATTATAGAATTGAAAATTTGTGAGACTCAGTCCTCCTGTTCGTTTAGACCTGCTTAGGAGCTGATATGATAGACGCGAATATTTGCCAGACCACACATATCTTGTGATTGTTGTCTTAAGTCTGGAGAAGAAGGAGGATGGAAGAACCATTAGGATATTCTGGAAAAAATAAAGGAGGCGTGGTAATAAATCCATTTTAATGGTATTAATCCTTCTAAGCCAGGATAAATGTAATTTGTTCAATTTTTCCAGATCCATCTCTGCTCTATGAAGGGCTATTTTATAATTGGCCTCGTATAATTGTGATGTTTTTGAAGTTAATGTAATGCCCAAATATCTAAGAGAGTCTGTCCGCCATCTAAACGGAAAGGAGGAGTGCAACTGAGAGACCAAAGAGGGTGATAGTGAGATATTTAGCATTTCTGATCTATGCAAATTTATTTTAAAGTTACTCAAGAATCCAAATATTCGCGGCTCAGATATGATATTGGGAATACTGGTTATAGGGGAGGTAATGTACACAAGCACATCATCAGCGAACAGGGCCAATTTGTGTTCTTCTGATTGGATCTCCATTCCCTTTATGGATGGGTTATTGCGAATCGCAATGGCTAAGTGTTTCATGGTTAATACGTATAATAAAGGTGAAAGAGGACAACCCTGCCTTGTGCCGATACATATATGTAGGGGATCCGACAGAGATCCATTCACTTTGATCTGTGCAGAGGGGGATTCATAAAGAGCCATAATACTCCTCTGCATTTTCTTTTTCAGCCCAATGCCCTCTAATGTTCGGTACATGAAATCCCATCCCACCCTATCAAATGCCTTTTCGGCATCAATTGAAAAGATGCACAAGGGGTCACCACCTCTATTAGCCCTGTCAATCAGGGAAATAGATCTTATAGTATTGTCTCTCGCCTCTCTTCCTGGTATGAAACTGACTTGGTCCTGGTTAATTAAATGGGGCAAGAAACAGCTCAGTCTTTTAGCGATCATTTTGGCGTAAATTTTTAAGTTTATATTAATAAATGAGATGGGACGATAACTGCTACACAGTGCAGGGTCCTTCTCCGGCTTTGGTATGACTGTTATATGGGCAGCTAAAGCTTGTGGTGGAAAGGACCCTCCTGAGGCTACAAAATTACCTGTGGTTAAGAATGGAGGACATAGCAGATCCGAGAATTGTTTATAAAAGCCAGCTGTATAGCCATCCGGTCCAGGGCATTTGCCTGGTTTCAGATCCTTAATCACAGAGAAATCCTCTTTTAGGCTACGTTCACATTAGCGTTGCGCGCCGCTGCGTCGGCGACGCAACGCACGACGCACAAAAAAACGCGCGCAAACGCACACAAAAACGCTGCGTTTTGCGACGCGTGCGTCGTTTTTTGTCGAAAATCGGACGCACGAAAAATGCAACTTGTTGCATTTTCTTGCGTCCGACGCTAGCGTCGGAAACGACGCACGTGTCGGAAAACGCAACAAAAAAACCGCACGCGTCCCCCATGTTAAACATAGGGGCGCGTCGCCGCTGCGTCGCCGCTGCGTCGCCGACGCAACAGCGACGCACATTAGCGGAACGCTAATGTGAACGTAGCCTTAATTAGAAATCATTCTCTAGATCTGCCAGGAACTCCTCTGAAATAGTTGGTAATTTGTTTGACTGGATATAAGATTTGATTTTATCTTGAAGTGAATGTGAGGGAAGATGTTTAAAATGACCCTTTATATTATAAAGGGAACTATAATAGTCATAGAAGCCGGAGAGTATGTCCTGCGTGCTATAAACTTTCTTACCCTTAACATTTTTAATATATGGGATGAATGTTTGTGGACCTCGTGGATGTAAGGCTCTTGCTAAGAATTTGCCACTTTTGTTACTTAAGTGATAGAAACGACTCTTTATTTTCTCTCTTATACATCGGGATTTCTGGTCTAGAATAGTGAGTAATTTTTGTCAGGCTGTGGATAAGCTCGATAGGGTGAGCGGGGAGAGGTCTTGTTTATGTTGTGTTTCAAGTTTGTAAATTTGGGAAGAGAGATCAACAATTTCTGCTATGGGATCCCTCTTGAGATGGGCACCTTGTGAAATGAATACACCTCGTAAAAAACGCTTCAGGGTCTCCCATTTTATTGAAGGAGAAGTGAGGTCAGCAGCATGGTCCGCCACAAAACCTTCAATGGATTGTTTTACTTCCGAGATACAGGTCGGATCTTGTAATAGATTCTCATTTAATTGCCATGAGAATTTGGATTTTGTGAGGGGGTCTAGTTGTATCGAAAAATAAATGGGTGCATGATCGGACCACAGGATCGACCCCCACGTCCACCTCCACCCCAGATTCCAACAGAGGGTGTTGTTATGATCAGGTGACCTTGTAGCAGCATGAAAACGTTCCCTGGAGTAGGTGGTGACTATACTGACCGCAAACCCTGATCTTAACACCGCAACTAGAAGTAGCCGTGGGGTGTGCCTAACAAAACCTAGACACCTCGACACAGCCGGAGGACTAAATACCCCTATAGATGGAAATAGGAATACTATCTTGCCTCAGAGCAGAACCCCAAAGAATAGGCAGCCCCCCACAAATATTGACTGTGAGTAGTAGAGGAAAAGACACACACAGGCAGGAAACAGGATTTAGCAAATGAGGCCACACTAGCTAAATAGGAAAGAATAGGACAGGATACTAAGCGGTCAGTATTAAAAATCCTTCCAAAAAATCCAAAGCAGAAAATACAAAAACTCCACCATCTAACTAAAGATGTGGAGTGTATATCTGCAACTCTAGAGAATCCAACAAGACTGAGAAAACACTGACACAGTCTATGCTGGACAAGAGAAAAACAAATGAATAGCACAAAATACTAGCACACCGCATGTGTGTCACAGAAAAAGGAACAGACACTTATCTTTTGCTGAATTGGCAACAAAGCAGGAGAGCCAGAAAGTGATCCAACACTTCACAAGAAACATTGACAACTGGCAAGGACTAATGAGTCTTGCAAACCTAAATACCCCAGTCAGATTTGCAATCAGCAGATACACCTGTCCAGAACTGCAGGCCAGGGACAACTGCATTACCACCTACAGCCACCGGAGGGAGCCCAAAAGCAGAATTCACAACAGGGTGTGAAATAAAAAAATAGTCAATTCTACTATATGTGGAATATATTGGTGAGTAAAAGCTATAATCTCTCTTGCTAGGATGCAGCGCCCTCCACACATCTACCAAACGCATATCGCATATCGCACATGTTACAGAACCCCCAACACCAAGAATATGTTATGCAGTATATGTATGTATAATAGTTTCCATGTGAAATGCATCAGTCCACAGGCTGCGCCTCTGGACAAGATATTCTCTTCCTGACCTCCCCCCACCTTTGTACTTCCCACAGTAAATATTGGCAGGCTCCGGCCCCCAGCAGCTATTGTAATGTAGGTCTGGCCTGTGTATCTGTGTTATATATTCTGTGTGCTGTAAATAAAGGTGGTTCTTTTAGACTGGAAATTCATGCAGTAGCAGTCAGCTTTTATATGCTCTCACGTAACCAAGGAATTCCAGAGTGGACCTCCTGAAACACGGGGTGGTACTAAAAGAGGTACCCGAGCTTGGTAGACCTTGTTACACTGGTGGCAGACAGCGGGATCTGATACCCCTTCTACAGGAGGAAAGGAATGAATGGAAGACAACTACCAGAAGTTAAAGAGGACTACATTAAAAGATCTGGTGAAAGCCCGAGGGTTAATCGCCAGCAACAAAACAATAGCGGATTTGATAGCAGCCCTCATGGAACACCGCAGTGCAGCGCCCCCCAATGTGAACGTGGAGGAGACTGAATTCCAGAGGGAGGTAAAGAACAGACTGGTGTTCTATGGCCCAAACCCTGCAGTAGAGATCATATGAGAGGTGATGGCTGATGTGCGTACTGAACTGAAGGAAGAGATGGCCGAGCGGACCAGGATAGAGCTAGCCAAGATGGAGATGGCAGAGCGGACCAAAGTGGAGCTGGCCAAGATGGAGATGGCAGAGCGGAGAGAGGAGAGTCAGCGAGCAGGGGGAGCTCTGGCCTCCGCCCAGGTACCTTCAACAGTAAGCCACAAAAAGATCCAGTATAATGCCTTCCGACAGTTTGGGGAGGCAGAGGAAGACATTGATGGCTTTCTGCAGGACTTTGAGCGGCAGTGTGCCCTTCATCAAGTGAAGTCGGGGGAACGGGTTCAGATTCTGGCCAGCAAGCTGACAGGCCGGGCAGCGGATGCCTATCGCACGGTACCTGATGAGGAGTGTATGGACTATGAGTGGATCAAAGAAGTGATCTTGGCCTGGTATGTGCTGATACCAGAGGCATACCGCCAAAAGTTCCGCGGACTTATAAAACGAGTAACCGATACCCACGCTGAATGGGCCTGTAAATTACAGTGGTCACTGCTACAGTGGGTACAAGGGAGCCAAGCAACCACTAAGGAGGACGTCCGCCAGCTCTTCTTGTTAGAACGATTCTTTAATGGACTAAACCCCGAGACACAGGAATGGCTTCGGGACAGGCGGCCAATGACTCTTGAGGAAGCCGCTCGTCTGGCCGATGAACATCATGATGCCAGGAGGCCTCAGTTGTCAGGATCAAAGATGGTCACTAGGGGTCCGCCCATGGACCTGGAGGGCCCCAAACCACCGAAGATTGTAGGGGGCCCAGCTAGAAACCCGGCCTACCACAGTTCCCCTGGGGCACGATGCCACACCTGCCGTCAGCTGGGCCACCTGCAAAGACAATGTCCCAACCGGACTCAGCATACCCAGTAGCCAAAGGCAGGAAAAGCTACCTTCCGGCGGGCCGCTGTACACTGCTACCAAGGCGAAGCTGACCCGGCATTGGGGGCTACAACTAACCAAGGGGTGGAAGACATGGAGGAAGTGCTGCATGAAGTAGACCCCGTGCAGGCAGCCCGGGCAGATAATCGACAACAGCATCGACAGGTCATGTGAGTTAATGGGAAACGCATAAAGGGACTAAGAGATTCCGGAGCAACTTTGACCCTTGTGAAGCCTCATCTCGTCCGGGACCAAGAGAAGACGGACGGGACAGTGGCAGTCCGTGTAGCAGGGGGAGTCATACATTGACTGCCCACTGCCAGGATTCACCTGAACTGGGGAGTTAGGGATGGCCTTGTTGAGGTCGGCTTGATGGAGGATTTGCCTACAGACGTTTTGCTTGGAAATGACTTGGGGCCCATGTTGTCTGCCTTCTTGGTTGCCCCTCTGGCTGAGACATATCCTGTGACCACCCGGAGACAAGCTCGAGCTGCGGAGGCGGAATCACACTCAGAGGAGGCCCAGGTAAGACATCCCAGCCCTACACGTATTCCCATAGCCAGACACATTTCTTGGGCCACCCCAGATGAATTTAAGAGGGAGTTACTTGAGGATCCTTCATTGGAGGGATATCGTGGGAAGGCACAGGAGGGGAGAGGGGTACTGGAAGGGGAACAGTTTATATGGAAGTAGGGACTCCTCTACCTGATCACAGAGCAGCACCACACAGGGACGAGCCACACTATAAAATGACAGCTGGTAGTTCCCAAGAAGTATAGGCAGGAGTTACTGCAAATCTCTCATGACATACTCTTGGCCAGGCACTTCGGCGTCAGTCGCACCAGGCATCGTCTGACACAAAACTTCTTTTGGCCGGGGGTAACCTATGATGTTCGTCAATACTGCCAGACCTGCGACAGTTGCCAGCGCATTGGCAAGAGGGGAAATCGATGCAAGGCCAAATTACACCCCCTCCCCATTGTGCAGGAACCATTTAGCCGAGCAGCGGTCGATCTGATAAAGCCGTTAGCCAAACCCAGTCCGTCAGGGAAAAGGTATATATTGACAGTGGTAGATTATGCCACATGGTATCCAGAGGCGGTTGCGTTACCTAACATACTGGCAGAGACGGTGGCGGCTGCACTGCTCCAGGTTTTCTCACAGGTTGGATTTCCCCGGGAGATTATCTCAGACCAGGGTACCCAGTTTACAGCAGAGGTGACCAACCAACTGTGGAAGCTGTGCGGCGTAAAGTCCATTAAAAGCGCCCCGTACCACCCGCAAACCAATGGGTTGTGTGAACGCTTTAACGGGACGTTAAAACAACTCATTGAGATTTTTAACAGGACCTACAGGGAGTGGGAGAAATTCTTGCCTCACCTCCTGTTTGCCTATCGAGAGGTGCCCCAAGAATCCACGAGGTTCTCCCCATTCAAACTGGTATACGGGAGACGGGTAAGGGGACCCCTAGACTTAGTGCTAGAACACTGGGAAGGGGAGGGCACCATAGAAGGGGTACCTATTGTACCCTATGTGCTGGAATTCCGGGACCGCCTACAGGAGCTGACCCAGGCTGTACGTGGGAACATGCAGGTGGCCCAGCGGCGCCAGCGCGTATGGTACGATTGGAGGGCCAGAGAGCACAACTTGGAAATAGGGCAGAAGGTCCTGGTGTTAGAGCCCACTAGGCATAACAAGTTCCAAGCTGCATGGCAGGGGCCCTACCAGGTAGAGGGGAAAATAGCCGACACCACCTATAATGTCGCTGATTGTGACACCAGTGTTATTCGCATGTTCCACGTGAATATGCTGAAGCCCTATCGGGAGCGCCCTGAAGAGGTAGTGGCCATCTGTGCACCTGAAGCAGAGGATTTAGCCGGACTTCCCTTGCCTGATGTCTTAGGGGAGAGGACTCAGTCTAAAACATGGGACCAGGTACACTGGGGTGAAGACTTGGGTCCCCGGGAGAGACAGCAGGCGGAGGAGTTGTTGAGGCAGCGACAGAGGATGTTTTCGGGGAAACCCGGGTACACTCACCTGGCACAACACAAAGTTGAGACCCAGGATCAGACCCCCCTGCGACAACCCCCCTTCCGCGTCCCTGAGTCTGTACGAGAAGGGATGCGACAAGAAATACAAGAGATGTTGCGTTTAGGGGTCATTGAAGAGTCAGATAGTCCCTGGGCGTCCCCCGTAGTGTTAGTGCCCAGGAAGGATGGGACTACACGGTTTTGTGTAGACTATCGTAAGCTCAATGAGAACACAGTGAAGGATGCATATCCCATGCTGCGTGTGGATGACTTGTTAGACCGGCTGGCAGGGGCAAAGTATTTGACCACCATCGATCTATGCAAAGGCTACTGGCAGATTCCCCTTAGTCCTGATGCTAATCCCAAGTCGGCATTTGTCACCCCGTTTGGCTTATTCCAGTTTCGAGTTATGCCATTCGGGATGAAGACTGCCCCGGCGACCTTCCAGAGGCTGGCTGACCGGCTTCTGGATGGTCTCCAAGACTATGCGTGTGCCTACCTGGATGACATCGCCATCTACAGCGCGACATGGGAAGAGCATCTAAATTACCTAGAGACAGTATTATACAGGATCAACAAGGCTGGAATCACCCTGAACCCAAACAAGTGTCACGTGGGCAAAGCAGAGGTTCAGTATTTAGGGCATTGGGTGGGAAGTGGGAAACAGAGACCAGAACCAGCCAAGATTGAGGCCATAGCCAAATGGCCCACCCCATGCACTAAAACCCAGGTCACGGCGTTTCTAGGGACAGCGGGGTATTACAGGAAATTCGTTCCCAATTACAGCAGCGTAGCCAAACCCCTCACTGATCTGACCCGTAAGAACCAACCCCGCCAGGTAACCTGGACCCCAGAGTGCGAGGAAGCTTTCCGCCAGCTAAAGGACGCCCTCACCAATACCCCTGTATTGGCCGCACCCGATCCAACTAAACGTTTCCTGGTTCACACAGACGCTTCTATGTTTGGATTGGGGCAGTACTAAGCCAAGTCGGACCGGACAGCCAAGAACACCCGGTAGCTTACCTGAGTCGGAAACTACTGCCCCGTGAAGTGAGCTATGCGGCCATCGAGAAGGAGTGCCTGGCAATAGTATGGGCACTTAAAAAGTTACAACCATATTTGTATGGACGACAGTTTTCCCTCCTAACGGACCATAATCCCCTAGTCTGGCTTAATCGGGTCTCCGGAGACGCCAGATTACTGCGGTGGAGTTTAGCCCTACAACCTCTGGATTTCACCATCCACTACCGACACGGCAAACAAAACGGTAACGCCGATGGGCTAAGTTGGCAAACGGAACTCGTACCAACCCCATAAACTTCGGTCATCCCCAAACCGATCCGTTAAGGATCAGACTGTGTATGCCGATCGCGTCGCTGAAAGGGGGAGCCGTGTTACAGAACCCTCAACGCCAAGAATATGTTATGCAATATATGTATGTATAATAGTTTCCATGTGAAATGCATCAGTCCACAGGCTGCGCCCCTGGACAAGGTATTCTCTTCCTGACCTCCCCCCACCTTTGTAATTCCCACAGTAAATATTGGCAGGCTCCGGCCCCCTGCGGCTATTGTAATGTAGGTCTGGCCTGTGTATCTGTGTTATATATTCTGTGTGCTGTAAATAAAGGTGGTTCTTTTAGACTGGAAATTCGTGGAGTAGCAGTCAGCTTTTATATGCTCTCATGTTACCAAGGAATTCCAGAGTGGACCTCCTGAAACACGGGGTGGTACTGAAAGAGGTACCCGAGCTTGGTAGACCCCGTTACACCACATAACGCATTCCCTTGAGAGACAATAGTGGTCGCAGAGCTCTTCTTAACTGTAGAGTCTGTCTAGACAGGTCTGAAAGTATTAGAATCTTTGCTCCCCAGTAGTGATTTGTGCCTTTCTGTCTAGCAGCCAGCATGATGGATTCTTTGATTTTATAGTAATATACTCTGCAAATGACATCCCTGGGTCTTGAGTCCGATTGTGGTTTTGGTTCGAGGGATCTGTGGATCCGATCAAATTCTTTGGAACCTGCCCCCTCATCATTTAAAATTTCAAGAAATAGTTTCTGTACTGTGGGGTCCAGTTCGGATGGACTTATGGACTCTGGGAGACCACGGATTCTGATGTTATTACGTCTGTTACAATTTTCTAGATCCTCCATTCCAGTAGCTAATTCTTCCAGTCTCAGAGTGTGACTTGTTATAGCCTCCCTGTGTAGTTCTTGCAGTATGAGTTCCTGAGATTTCTCTACATCTTCCACTCTAGCTGTGAATTCTGATTTTAGAGCATGGAGTTCCTTTTTATAGGAGTTTTCTATTCTGCAAGCAAATTTCTCCAAGTCTGTTTTGGTGGGGAGAGTTGTGATAAATTTACTAACATCTTGTACATTCAGGTTATCAGGAAATTCATTACTATCATCCCCTTCCTCTGTTGCCCTTTCAGGGGAGCTATGTGAGACCAGTGAGTCTGGTGTTTCTGTGTTGGTTATTTGTAGTTAAGAAATGTCCATATCTGCAGAATGAACTGTAGGGTCTGGGGGTAGCTCTGAGCGTTTTTTGGATCTGCCCATGAACATTAACGGTTCTTAAAGGCTAATATTTGGCCGCGGCGGGGCACACGAGACCGGGGGAGCTACATCATATAGCTCGCTCCTCAATCAGCAGAATCCTCTCCCCTAAGGAGATTTTCCCTCTATTTAGGGGGGTAGTTTGGGGTCTTGCTAATGCTTAGCAGCACAGTTAATATAGTGTTGCACCCAAGGGTAATTCTGTGTCTCTGCAAGATGGCGGACCTTGGTGCCAAAAGAGTGACTGGGAGGAAGGAGGGGACACCTGGCCAGAATCAGCTCCAGTATCCTCCACCTGGGACAGGTAAGCCCGTGGCAGGGGAGCACGATGTGAGGAGATGCTGGAGGAAAGGATCAGGGGAGTACCTCAGAAGGCTGAAGCCATGGGCTGTCCACTTCTCGGCGGCTCTGGAATCAAGATGGCCGCTGCAGGCACAGACGACCTCCTTCCCGCGTCACTGCCATGCCCTCACTTACCGGGACCTCTCCGCTCAATACTGTGGCCTCCCTCTCTGCCTCGTGTGCCGGCACCTCCACCGCTGCTCCGTCTGCCTCATCAGGTCAGCAAAACTTCACCAAGCGCCGGTCAGAGAACTGTAATGGCGTCTCTCTGTGAAAGCGTCTCGCTACCTCCTTGTATCAGGTCTCCCCAGGTGCAGCCTCCAGGGTTCTCCTGTATTCCGGAGTTGGGGAGATCCTTCCAGAGATTATGTGGGGTTTTAGGTCCCAAAACTGGGAAAGTCTGGGGAGCTCTCCTCCAGCACGTCCGCTCAGCTTGAGGTCCAAGCCACGCCCCTGTCACCCAAAATTTTGATAATCCGAGGGTCACGTGAAATTCAGTGCAACATAAAGTCCGCCATACGTGCCAGACTGCTAACAGGCAAGACTTCCGAGTACTCACCACCAGGACCACTGACCATGCTGTTCTCCTCATCCTCCTCCTTCCTGTCCTCAGGCCATCCCCGCTGAACAGACGCTAACACAGATGTGTTTGTTGTACCATCTATAGCGCAGAAAATTAGCTCCTGTTCTTTCTCCTCCTCCTCCTTATTTCCTACCAATCCACGTTGAGAAGACATGAGGCTGGGCTGACTGTAATCCCCCTGTATATTTCCTTGCTCCATGTCCTCATGCTCCGCCTGAAATGCATCTTTGATTGTGAGCAGAGAGTTTTTCAGAATGCTGACAAGCGGGATGGTGATGCTAATTATGCATTATCGCCGCTCACTATCTTGGTGCAGTCCTCAAAGTTTTGGAGGATGTTACATATGTCTGACATCCATGTCCACTCATGAGGTCTTATGTGTGGAGTCTGACCTGAAATTTGATGGCCTTGTTGATGTTGGTAGTCAACAACGGCCCTCTTCTGCTCACAAATCCTTTTCAACATATGCATCGTAGAGTTCCAGCGCGTGGGTACATCATACAACAGTCGATGAGCTGGAAGCTGAAACCGCTGCTGTAGCATGGCATAGGCGGCTGAAGCTGTAGCTGACTTTCTAAAATGGGCAGACAGACGACGTACTTTCAATAGCAGATCCAGCTGCTCTGGGTAGCTTTTAAGAAAATGTTGAACCACGAGGTTAAGTACATGGGCCAAGCAAGGTATGTGTGTGAGCTCACCTTGCCTCAGAGCCGCCACCAGATTACGGCCATTGTCACACATGACCATGCTTGACTGTAGGTTCAGCGGTGTCATCCAAACATCTGACTGCTCTTTCAGCACTGTCCACAACTTTTCTGCATTGTGTGGTTTGTCACCTATGCAAATTAGCTTCAGCACAGCCTTTTGCGGCTTTGCTGAGGCAGTGCTGCTGTGCTTCCAGCTTCTGACTGATGTGCTGATTTCAGACATGGAGGAAGAAGAGGAGGTGCAGGTGCAGGAGCTGTAGACTGTTGAGGCAACCCTGATTGACGTAGGGCCAGCAATCCTTGGCGTGGGGAGGATGTGTTCCATCCCAAGGCCCAACTGGATCCCAGCTTCCACTATGTTAACCCAGTGTACCGTCATTGAGATGTACAGTCCCTGCCCACAAGCACTTGTCCACGTGTCCATGGTTAGGTGGACTTTCCCTGTAACAGCATTGTTGAGGGCATGGCTAATGTTATGGGACACATGCTGGTGTAATGCCGGTATGGCACACTGGGAGAAATAGTGGCGACATGGGACTGAGTACCTTGGGATGGCCACCGCCATCAGGTTGTGGAAGGTTTCCATCGCAACAAGCCTAAAAGGCAGCATTTCTAGTGCAATCAGAAGAGAAATATTAGAATTGAGGACTGTTGCCTGTGGGGTGTTGGCTGGGTATTTCCGCTTGCGTTCCGAAGACTGGGTTATATACAACTGAACGCTGTGCTGGGACAGGGACATGGACGTGCTTGCTGATGGTGTTATTTGACTGTGGGCCACAACAGATGCAGGGCTAGAGGCATCTTCACATGCATGGTGTACTGGGGATTGGCTTCTATGCAAAACAGTGGAAGAAGCAGTGGTGTGACCAGCAGTCAGTGGTCCTGGAGCCTGGGGTTCAGCCCACAAAGTCGGGTGCTTTGCTTGCATGTGCCTGATCATGCTGGTGGTAGTCAGACTGGTTGTTTTGCTACACCTGATGCGTGTATGGCAGGTGCTGCAAATGGCCTGTTTGGGGTTATCGGCAGAGTTTTTAAAAAATAGCCAGACTCGGGAAGATCTCTCAGGTGGAATGGCAACTTCACTCATGATGGTGTTACGGATAACAGAAGCACGCCTTCTGTTTGTGGCCACCACACTGCTTCTTCCTGCCTCTAGGGGAATATGCCTCCTTCCCCATTTGTGCTGCTGTCCTCGCTATGCATGTCCTCCTGCCAGGTTGGGTCAGTCGCTATGTCATCCACCATCTCGTCTTTCACATCCGCACCCTGCTCCTCCTCCTGACTTTCTGGAAATTGTGTCTCATTATCGTCCACCTCTTGTGACACTTTCCCACCATCACCTTCGTGTGACCGGGGCCACACTCACAGCTACTCAGACTTGACCGTGTGGAAGACAAGGTGGTGGTGGTGGCTAAGTGACTTGAAGCATTATCCACTATCCAACTAACAACCATTTCACACTGCTCTGGCTTCAATAGTGGTGTGCTGCGGTCCTCTAGAAACTGGGACAGGAAGGTTGAGCGATAAGATATGGGTCTTTGTTGTTGCCCACTTTCACCTTGCCCATGGCCTCATCCTTTGAATGCACCATTAGCATCACGTCCACTTCCCTGTCCCTTGCTCCTTGCCTTGCCCATTTTAAATGGACTACTGCACTATTTCAAATGCTCAACACAAATGTCTTTATTAGTAGTGAAATAATAAGTGATCAGTATGCCTGCAAATCTACGATTTTTCAAACCCAAACATCAGGCAGGCCTCAGCCTGACCTAACAGACTGTATCCAATTTTTTTTTTTAAAGTTAATTTATGCAAAATGGCGCTGTATAGGATTTGAGTATCTCACAGCACAAAAATAAGTACACTGGCCCCAATGCCAAAACTTGGAGCAGAGATATATGATGACTGTAACAGAAATACCACACTGGCAAATATGTGGCCTTTCACATTTTTTTAGCCTTAATAGCACTGTATAGAATTTGAGTATCGCACAGCTAAAAAATAAGTTCACCGGCCTCGAATGCCAAATCTTGAAGCAGAGATATATGACAGCTGTAACAGAAATACCACACTGGCAAATCTGTGACCTTTAAAAAAATTTTTAGGCTGAATATCGCTGTATAGAATTTGAGTTTCACACAGCCAAAAACTAAGTACACTGGCCTCCAATGCCAAAACTTGGAGCAGAGATATATAACGGCTGTAATAGAAATACCACACTGGCAAATCTGTGGCCTTTCAATCTTTTTTAGGCTAAATAGCGCTGTATAGAATTTAAGTATCCAAAGACATACTGATAGGGAATTTAGATTGTGAGCCCCATTGGGGACAGCGATGATAATGTGTGCAAACTGTAAAGCGCTGCGGAATATGTTAGCGCTATATAAAAATAAAGATTTATTTATTTAAGTATCACAAAGCCAAAAAATAAGTACACCGGCCTAAAATGCCAAAACTTGGAGCAGAGATATATGACGGCTGTAACAGAAATACCACACTGGCAAATCTGTGACCTTTCAAATTTTTTTTAGACTGAGTAGCGCTGCATAGAATTTGAGTATCACACAACTCAAAAATAAGTACACCAGCATCCAATGCCAAAACTTGAAGCAAAGATATATGACGGCTGTAATAGAAATACCACACTAGCAAATCTGTGGCCTTTCAAATTTTTGTTAGGCTGAAAAGCCCTGTATAGAATTTGAGTTTCACACAGCCAAAAACTAAGTACACTGGTGTCCAATGCCAAAACTTTGAGCAGAGATATATGACGGCTGTAACAGAAATACCACACTCGCAAATCTGTGGCCTTTTAAAATTTTTTAGAATGAATAGTGCTGTATAGAATTTGAGTATCACACAGCCAAAAAATATGTACACCGGCCTCCAATTCCAAAATGGGATTTTTGGGAAGAAAAAAAAAAAAGAAGGTATCAAGACAGTAAATAAGCTGCAGCAGCAGGCAGTTATGGAGCTTTGGGAAGGATGCAGTGGGACCAGTGGACGCACATACAATGCCTGCAGGCCTTAGGCCGGCATCACACTAGCGAGTTTTACAGACATATGAGTGCATAAAATACATCCGTAAAACACGCATTATGCACGGCCCAATTATTCTCTATGCCCCTGCTCCTATCTGCCGTATTTTACTGATCTGTATTATACGGCTTTCTAGGGCCGTAGAAAATCGCAGCATGCTGCGTTTGTCACCGTATTGTGCAAAAAAATCGCCAATGAAAGTCTATGGAAGCCAGAAAAATACGGATTACACACGGACCAGCAGTGTGACTTGCGAGAAATATGCAGCGGTGTTAGAGAGAAAAACCGGTAATTCATTGCGGTGTACAGTAAAATCACACTGACAGCTTACAGTAGAATAGGTAGAATAAATGTGTACACATAGAATAGGTATATATATATATATATATATATATATATATGTCAGTGAGACACATATATGTATATATATTATTATTTCATACAGCGCTAGATAGCTTTAAAGCCGGCAATTCAATTGCCGGCTTTTGTTTTCTCCTTCCTAAACCCGACAGGATATGAGACATGATTACATACAGTAAACCATCTCATATCCCCATTTTTTTTGCATATTCCACACTACTAATGTTAGTAGTGTGTATATGCAAAATTTGGCCGTTCTAGCTATTAAATTAAAGGGTTAAATGGCGGAAAAAATTGGCGTGGGCTCTCGCGCAATTTTCTCCACCAGAGTAGTAAAGCCAGTGACTAAGGGCAGATATTAATAGCCTGGAGAGGGTCCATGGTTATTGCCCCCCCGGCTAAAAACATCTGCCCCCAGCCACCCCAGAAAAGGCCAATCTGGAAGATGCGCCTATTCTGGCACTTGGCCACTCTCTTCCCATTCCCGTGTAGCGGTGGGATATGGGGTAATGAAGGGTTAATGCCAACTTGCTATTGTAAGGTGACATTAAGCCAAATGAATAATGGAGAGGCGTCAATTATGACACCTATCCATTATTAATCCAATAGTAGTAAAGGGTTAAAAAAAAAACACATTATTAAAAAGTATTTTAATGAAATAAACACAAAGGTTGTTGTAATATTTTATTCTACGCTCAATCCATCTGAAGACCCTCGCTCTGTAACAAAGAAAAAAAAAATAAACCAACAATATACATACCTTCCGAAGATCTGTAACGTCCCTAGATGTAAATCCATCTGAAGGGGTTAAAATATTTTACAGCCAGGAGCTCTGCTAATGCAGTGGTGCTCGTGGCTGTAAAACCCCACGGAATGAAGGTAAAGTAGTTGACCTATATTTACCTTCAAAGCAGAGCTCCTGGCTGTAAAATATTTTAACCCCTTCAGATGGATTTACATCGTGAGACGTTACAGATCTTCGGAAGGTACGTATATTGTTGGTTTATTATTTTTTGTTTGTTACAGAGCGAGGGTCTTCAGATGGATTAAGCGTAGAATAAAATATTACAACAACCTTTGTGTTTATTTAATTAAAATAATTTTTAATAATGTGTTTTTTTTTAACCTTTTACTACTATTGGATTAATAATGGATAGGTGTCATAATTGACGCCTCTCCATTATTAATTTGGCTTAATGTCACCTTACAATAGCAAGGTGGCATTAACCCTTCATTACCCCCTATCCCACCGCTACACGGGAATGGGAAGAGAGTGGCCAAGTGCCAGAATAGGCGCATCTTCCAGATTGGCCTTTTCTGGGGTGGCTGGGGGCAGATGTTTTTAGCCGGGGGGGGGGCAAAACCATGGATCCTCTCCAGGCTATTAATATCTGCCCTCAGTCACTGGCTTTACTACTCTGGTGGAGAAAATTGCGCGGGAGCCCACGCCAATTTTTTCCGCCATTTAACCCTTTAATTTAATAGATAGAATGGCCAAATTTTGCATATACACACTACTTACATTAGTAGTGTGGAATATGCAAAAAAAATGGGGATATGAGATGGTTTACTGTATGTAAACCATGTCTCATATCATGTCGGGTTTAGGAAGGAGATAGCAAAAGCCGGCAATTGAATTACCGGCTTTAAAGCTATCTCGCGCTGTATGAAATATTAATATATATACATATATGTGTCTACTGACATATATATACATATATATATATATATATAGAGACAGTATATATGTTTTTATGGGTTTTTTTACAAATGGATCCCTTGTATATCCGTATGTTGGTTTTACAAACCTGCGATAAAAACACGCAGTACGGATGCCATACGGATTACATACGGAGGTTGCCATGCGCAAAATAAGCTGACACACCCTGCCTACGGAGGAGCTACGGACCACTATTTTGGGGACTTTTCTGTGTATTACGGCCGTAATATATGGACCGTATTGTCTTACGCCGAGTGTGACACCGGCCTTACACTGATGTGGATATGTTGTGCTCTGCCTGCCTTGCTCTGCAATATCGGGACCCACGAATTAGCTCTAAAAAGGACTGTTGGTTTCTCAGGAGTTGTGGATGTAAGAGTTGCAAACCTACACTACCTCTAAAAACCATGATTCTGACCCTATTTGGGCACCAGCTCTCCCTACTCTTGCTGAAACAGGAACAGAATGCAGTGAGCAGGGCGGCGCCAGGATTTATATACTCGGGATGATGCTGTGCGGCCCAGCCAATCACTGCACGACCACAACAAAGATGGCTGTGGCATTTCATGGCCGGGCAGACAATCCCTGCACCATGACCGGGTCTCTAAAATCTGCCAAAACTGCTGGGTGGAGACTGCAGTTACCGCCGAACAATCCCAGAAATGCTTGCTGCTTGCCGAGTAAGCCGAACATACGATACTCGGGCAAGTAACGAGTATTGGCGAGCACGTTCGCTAATCACTAAAGGTGAACCTTCGGCCGAGTCTGAGTGCAGAGCACTTTGGAAAAGGTTTTCATCCAGGATATCTCTGTACTTGGCGGCATTCATGTTTTCTTCAATGACAACCTGTCTTCCTGTCCCTGCAGCTGAAAAACACCCCCGTAGCTTGATGCTGCCGCCACCATATTTCACTATTGGGATTGTATTGAGCAGGTGATGAGCAGTGCCAGGTTTTCTCTATGCTTAAAATTATCACCAAAAAGGTCTATCCTCGTCTCATCAGACCAGAGAATCTCATTTCTCATAGTCTGGGAGTCCTTCATGTGTTTTTTAGCAACCTCTTTGCCAGCTTTCATATGTCTTGCACTGAGAAAAGGCTTCCGTCAGGCCATTCCGCCAAAAAGGAAAATATGAGTGTCTGAGCAAAGGGTCTGAATACTAATGACCATGTGATATTTCAGTTTTTCTTTCTAATAAATATGCAAAAAATTCTACATTTCTTTTTTTCAGTCAATATGGGGTGCAGATTGTACATTAATGAGAAAAAAATTAACTTTTTTGAATTTACTAAATGGCTGCAATGAAACAAAGACTGAAAAATGTAAAGGAGTCTGAATACTTTCCATACCCACTGTAAATGAACCTTTGTCTTCAGCATCTGGAGTGACCTCCTTGTGTAGCAATATCTGAAGGGTTCACAAACTTCTAAGCACCAGTGTATAGTGAAGCTTCATGCCTTTTCTGATTCAATGTGTAGTGCGTCTACAGAATTTTTACAATATGTGAATAAATGAACTGAAATACGCATTAGTATTAATATATTATGTAATATACTATACATATGCAAATCTTTCCATAATAATTCTAGTTATATTCTGTGATGAACTTGCATGAGGTACTTATTTTCAGTAGGAAAAATAAGTATTTCATGCCATGCCGATTTGCAAGTTGTCCCACCTACAAAGAATGTAGATGTGTGTAATTTATATTGTAGATACACTTCAACTATGAGAGACAGAATCTAAATAGAAAAATCAGAAAATTACATTATATGATTTTCAAATAATTAAATTGCATTTTATTGCATAAGTATTTAATCACCTACGAAGCAGAAAGAATTCTAGCTCTCACAGATTTGTTAGTTTGCCTTTAAGAAGCCCTCCAACTCTGCACTCATTACCTGTGTTAATTGTACCTGTTTGAACTTATTACCTGTTTTAAAGTTACCTGTCCACACACTCAATCAATCACACTCCAACCTCACCACTTTGGCTAAGACCAAGGAGCTATTTAAGGACACCAGGGACAAAATTGTAGACCTGCACAAGGCTGAGATGGGCTACAGGATAATAGGCAAGCAGCATGGTGAGAGGGCAACAACTGTTGGCACAAGTATTAGAAAATGGAAAAAACACAAGATGGCTGTCAATCTTCCTCGGTCTGGGGCTCGATGCAAGATTGCGACTCATGGGGAAAGGATAATTCTGAAAAACATCAGGAATCAATCCATAACTACACATGATTACCTGGACAATGACTTGATAAAAGCTGGGACCACAGTCCCAAACATTACCATTAGTAACACACTATGCCGTCATGGATTAAAATCCTGCAGGATAACCAAGGTCTCCTTACTCACACCAGCACATGTCAAGGTCCATTTGAAGTTCATTAGTGACCATTTCGTTGATCCAGAGGAGGCATTTGAGAAAGTCATGTGGTCATATGAGACCAAAATAGAAATATTTGGTATCAACACTCTTTGTGTTTAGAGGAAGAAGAAGCATGGTGAGGGAAATAGTATAGTTTGGGGTGTTTTTCTGCAAAAGCGACAGGATGACTGCACCGTATTGACGGGAGGATGGATAGATATATGTATTGCAAGATTTTTGCCAGCAGCCTCTTTCCCTCAGTAAGAGCATTGAAGACGGGTTTTGGCTAGGTCTTCCATCATAACAATGACCCAAAACACACAGCCAGGGCACCTAAGGAGTGGCTCTGTAAGAAGCATTTTAAGGTCTTGGAGTGGCACGGCCAGTCTCCAGACCTAAACCCAAAAGAAAACCTTTGGAGGGAGCTTAACCTAATGTTGTCCACCAACAGCCCCAAAAACTGAAATATTTGAAGATCTATATGGAGGAGTGGGCCAAAATCCCTGCTGCAGTGTGTGCAATCTTGTTGAAGAATCACAGGAAACGTCTGACCTCTGCAATTGCAGAAAAAATTGTCTGTATCAAATATTAATTTCTGTTTTTCTTTTGAATCAAATACTTATTTAATGCAATAAAATGCTAAACAATTATGTAAAAATCAAACAATGTGATTTTCTGGATTTTTGTAAGCTTCTTCTCTCACTGTTGAAGTGTATGATAAAAATGGCATACCTCTCAAATTCTTTGTAGGTGGAAAAACTTGCAAAATCAGCAGAGTATCAAATATTTATTTTCCCCACTGAATCCCAGATATACAGTATGTATTATTAAGAGATATATTAAACTATATACTTTATAAAATGCCTGTATTATATCTTATGGCTTTAGTAGTTCTCCTAGAAATATTTTTAGAGATGTTCCGGGGAAAATGAATTAATAGTTAAAGAATAACTCGCAGAAATAAATGCATTTCCTAATCCCACACAGTGCCTTTTGAATGGACTGGAAGTCGCTTCTTCAATGTAAGTCTGTAAGAGTAAAGATCTGAGTCTCATAGTAGCCACAGGTCCACTAAGCAGACGCTGTGTGATACAGCTAATCTAAATCACAGTTACATGGCTCAGAAGAGGATTGTAACAGTGCAGAGAACCGGAGAAGTTGGCAATCATTAAACATTTAAATAAATGCTTTAAGTAATATATTTTATATATACGTATATATCCAAGAATGAACAAAAGTAGTGTAAAAATTGCTGAAAAGTAAGATTGATTTCAAAACAAGAGGTTTTAATATTCTATTTTTGATGAAAAAGTGAAAAGATAATGAGCGCAATAAGGTTAAAACTAGAAATTATATGACTAGGTTACGATATCATCATATTGAAAAAAATGTGTCTAAATGTGTGAACGCAATAAGTGTAAAATTCATATAGGCTTTAAGAGAGGCCAAAGGAGGAAACATTTTAAGGAATAAAATCTAAAAATAACATTAAATAAATTACATTAAAATAAAAATGAAAAGTAAGGCATGGAATAGAACATAATGATACATGGTAAAATAAGTGTCATGAAAGAGCAGTGGTCTATTTGTACAAGCCACTGGGTGTTTCTCAGTGGAGAAGGAAACAGAAAAAAGGGGAAGAGAAAAGACAGGGCAAAAATGAAGAAAAAGTATGTGAAAAGAAGTGGAAAAAGGTAAAAAAGAAAAAAGGAAAAAGACGGATAGGGGAGAAGACTCTGAAAAGGAAGATAAAAAAGATAAACAGGTATGAATAAAAAGGGGGATTTTAATAAAATAAAATAAAGTCAAGGTAGAAAACAGAACTGGCTGTCATTCAATGTCAGGTAATTCAAATATGAATATTTTTTTAACCCGATGTCTTTGGATTTTTTTATTTGTTTTTTTTTTCAGTGCTACTTTAGTGAATTACAAAAAAATGTTTTGCATTTTTATGTCCATTAGTTACTTTTTATAGAGTTGTACAGTTTTGAAAAAGCCAGAATTTTGGGCATGTTTGATGTTACATTTTTAATTTTTTTTAACTTAGAAGTAAAATAAGGAATCATAGAATGCTAGAGTATGAAGGGACCTCCTGGGTCTTCTGGTCTAACCCCAGCTCAAAGCAGGATTCAATAAATCATCCCAGACAGATGACTATCCGGCCTCTGTTTGAAGATTTCCATGGAAGGAGAACTCACCACCTCTCGTGGCAGCCTGTTCCACTCATTAATCACCCTGTCAAAAAGATTTTTTTCTAATATCTAATTTGTGTCTCCTCCCATTCAGTTTCATTCCATTGCTTCTAGTCTTTCCTTGTTTAAATGAGAATAAAGATGATCCTTCTACAATGTGACAGCCCTTGAGATAGTTGTAGACAGCTATTAAGTCTCCCCTCAGTCTTCTTTTTTTGCAAGCTAAACATTCCCAAATCCTGTAACTATTTCTCATACGACATGGTTTGCAGACCGGTCACCATTCTGGTCGCTATTCTCTGAACTTGCTCCAGTTTGTTGATATCTTTTTTAAAATGTGATGCCTAAAAGTGGGCACAGTATTCCAGATGAGGTCTGACCAAACAGGTGTATAGGGCAGTAATGACTTTGCATGATCTAGACTGTATGCATCTGTTAAAACATCCCAGAATTGCATTTGCTTTTTTTTGCTGCTGCATCACACTTTTGACTCATGTTCAGTTTATGATCTATTAATATGCCCAAATCTTTTTACATGTGCCGTTGCTTAGCCTATTCCTCCCATGATGTACATGCTTTTTTCATTTTTATTACCCAAATGTAGCACTTTGCATTTTTCCTTGTTAAAAACCATTCTGTTGGTTGCTGCCCACTGCTCCAGTTTATTTATATATTTTTGAATCCTCTCTCTCTCTTCTGTAGTATTAGCTATCCCTCCTAGCTTTGTGTCATCAGCAAATTTAATCAGTGTACCCTCAATTCTTTCATCTAAGTCATTAATAAAGATGTTGAACAATACAGGGTCCAGGACAGAACCCTGTGGTATCCCAATTGGGACATTCTTCTAACTGGATATGCAGCCATTTACGACCTCTCTTTGGGTCCGATCACTAAGCCAGTTATGAATCCACCTAACAGTTGCCTTGTCCATTTCATACTTAGTCATTTTTTCAATAAGGATGGTGTGAGATACTTTGTCAAATTCTTTGCTGAAGTCAAGATATGCTATATCTACAGCATTTCCCTGATCCACCAAGTCAGTGATTCTGTCATAGAAGGATTAATGGGAGAGTCACCATTTTGCTTAGAACAGAGCATGCTTTCATTTGAAATGTCACAAGATTATGTTTGTTGATATTTTGTTTTTGGGGAGTCAAATTCAAAATTTAGATGTGCAATTTTGAAAAAATAATATGTTATAACATTTTCAAAAAGGCATATGTGAGTTCTTGGTTACATTTTTTACAAGGATTCAAGTTTTGCTTTCCTTGGGAACAAACTTTTAAGTGTGATTTTTTAAATACAGTCTCATTCTAATCATATGTTAAATACTGAATTAAAAGAAGCAATATTAAATACTGACAGAGTGACTTTGTGAGTAGCCTCTCATAGAAGTGCAGGTTGGAAAGGGGGTAAGTTAGGATATACTGCTTCAGAGTGACTTCTGTAGGCATGATTTGGCTGTCATTATAACAGTAATGGGGGCTCTGGGTGCACTACTGTGAGGCTGGCTAGAGCTGGATCAGATCTGAATGTGTCTCTCAAGATCAGAAAGGTTGGGGACTGATGCTCAATAGTAACAGTAATAAAAATTGAGATTTTCAATTCTCTACACTGTGATAGTAACAGTTACAGTTTTAAATAAAGTCAGTATTATTATTAAAAGAAAAGCATTAAACTAATATTTCAAATTCACTGCAACTGAATACACCAACTCAGACTGTAGTACAATGGCTCACTTGTTTCTTGAGTAGAGACTACTGTTTGTTTAACTCAGCAAGAGGGCACAGGTCCAGGCATGTTAGGACATAGGTTCCCCTTTGCCTCGCTATATCTCTTTTAAAATAAAACTTCACTTCTGCTGGTACTAACCCCTTAATTTTCCACTTCAGGTATTCATATCTTCCTTTTCTATTTTAATTATTACTATATTCCACACCTCTTCTGGGATGTGCTTGGGGAACTTGCCTTTCTAGAATCTTGTCTTTATTACAGAACAAATCTGGGAGATGTGACAGGATTGGTGGAGAGCAGTTTGAGCAAGAAGATTTATGTATTTATAAAACTCATCTCAAGGTCCAGTTAGCTGGTCGTCATGTGAAGAAGAAGCAACATCCCTCCCAATATCTTAAAAAAACTTTGATTTGGAAAACATAGACCGTACACTTTTAGACTACACACTGAACAGATCTGAATTTAAGATTTTTGAATTGACACTGCTTAAATAAGCTTTTTTTGCTATTTTTTTAAGTATGATACCATTGAGAGCCCAACAGATGTGTCTGGGAGCATAAGGGGCACATATGAACTTCCAAATGCAAAGAAAGGTGAGAGCGGGACGGCACTAGAGCAGTGTGCACTCCTTTGGACTAGAACTCACTGCATGCAATCGTAACAAACAGCTTGTGGGCATCAGGTGCTCTGGCAGTAAAAGCGTGAAGCTGAATACATATCCAAGAACAAAGAAAACTGCGGCACTCACCCCGTTGTTGCTGTGTGAACGTGTTCTTTATTGAAACATTGCTTTACGGAAGATCATACATCCAGCTAGGCAGCAGATTTTACAGGAGGGTGCGGTGATGGAGCGTGGACGACGGCCGTTTCGCACTGAATGTGTCCTGGACCCGTTGAAGCACATTCAGTGCGAAACGGCCGTCGTCCACGTTCCATCACCACACCCTCCTGTAAAATCTGCTGCCTAGCTGGATGTATGATCTTCCGTAAAGCCATGTTTCAATAAAGAACACGTTCACACAGCAACAACGGGGTGAGTGCCGCAGTTTTCTTTGTTCTTGCACATATGAACTTTTTGAAAGTTCAATAATATCATATTGATTTTTTGGAAATGTGAAATTTTGCATTTGATTCCACATCGGTAAAATATTAACAAATATACTTTTGTGACATATCTGTTGAAAAGCTGTACTGTTCTGAGTTTAATGGTGTTTTTTCCAATTCTCTATCTTATTTCTTGCCTCAGTTATGAGGTGAAACAAAGGCATGCAAAACTGAAATTCAAATTTTTTTCACAACTTTGAAAATTAATTAAAAAAACAAAAATGTATCGATTTTTCATTACATTTTGCATCCTCTAACACAGTATTACCAATAAACAAATCAAAAGAATTAAAATTATAGTGGTAATAATCATTTGACATGGGATGACCCCTGTACACGCTATGAGAAGCATGATATGATGGAGCTAATGATGGGAAATGGAAATCCCCCTTTGATGAGCTCACTGCAGAGCATGAGAACCTGACTAGCATGAGAAGTGGAATAATGTGTCATAGTCAGGTAAAGCTGAGAGGTCTTCATGCGGAGCAGAAAAATCGTGATTCAGGCCGGAAGAAGAAAATAAGAAACTAGACCAACAGATAAACACATAAAGGTATGTTGAATTATCCTCTTTACCCCCCTGCCAATTTTTACAATTCTGACCATTGTCACTTTATGAGATACTAAATCTAGAACACTTCAATAGATCCCATTGATTTTGAGATTTTTTTGTGACATATTGTACTTCATGTTAGTGGTAAAACTTATTCAATATGATTTGCATTTTTTTCTGGAAAAAAAACATAAATTTGGAGAAAATTTTTAAAATGTGTCAATTTTAAAACTTTGAATTCTTATGCACTTAAATAAGAGAGTCATGTCACAAAAAATTGTTAATAAAGAACATTTGCCACATGTCTACTTTAAATCTGCACAATTTTTTTTTACTTTTTTTTGTTAGGAAGTTATAAGTGTTATATTTGACCAATGAATTCAAATTTTTCCCACAAACTTTACAAAACCATTTTTTAGGGACCACCTCACATTTGATGTGACTTTGAGGGGTTTATGTGATAGAAAAGATCAAAAAGTGACACCATTCTAAAAACTGCATCATCAAGGTGCTCAAAATCACATTCAAGAAGTTTATTAATCCTTCAGGTGCTTCACAGGAATTTTTGAAATGTGGAAAAAATGAAAATTTAACTTTTTTTCACAAAAAAATCACTTATTATTTTCTCAAGGGTAACAGGAAAAAATAAACACCAAATATTTTTGTACAATTTCTTGTGAACATGCCAATACCTCATACAGTTCTGACAAAAATTAAGAGACCACTGCAAAATGTTCAGTTTGTCTGACTTTTCTCTTTATTGGTATATTTTTGAGTAAAATGTAAATTGTTCATTTATTCTGTAAACTTGTGACATGTCTCCGAATATCCAAATGGTAAATTTTGTATTTTTTTTTTCAGAAAAGGAGAAATGTTCAAAATAAAAAAAACAGTGCTTTCAGACCTCAAATAATGCAAAGAAAACAAGTTCATAATCATTTAGAAACAACAATGCTAATGTTTTATCTCAGGAATAGTTCAGAAAAATATTTTGTGGAATAAACATGATTTTTAATCACAGCTTTCAAGCGTCTTGGCATGCTTTCCACCAGTCTTTCAAACTGCTTCTGTCGCAAAAATGTAAGCAGTTCTTTGTTTGATGGCTTGTGACTATCCATCATCATTTTGATTACATTTCAGAGGTTTTCAATGGGGTTCAGGTCTGGAGATTGGACTGCCCATGACAGGGTTTTGATGTGGTGGTCTCTTAATTTTTGCCAGAGCTGTATGTGGGAAAAAACACACTGTTTGGGCAAACAGCAGGGCTCAGAAGTAAAGGAAGCGTCATTTGACTGTTTGAATGCAAAATTTGGCGGAACAATTAGCAGATGCCATATCACATTTGGAGAGCCCTGATGTGCATAAATAGTAAAAAATCTCCCACAAATCACACCATTTTGGAAACTAGACCCCTCCCAGGTGCTTCACAGAAGTTTATAACATTCAGGCTTGAAGATAAAAAAGTCACATTTTGCCCACAAAAATGTATTCTCGCCTGAAATTTTGCATTATCATAAGGGTAACAGGAGACATTGCACAATAAATTTGTTGTGCAATATCTCCTGAGTATGCCAATATCTAATGTGCATGACCATGGGGGGTCTGTGCGGGCCTGCCGGGGGTCACTATGGGCCTGCCGGGGGGTCTGTATGGGCCTTCCGAGGGTCTGTGTGGCCTGCTGGGGGTCTGTGTGGGCCTGCCGGGAGTCTGTACGGGTTGCTAGGGGTCTGTACGGGCTGCCGGGTCTGTGTGGGCTGTCGGGGGTCTGTGTGGGCCTGCCGGGGGTCTGTCCGGCCTGCTGGGGGTCTGTGCGGGCTGCCGGGGGTCTGTGCGGGCTGCTGGGGGTCTGTATGGCCTGCCGGGGGTCTGTACGGGCCTCTCGGGGGTCTGTGCGGCCTGCCGGGGGTCTGTGTGGCATGTTGGGGGTCTGTACGGGCCTCTCAGGGGTCTGTGTGGCCTGCCAGGGATCTGTGCGGGTGTGCAGGTATTGTAGTCCCATCGGGCTATGCCTGCTATAATGGCAGTGATTGACACATATGCCAATGATGGGACAGTAGTAGTCCCATCATCCGGCTAATTTGTTGAATGTAAAAAAAAAACATACATACTACATACAACATACATGCTACATACATACATACTACATACATACTACATACATACAACATACTACATACATACTACCTACATACAACATACATACAACATACCACATACATACAACATACATACAACATACTATATACTACATACATATATACAACATACATACATACAACATACATACAACATGCATACTAAATAGACACTACTTACATACATAAATACAACAAACATACATTTATCATACTTACATACTACATACATTCAACATACATACAACATACTACATACATCCATACAACATACCTACAACATACTACATACATACAACATACATACAACATACTACATACATCCATACAACATACCTACAACATACTACATACATACAACATACATACAACATACTACATACATACTACATACATACACCATACATACTACATGCATACATACTACATACATAGTACATACATATAACATACATACTACATACATACCACATACTACATACATACAGCATACTGCATGCATACAACATACTGCATACATACAACATACATACATACTACATACATACTACATACATACAACATACTACATACATACTACAAACATGCTACATACATGCTAGATAAATGCTACATACATACATACAACATACTACATACATACTACATACAATACATTCATACATTACATGCAATACATACATACAGACATTCAGTACATATAACATAGATTACATACTCACCATCACTTGTCATTTTGAATCCCCGAAGCCAGTGTCATCTGTAAAAAATATGAAGATAACAAACAACCAACATTCTCCCTTGTCCGCAGAAATTCACGAGTGTCCCATGATGATCTCACGTGGAGAACGACAGCATCAGCTGATGCGACCGCTCTCCAGGGGCACCAGGATCCCAAAGACGGGAGGAAGGTATCCTTCCACACTGTATTCCTCCGCCGCTGTAAAAAAATAGTCCCTAGTCCCATTTTGGCATTGCTGTGTGAGAAATTTTCCCACGCAGCAATTGCCATAAAGTGAGACTCTGAACGTTAGTATCCTCTCAGTGATGCACTGCAGGAGCCATTGTCTCCTGTCAGTGTGTCACTGAGGGTCCTATAGAGCAGTGACATCACCCGATGTCACTGTTCTATAGGGGAGATCGTCTTGGGACACTCGTTATTAATTGGACTATGGCGGACAGATAGTATACGGTTTATTTTTTTACTTTTTTTGCAGGCGCTGAAGTATGGTAAGTATGGATAAATTAAGAATATTAAAATACTTTTTTCCTAATGTGTGTGTTTTTTATTAACCATTTACTAGCATTGGATTAATAATGGATAGGCATCTTATTGACGCCTCTCCATTATTAATCCGGCTTAATGTCACCTTACAATAGCAAGGTGACATAAACCCCTTATTACCCTATATCCCACTGCTACACGGGAGTGGGAAGAGAGGGGCTAGGTGCCGGAATTGGCGCATCTTACAGATGTGCCATTTCTGGGGCAGCTGTGGACTGGTATTTGTAGCCGGGGTGGCAATATCCATGGCCCCTCTCTAGGCTATGAATATCAGCCCACAGCTGTCTGCGTAGCCTTTCTGGCTATAAAACATAGGGGGACTCCACGTCATTTTTTTGGGGTCCGCCTATTTTAATAGCCAGTAAAGGCTACGCAGACAGCTGTGGGCTGATATTCATAGCAGGCAGCAAATATTGGCCCTCGGCCATCGGCTTTCCCCCTCTGGTGCAGAAAATTGCACGGGAGCCCACGCCATTTTATCCTTTGTTTTCAATTAAATACTCATTAAGGCCTCTTTACACTTGCGTCGGTACAGGTCCGTCGCTATGCATCAGGCCGACGTACCGACGCACGTTGTTAAATTTGTGTACGATCTGGGCAGCGAATGCAGTTTTTCAACACATCCGCTGCCCATTCTGAAGTCCGGGGAGGAGGGGGTGACGTTTCAGCCACGCATGCGTGGTAAAAAATGGTGGATGCGATGGACCAAAAAACGTTTACTTGAACATGTTTTCGTGCCGACGGTCCGCCAAAACACGACGGATCTGTTGCACAACAGATGCGATGTGGGGCCATCCATCGCGATTTGTTGCTAATACAAGTCTATGGGTAAAAAACCCATCCTGTGAGCTCATTTGCAGGATCCGTTTTTTTCCCAAAACGATGGATTGCGACAGATTGCTAAAATCGCAAGTGTGAAAGTAGCCTTAGAAACATCGGCCTTTCTATTATATAGCTATGGATATATCTATCTATAGATATATTTACAGATAGATATATCTATAGATACATAGATGTATCTATCCAAATATCTGGCTGCTTTCACACATCAGGTTTTTGCCATCAGGCACAATCCAGCGAGTTTTCAAAAAAAACATAGTAACATAGTAACATAGTAACATAGTTAGTAAGGCCGAAAAAAGACATTTGTCCATCCAGTTCAGCCTATATTCCATCATAATAAATCCCCAGATCTACGTCCTTCTACAGAACCTAATAATTGTATGACACAATATTGTTCTGCTCCAGGAAGACATCCAGACCTCTCTTGAACCCCTCAACTGAGTTCGCCATCACCACCTTCTCAGGCAAGCAATTCCAGATTCTCACTGCCCTAACAGTAAAGAATCCTCTTCTATGTTGGTGGAAAAACCTTCTCTCCTCCAGACGCAAAGAATGCCCCCTTGTGCCCGTCACCTTCCTTGGTATAAACAGATCCTCAGCGAGATATTTGTATTGTCCCCTTATATACTTATACATGGTTATTAGATCGCCCCTCAGTCGTTTTTTTTCTACACTAAATAATCCTAATTTCGCTAATCTATCTGGGTATTGTAGTTCTCCCATCCCCTTTATTAATTTTGTTGCCCTCCTTTGTACTCTCTCTAGTTCCATTATATCCTTCCTGAGCACCAGTGCCCAAAACTGGACACAGTACTCCATGTGCGGTCTAACTAGGGATTTGTACAGAGGCAGTATAATGCTCTCATCATGTGTATCCAGACCTCTTTTAATGCACCCCATGATCCTGTTTGCCTTGGCAGCTGCTGCCTGGCACTGGCTGCTCCAGGTAAGTTTATCATTAACTAGGATCCCCAAGCCCTTCTCCATTTCAGATTTACCCAGTGGTTTCCCATTCAGTGTGTAATGGTGATATTGATTCCTTCTTCCCATGTTTATAACCTTACATTTATCATTGTTAAACCTCATCTGCCACCTTTCAGCCCAAGTTTCCAACTTATCCAGATCCATCTGTAGCAGAATACTATCTTCTCTTGTATTAACTGCGTTACATAGTTTTGTATCATCTGCAAATATCGATATTTTACTGTGTAAACCTTCTACCAGATCATTAATGAATATGTTGAAGAGAACAGGTCCCAATACCGACCCCTGCGGTACCCCACTGGTCACAGCGACCCAGTTAGAGACTATACCATTTATAACCACCCTCTGCTTTCTATCACTAAGCCAGTTACTAACCCATTTACACACATTTTCAACCAGACCAAGCATTCTCATTTTGTGTACCAACCTCTTGTGTGGCACGGTATCAAACGCTTTGGAAAAAATGAGATATACCACGTCTAATAACTCACCGTGGTCCAGCCTATAGCTTACCTCTTCATAAAAACTGATTAGATTGGTTTGACAGGAGCGATTTCTCATAAACCCATGCTGATATGGAGTTAAACAGTTATTCTCATTGAGATAACATCAGAATAACATCCCTCAGAAACCATTCAAATATTTTACCAACAATAGAGGTTAGACTTACTGGCCTATAATTTCCAGGTTCACTTTTAGAGCCCTTTTTGAATATTGGCACCACATTTGCTATGCGCCAGTCCTGCAGAACAGACCCCGTCGCTATAGAGTCCCTAAAAATAAGAAATAATGGTTTATCTATTACATTACTTAGTTCTCTTAGTACTCGTGGGTGTATGCCATCTGGACCCGGAGATTTATCTATTTTAATCTTATTTAGCCGGTTTCACACCTCTTCTTGGGTTAGATTGGTGACCCTTAATATAGGGTTTTCATTGTTTCTTGGGATTTCACCTAGCATTTCATTTTCCACCGTGAATACCGTGGAGAAGAAGGTGTTTAATATGTTAGCTTTTTCCTCGTCATCTACAACCATTCTTTCCTCACTATTTTTTAAGGGGCCTACATTTTCAGTTTTTATTCTTTTACTATTGATATAGTTGAAGAACAGTTTGGGATTAGTTTTACTCTCCTTAGCAATGTGCTTCTCTGTTTCCTTTTTGGCAGCTTTAATTAGTTTTTTAGATAAAGTATTTTTCTCCCTATAGTTTTTTAGAGCTTCAATGGTGCCATCCTGCTTTAGTAGTGCAAATGCTTTCTTTTTACTGTTAATTGACTGTCTTACTTCTTTGTTTAGCCACATTGGGTTTTTCCTATTTCTAGTCCCTTTATTCCCACAAGGTATAAACCGCTTACAGTGCCTATTTAGGATGTTTTTAAACATTTTCCATTTATTATCTGTATTCTTATTTCTGAGGATATTGTCCCAGTCTACCAGATTAAGGGCATCTCTAAGCTGGTCAAACTTTGCCTTCCTAAAGTTCAGTGTTTTTGTGACTCCCTGACAAGTCCCTCTAGTGAAAGACAGGTGAAACTGTACAATATTGTGGTCCCTATTTCCTAGATGCCCGACCACCTGCAGATTTGTTATTCTGTCAGGTCTATTAGATACTATTAGGTCTAAAAGTACTGCTCCTCTGGTTGGATTCTGCACCAATTGTGAAAGATAATTTTTTTTGGTTATTAGCAGAAACCTGTTGCCTTTATGGGTTTCACAGATTTCTGTTTCCCAGTTAATATCCGGGTAGTTGAAGTCCCCCATATCCAGGACCTCATTATGGGTTGCAGCTTCATCTATCTGCTTTAGAAGTAGACTTTCCATGGTTTCTGTTATATTTGGGGGTTTGTAACAGACCCTAATGAGAATTTTGTTACCATTTTTCCCTCCATGAATTTCGACCCATATGGACTTGACATCCTCATTCCCTTCGCTAATATCCTCCCTTAAAGTGGACTTTAGACAAGACTTTACATAGAGACAAACCCCTCCTCCTCTCTGATTTTTACGATCCTTTCTAAACAGACTGTAAACCTGTAAGTTAACTGCTCAGTCATAGCTTTCATCTAACCATGTCTCGGTTATTCCCACTATGTCAAAGTTACGTGTAGATATTTCTGCTTCTAGTTCTTCCATCTTGTTTGTCAGGCTTCTGGCGTTTGCGAGCATGCAGTTTAGAGGATTTTGTTTTGTTCCAATCTCCTCGCTGTGGATTGTTTTAGAAATGTTCTTACCTCCCTTCTGAGTATGTTTTCCTGGGTCTTCTTTGTTCGAGTCCTTTTTTTTCTGCCGGATCCGTTTTTTTCTCATAGAGTTGCATTAGCGCCGGATTGCGCCTGATGGCCACAGGTTTCATCCGTTTTTGGCCATATCCATCAAAAAAGCTGTTTCCGCTGGATGGAAAGCACATACAGAGGAACGGTTTTTCTGTCCGGCGAAAAAACGCACAGCGATGGATCTGGCAAAAATCGGATGAAACGTGTTGAAGAACATGAAGAATGGATGAAGAACATGGTTCTTTTTAATCTAAGTGTTGAGAAAAATTCCAAACTTTGTTTAAAAAATGCACCATTTTTCAATACCCGTGGCGTCTCTATTTTTTGTGCTCTTGGGTTGTGTGAGGGCTAATTTTTTGCATGCTGAGCTTTCCTTTTTAATGATACCATTTTGGTGCAGATATGATCTTTTGATCACCCGTTATTGCATTTTAATGCAATGTCAAGGGGACCAAAAAAACATAATTTTGGTGACTTGACGTTTAGCGAGCAGGTTAATCCTTTTTTTTATAGATCGGGCAATTCTGAACACAGCAATACCAAATATGTGTATGTTTGATTTTTTTTCTTGTATGGCTTGAAATTTTATATTTTTTCTATTTTTAAAAAACATTTTTTTTTCTTACTTTTGGCATGCCTCAATGGTCTCCATGGGAGACTAGAAGTTGACACAACCAGATTGGCATTTGTATGTAGCAAATTGCGAAAAAATAGAGAATTCTATTCCATTCAAATACATTTTCTCATTACTACTGAATTAAAGAGTTTTGACACTGAATAAATTGAGATGCATTAATATTTGTTGTTTAATCTAATATATAAAGCTGAATGTGTGTGTGTGTGTATGTGTGTGTGTGTGTGTGTATGTGTGTATGTCCGGGATTGGCATCTGCACCGTCGCAGCTACAGCCACAAAATTTTGCACAGTCACACGTCTGGACCCCGACAGCATCATAGGCTATGTTGTGAGGTGAAATTTTAACCCCGCGCTTTCCAATTCACCAAACAATTTTGCCCCTATCTACATAATGGGGAAAAAAGTGAAAGGAAAAGTGTTGGAGGCGTCGCAGCTACAGCCACAAAATTTTGCACAGTCACATGTCTGGACCCTGAGAGCATCATAGGCTATGTTGTGAGGTGAAATTTTAACCCAGCGCTTTCCAATTCACCAAACAATTTTGCCCCTATCTACATAATGGGGAAAAGTGAAAGGAAAAGTGTTGGAGGCAAATTGACAGCTGCCAGATGTGAACAAGGGGGACTTAAAGAATGAGAGCGATGGCGCCAAAGAGTATATACCATACAGTTGCTAAGGTGGGGTCCCGACATGGGATACTCACCACACACGGGGATATGAACACACACACAAAATGCACCACACAATACCATGTGCTTGAACACATATTACCCTCAGCACACATTTCACCACACATACACCAACCTCGCCACATAAAAGTCGAAACACAAAAGTCGCCGCTCAAAACTCGCCACATGCAAAAACTAGGCTCACGCAAAACTCGCCACAAGTGCAAAACTCACCTCATGGAAAACTTGCCACATGCAAAACTTGCACACGCGGAAAAATTGCCACATGCACAAAAGTTGCAACACATGCAAAAGTTGCCTCACACAAAACTTGCACATACTCAAAAGGCACCACACATAAAACTCGCCACACGCAAAACTTGGCATGCGCAAAACTTGCTGCACACAACTTGCTACACTAACCTGTCACATGCAACTTGACACACAAAAAGTTGCTACACGCATGTCCCCACACAAAACTCATCTCACAAAAGTCACTACATGCATGTCGCCACACGCAACTCAACACACACAACTTGACAAACGAAACTCGCCCTAAAACACACACAAGTCTGGTATTATCCTTCAAAAATAAAAATCTGATTAGTAAGCAGACAAACTACAAGAGCAACAAATGTACCATATAGGAAATATGGCAGCTGTCAGTCACATGACCTGTCTATTATGTGTATGTGTGAGCTAATATATACAGCCAGGGGGAGGGCTTCCTGTTGGCTGGGGATTTATCTGGCTGCCAATTTAGCTTACAAATACTGAGGTAAAAATACTGAGCAAATAACGTGTGAACGAGGTCTAATACAGGAGGAGATGACACACAGGTATATACTATATACAGGGGAGATGACACACAGATATATACTATATACAGGAAAGATGACACACAGGTATATACTATATACAGGGGAGATGACACACAGATATATACTATATACAGGAGAGATGACACACAGGTATATACTATATACAGGAGGAGATGACATACAGGTATATGTTATATATAAAAGATGACATACAGGTATATACTATATACAGGAGGAGATTACACACAGATATATACTATATACAGGGGAGATGACACACAGGTATATACTATATACAGGAGGAGATGACATACAGGTATATACTATATACAGGGGAGATGACACACAGCAGGTATATACTATATATAGGAGATGATGACACACAGATATATACTATATACAGGGGAGATGACACACAGGTATATACTATATACAGGAGGAGATGACATACAGGTATATACTATATACAGGGGAGATGACACACAGCAGGTATATACTATATACAGGGGAGATGACATACAGGTATATACTATATACAGGAGATGACATACAGGTGTATACTATATATAAGGGAGATGACAAACATGTATATACTGAGGTGAAAATGAGAGGTGTGAGGTGAAAATGAAAAGGTGTGAGTGCAAAATGATAGGAGTGAGGGAAAATAGTGGAGTGATCGGAAAATGACAGATGTGAGGTCGAAATGAGAAGTGTTAGGGGGGAATGAGAGGGGTGAGGGAGAAAATGAGAGGTGTGAGGGAGAAACTGAGAGATGTGAGGGGGAAAATGAAAGATGTGATTGGGAAAATGAGAGGCGTGATGGGAAAATAAGAGAAGTGAGGTGCTATAACTAACCACAGATATTTACTATGCCCAGGCAACGCCGGGCTCTTCAGCTAGTTGTTTATAAATTGCATATCAGTAATATTTCTAACAATCACGTAATATCAATAATTCCAAATTTTTAATTTTTTTTCCTTGGTGTTGCATTTTTAATGTTGTGCAGAATGTTTATAAAGTGATTTGATCTTTGACTGATTATAGAAGAGTAGAACATGGCACCATGGCTTATTGAAAATATAATTTTGATACATGTAAGCAGAAAAAAAAGTAAAACTTGTGTTATTATGTGTTACTTGTAAGTCAGCATATCAAGCTGTTAAGCATTCATGTTTATGAAAGGATTAAACAAACCTATTTATTTATATGTGAAGAGAAATACATTACAATATCTGAATACCAAAATAAGAAGCAAAAATTTGTAAAAATGAAAACATCTAATTGGCAAGTCTAGCAAAGTAATGCTACGGAGAAATAAGATAGAACAGCAAAAAATGAGCCAAACATTCTGATTTTTAAATTTCTACTTTAACCATCACCAGTGCACATGATAAAGTATACTTCATTTTTATCATCATGCTGAGACTATCTATCAACCAATGTTTTGGCAGAAGTCCCAAGAAAGGGTCCTTGAACTGCAATGTGTATGCCATATAGCAGAAGGAACATCTGTTGTTTAGCCAATATTTTAAGCTTTGATTTTTTTTGTTGCTTCTTTACATTTATTATTTCCTTAATGTTACATGTACTAATTCAAACAAAAATGATCATTCATGTATAACCTTTACAGTCCTCCATTTTCATTGGTCTAGATAATTGTCTTCCAAGTATGGCTCCGTGTTTTCATCCTGAAATAATAATGAGCTTAAAAAATATAAAAACATTGTGTAATAGAGCAAAAAAGTACTTTTTACTTAAAATAATATGGAAAGAAAATGTTCTTAAAATTCTTAAATTCAGATCTTTATATTTGACGTTAGTAAAGGAAAAAAAAGAAACAGTAATCAGTGTTACATTCTCTGATGAAAAGAGGATCACGGCATGGAAATGTCATACAAAATTTCAAACTTCCATCTGCATTTTCCTATTTTCTATCAAAAGAAACACGCTGAGCTGATTAAACAAAATCTTAAATATGAAAGACGCCATTTGCTTTGAAATATTGTATAAAAGCTATGATCAAAATATGTTCCCGTCTCCCATGGCTATGAGACAATGACAATGTTTATGAATATTTTATTAAAGCATGTTACTTTAATTTCAGGTAAACAGCCCCAAAAAAACGAAAAATAAGATATTATGAAGTTTGGCCTATAGATGTTGTTTACTCTTCGGTGCACATAATTATATAATTTTCTTATTAAATAAAATTATGGTTTATTAGAACAGAGTGGAATTTGGTTAACACCGCCACTCAATACCTATAAAATGCTCAATTATTAGACTTTTACAGTTTGCACACACTTTATGCTTTATACAATGCTTTAGATATTTATTGTATGTGCTGAAAGAGATTAGTGAATTGATTCACTCAGTGTGATGCAGACTACAAATTTATCAAAACCTTAGACCTTTAAAGGGAACCTGTCACCTGAATTTGGCGGGACCGATTTTCGGTCATATGGGTGGAGTTTTCGGGTGTTTGATTTACCCTTTCCTTACCCACTGGCTGCATGCTGGCCGCAATATTGGATTGAAGTTCATTCTCTGTCCTCCGTAGTTCACGCCTGCGCAAGGCAATCTTGCCTTGCGCATGCGCAGTATGCTTTGCCCAACTGCGGGCAAAGCCGAAAAGCATTAGTGCGCAAGCGCCGGCGCACTATGTGCCGGAACACAGCGAAATACTTCCGGGACATAGTGCGCCGGCGCATGCGCACTAATGCTTTTCGGCTTTGCCCACAGTTGGGCAAAGCATACTGCGCATATGCAAGGCAAGAATGCTTTGTGCAGGCGTGTACTACAGAGGACAGAGAATGAACTTCAATCCAATATTGTGGCCAGCATGCAGCCAGCGGGTAAGGAAAGGGTGAATCAAACACCCGAAAACTCCGCCCATATGACCGAAAACCAGTCCCGCCAAATTCAGGTGACAGGTTCCCTTTAAGCAATGTTAAACTTTGTTTGCTAGGGACAAATTATGAACAATAGCATGCCATTAATTCTAATGTATTAACACACTTATTCTATAGCTCTAAGCTTCCTTTGTGTCCAGGGCAAAGGTCATAATGGGCTTCAGAATCTCTTCTGGTCAACAGAACTGTTAGATTGGAAAGTATTTAATCCCCACTGTTGCCCCTTTTTCACTATATCATAGCATTCTAAAGGTCAATACATATATTTTTATTCTTTTCCACGCCCATCCCTGAAAAAGGAAATTCTTAATTTGGTGCCCGATGGCCATTTAACCACATTTAAAAAGAACCTTTAAAGTAAAAGCATGGCTGTAATAGTGTTGTAACACAGATTAATATGTTACCTTTAGTGAATACTTTTCTGCCCAATGATGACAGAAGTATTCTAGGAGTGATACCTTTATTGGCTAACCAGAAAATCATATGTTTGCAAGCTTTCAGAGCACAGTGGCTCCTTCTTCAGGCAAGATAACAAAAATGTTTCTGGCTAACACAGTACCACAATGCAATTTGTTATTGTACATCACCTTTAGTGAAGAAATCCACTTTATTGTTCTTCTGTAATACGAAGACCCATGTGCATTGAAGTCTAAATAACAGAACACTTCATATGGTGATTAAAGAACCACAAAGCGGATTTCTTCACTAAGGGTATCAATGTGATCAGTATTACAGCCCCATTACAGCCATGTTGTTACTTGACTTTACAAAGTCATGCTGACAGTCAGGTTTTCTTTAACTCCTGTTTTCGAAAAACTCTTTACCTCAACTTTATACAAGAAAATGTTGAATTATTAAGTTTTTTGCTTTCCATGAATGGAAAGTACAGTATAATTATGCAAGACAGTAACAATTTGTAATTTGTAACAATTTATAATTTGTAAAGCGCTGCGGAATATGTTGGTGCTATATAAATAAAAATTATTATTATTATTATTATTATTATTATTATTAGATTTGTCAAATTCTTCCCCTTTTCATAAACTTCTGGTTCTTTGACAAAATAAGCTTGTGCCCCATCACCACCACAACTTATCTAATTACTAGTGATGATCTGTTTAAAAACTAGTAATCCTACACCATCTTGCAATTGTACCAGATGATGCACATTATCTCTTTCATTTTAGTCTTATACCATAAAATCCAGCCATGGTTTAGCTCAAGCTAGAGCAGAGTAAATTTGGAGATGGATACATCATCACTTAAGTCCACATGAAGAAGGAGATGAGGGTAGCAGCAGATGATTTACTGGTATAATATAAAGGAAAAGTACACAAATTTGAACAACGGAAATTATACTCCTATGATGCAGCTACAGCAGGTGCTTTACTAATTTTTAAATGGTGCAGCCCCATATTATAATTTACAAAAATGATGTCACACAGCAGTGGATTACTGTCACCATAAGCTATAATTTTCAATTTGTTCCACTGATGATCAGTATTGGTTAACACATTAGATTTGTTAAAGGGATTTGCAAATATTATAATTATAGGCATACATTGAAAAGAGAAATTAGATACACATATTTTTGCTTTTTTATTTGCATGCCAATTTTCCTTGGTTTATTCGTATGTTCTTAGCATTTTTTTTACACAATGTAATATTGAAGGTAGACTTGTGTGAACTGTATGAATGTGTGAACTTCTGACAGCTCATGTTTTTTTTAGCAGGATACATTTTATTTTCATAAGACTTCTACTTGGGTAAGTTTTATCCGAGTTATCCTGCAAGTTTTGAATATAATTTCTGTTTGATGAACAGTTGCATGAAAGTGAATGTGTGTATAAATTATTTAGTTGTATTTTTAGACACATAATATTATGTTCTTTCTCACAAAAATATAATAATTAGAAATATTGTGTAATTTAACCCTTCAGCTCAAGAAGACTTTAACAGACAAACTTGGCTCAAGCCAATCATTGTAGGAGATCCTAAGGTAACCTTGGTTTTTAACCATTTACCTTTATATGGGATATAGCTTACACTGTAGGGGCCTCGAGCTTGCATTCATGGAGTAGATGCTAGCTGGTGAAGTTAGTTGAAAAAAGAGTTGTGAGCAAGTCTGGGTAAATACCATAGATGTCGGTTTACCTACAGAGTCATATATTAGAGATATTTTATGCTTAAGTCCAGATAGTTAGATAGAGACGTAAGGCAGAAGAGTAAACTAAAACTTCAGAGTCAAACCAAAAAATACATCCAAATGGTTGATCAGCAGTGTAAACAAAGTTCAGCAGATTGGGGAATCCAGGAGAACAATTCAGCAATGGTCAAAGGGCTGGTATAGAATAAGGATACCACTGGGTAAATCTGACATGGAGAAGGACCTAGTTAATGATAAACTTACCTGGAGCAGCCAGTGCCAGGCAGTGGCAGCCAAGGCAAACAGGATCATGGGGTGCATTAAAAGAGGTCTGGATGCACATAATGAGAGCATTATACTGATTCTGTACAAATCCCTGATTAGATCGCACATGAAGTACTGTGTACAGTTTTGGTCACCGGTGCTCAGGAAGGATATAATGGAACTAGTACGAGTTCAAAGGAGGGCAACAAAGTTAATAAAGGGAATGGGGAAATGACAATACGTAGGAAGATTAGCATAATTAGGATTATTTAGTCTAGAAAAAAGACAACTGAATGGCAATCTAATAACCTTGTATAGGTATGCAAGGGGGCAATACAAATATCTCTCCGAGCATCTGTTTCTACCAAGGAATTTGATGGTCACAAGGCGGCATTCTCTGTGTCTGGAGGAGAGAAGGTTTTTCCACCAACATAGAAGAGGATTCTTTACTATTAGGGCAGTGAGAATCTGGAATTCCTTGCCTGAGGAGGTGGTGATGGCGAACTCAGTCGAGGGGTTCAAGAGAGGCCTGGATGTCTTCCTGGAGCAGAACAATATTGTATCTTACAGTTATTAGGTTCTTGCATAGGACATATTCTGATGGAATATAGGCTGAACTGGATGGACAAATGTCTTTCTTCGGCCTTGCTAACTATGTTACTATGTTACTATCACATTTGGATATGTGCAATTGAATATTTTCTTCACCAAATAATTTATATGAAACAAAGAAATGTTGTGTGATTCTTTTTATACTGGTTTAACATAAGGACTGAGATATCGTTATTTTACACACAATTTCTGACAGGTTATCAATAGTTGTTTTTTTTTTAAATATACTGTATGCATAAGCTACCATTCTCAGAACAGTCCTGATAGATCACTGGGTAGCTAGTAGCTGGGTTGGTACAGAATATTCAAGATCTAACAAAGTTAGAAAAGTCTAATATAACACAGCAAATTGACAAAAAATGCAAACAGGAAAGAAAAAGGCATCAAACTCACCATCGGAGTAAAGCTCCAAGCACTGTGAAATGTGATATGTCAAACATCTTCCTCATGATGATACTGGATTTACACATCAAAAACAGACAAAAGCAATGATGTGTCCTTTGCAATGGGATATCAGAGTTCCATGGAGACCCATATATATCTTGTCTGATTGAAATGGCATGATCATAGCTTGTATCAGTCAATAAGTTCCATATGTGAGGGTTTGGCGGAACACACCAAATATATATTTATAGAGTAATAGGTGCGTTCGCAAACCGGGGCCTCCGTGCAGGAGTAAAACCCGCAGCTAGTAGCTGATGGTACTATATGGTGGTATAAGTGAACTCTGTTACTTCACAGAGTCACTTAAGACAAGAGAACACAGTGCCCTGTTAACCTCAAAGAGGAACACAGCTACCAAATAGAGCGAACAGTGGTCATGCAATCAGAATAGCACAAGCAAAACTCCTTGCCGGTATTCTAGGGGCTTATTTCAGCTGGGCCCTAAATCCACTGACACAAAACTCTTCACCGTAAGTGCTGGTATTCTAGGGGCTTATTTCAGCCGAACCCTGAAACCACATACAGATGACCACACTGGCGCAGAACACATAACTTAGTTGATACTAGCGCATGGTCGTGCGGCCATGCAAACCTTTTATAGCTGCAGCAACTACAGGACCTTCCTAGAGAACCAATGGGAGCTGCTACAGTACCTGAGCCACTTCAGGACCTTCCATAGGACCAATGGGAGCTGCTGTAGTACCTGAGCATGTGACCCCTGACCTCCAATGAAAGGACTTACCCTGGGCATGCTCAGAAGGGGAAAAGCAGGACTTAGTCCCAGAGACGTCTGCTCGCCGCTGACCAATACTGGCTACAATGGCTGAGCCGGGAAAAGCAGCAGTAACCATCCGCACCATATTGGGCTGAGCCTGACGCTGGGACCGACATCTCCGCTGAGCAGGCTCCACTATGGCTGGAGAAGAATGGGAGACCACAGCGGAGATGGTTTGAGATTCCTCCTGTGCAGAGGTGGGAACTCGACCTCTAACACAATAAATCTTCCTTTTCATCAATGTTCAATTTAGGAGCCTTGTTAAAAATTTGTACTTTTATACATTTATTCATAGTGCATGTGTGTATACACATTTTAGGTATCGAGAGGAAAAAAATGCAGGAGTAAGAGTATCATAACAGAGTCACATACTTAACTTGATCCTTTCATTTTTATTTGATTGCAGTCCTCGAATATTGCTATTATAGGAATGCAGCTTTTTGTATCACAGATTATTCAGTGACTTAAAATTTAACCTTTAATAGAAATACAAATTAGTGAGCAGGAATCAAGTCTATGTCAAAGAAGAAGGTCAGTAAGAAGCAGACCTCTTTAATATATGTACTTAAAGAATATCAGAGATGTTATAGGCTTAGAGAACATGAATGTTATTAAGAATCAAACTTCTACAAAAATAGAAAGGATTGTTAGAGCTGAGGATTGCGTCATGGATCGGAATCTCACTAAAAGAAATTAAATTTCCACTCGAGTACACAAATACTATTTTTAAATTTAGATAATATGGAAATGACTTTATATATTTTAATAATCAACATGCATTATTTATGAGATAACAGTGGACAACAATAGGTAAAAGGATGATGTTCACTGATTGACTGCTGCTAGATAAATTTCGATCTGCAATCAGTGATGAGACAAAGAATTCATTTTGCATAATATAATAAAAAAAAATAAGTAGACGATTACATTAAAATTTCGGATGTCGGACACAAAGATGCCAATTGTCATGTATATATATTGTAGTGGAGCTGAAGTTGTCAGTTTGTAGTGAGTTAGGTTAATAACAAAATGGTCTTATTTGTAATTGTACAGAAAAGTAGGCAAATTTACTAAGGTATGATGACCATAGTAGCAGTTAAATGGCTCATTTTGTTTAAGAATGCAATGATTTAGAGTGATATCCTGTAAATTCAGTGATGTTACGGACCTTTTTGAGTTATCATTTATATATTCTTGGGATTGTTCGGGTCTCCGCAGTTGTGTCCTTCCATTCTAGAATTTATCATCTATCCTGCAAATAGATAATTACTTCCCTCAACCAGATTACCCTTTTAGTATCACAATCAGCATACTACAATAATGTAATGAAGCTCTTGGTGACATTGAAAAGCTACTACATGTGTGATAAAGCCACCTGCAATGGTTTAACTGTGTCCTTAATGTTATACAATGTTGTAGTATGGTAATGTTTGCTGTAACAACAATGAAATCACAAAATAGGTGTTAGGGGTCGAGCTCCCGCCTCTGCACAGGAGGAATCTTAAGCCATCTCCACTGCGGTCTCCCATTCTTCTCCTGCCACAGTGGAGCCTGCTCAGCGGAGGCGTCAATCCCAGCGTCTCGCTCAGTCTGATACTGTGCAAAGGGTTACTGCTGCCTTTCCAGCTTCTGCCATTGTAGCCAGTACTGGTCAGCGGCGAGCAGACGTCTTTGGAACTAAGTCCCACTTTTCCCCTCCTGAGCATACCCAGGGTAAGATCTCTCATTGGAGATCAAGGGTCACATCCTCAGGTACTGCAGCAACTTCCATTGGTCCTCTAAGATGGTCCTGAAGTTGCTCAAGCTCTGTGGCAGCCTCCCATTGGTCCTTCTGGGAAGGTCCTGAAGTTGCTGCAGCTATAAAAGATTTTTTGCAAAAAAAGTATCAACTAAATACCGTTTTTTTCCATCTTTTGACAAGCACTTGCTTATTACTGTGATTTTTTTTACAACAGAGTATTTTTTACCTCACTGTGCTCTTTTGTGTCTTCAAGTTTTTTGGTGGTGTGAACAGGTTCCTGCAGATTGTTCAATGTGCAAGTAGCCCACGTGTTTCTGGTTCTATAATTGTTCTCTTGATTCTACAAGACTGGGAAGTCCATCACTCCTCTGTGGGTCATGTGCATTTAAGCTGCTCCATCCTGCATGTCCACATGGATATTCCTTCTCTGAACCCTGCTTATACAGGTACTATGCAGATGACCAGGTTTTAAATACATCAGATAGGGATTATATACATTAGATAGGACTGCTCTATAAGGGTATACCTTGACGATTGGTGGAGCAGCTTAGTATACATTTTTTTGAAAAAAAACGTATCAACTAAATACCCTGTTTTTTTTCCATCTTTTGACAAGCACTTGCTTATTACTGTGATTTGTTTTTTTACAACATCACAGTATTTTTGACCTCACTGTGCTCTTTTGTGTCTTCAAGCTATAAAAGGTTCGCATGACCGCACGGCCATGTGCTAGTATCAATCTATGTTATGCGCTTTGCGTCAGTATGGTCTTGTGTGTATGCATTTAGGGCCCCGGCTGAAATAAGCCCCTAGAATACCGGCACCTCCGGTGAGGAGTTTTTTGTGTATGTATTCAAAGTCCCGGCTGAAATAAGCCCCTAGTATACCGGCACATACGGTGAGGAGTTTGTGTGTGTGCAAGACCACTGACTGCTATCACCTCAGCAGTTAGCTGTGTACTCCTGTGAGTCTAACAGGGCACAGTGCTTTCTTTTGTCGGCGACTCTGTGAAGTAACAGAGTTCGCTTATACTGCCATAGAGTGCCATTTCCTAGCAGCAGGTTTCTCCTGCACGGTGGACCCCGGGCTGCGAACACACCAATTACATCATCTCTTTACTCGGTGCATTTCGCTAGCACTAACAGAATACTAGCGCCAGTGTCTGGCTAGTAAATGGCAGATGACCAGCGTCTACAGCGCTACATCCAGCAGCTGGAGGGTAGGTTGGCGGCTCTAGAACGCCCAACCTCAGCTGTGGCTGCAGCCAGATTGTCCTCTGCCACCCCTGCTCTGACTTTATCCTGTCTCCTGCTTCCAGACAAGTTTGCTGGTGACAGTAAGCAATGTAGGGGATTTGTGAGTCAGTGCTCCATACATCTAGAGCTTCTGGCTGCACGCTTTCCTATGTAACGGGCAAAAGTGGGTTTTTATTTTATCCCTTCTGTGAGGCAGGGCGTTGGAGTTGGCAACGCTGCTGTGGGAGCGCAATGATCGTGTGGTGCAGAGTGCTCCTCTCTTCCTGGACTCTCTGAATCAGGTCTTTTTAGGACCTAGTGTCTCCCACGATAAGGCGCTCCAACTGTTGGCAATAACACAGGGTTCGTCCATGGTCAGCCAGTTCGACGTCCAGTTCCTGACTCTGGCCTCAGAACTGGAGTGGCTGGATAAAGTCCTTATTCCGGTGTTCTGGAAAGGACTGGCAGACCATGTGAAGGACACCTTGGCCAGCAGGGAGATTCCCACCACACTGGAGGAGCTCATTACAGTATCTACCCGCATCGACCTCCATTTTAACGAGCGGAGGTTAGAGCGGACCCAGTGTAGGCAAATGTTCCGGCTGGCACCCACCTTTGCCAGACCTCTAGAATCTTCCATTCAGGCATCCAAATCCCATGAGGCCATGGAGGTTTCTCAAGCGGGACCTAAGTCACGGACCGCTCGAATACCCATGGTTTGTAATATTTGCCAACAGTTAGGACATTATGCTATTAAATGTCCACAACGGTCGGGAAATGATCACTTTTAATAACCATTGGAGGAGGTTCACTAGACACAGCTGCATTTTCCTCCAAGTTGTTCTTTAAAGGGACAATCACTTTAGGCTCATCCACTCTAACAGTCAAGCTTTGTGTGGACTCAGAAGCAGAGGTGAATTTCATGTCCTCTGCCTTTGCTCACCGCCACGCAATACCTCTGGTGATGCTCGCCAAACCGTTGACTGTTCGAGTAGTGAATGGGTCGACACTGCCCTCACCAATCACACATCAGACTATCCCTTTCACATTATCCATCTGTCCTTCCCATCAGATTATTTCCCTTCTTGTCATTCCCAAGGTAATAGACGAGATTCTGCTGGGAATATAATGGCTCCATTTCCACTCCCCACATATTGAGTGGACCTCTGGGAGGATATTGCGTTGGAGTAAATCATGTAAGGGCAGATGTGTGAGGGAATGCATTCAGGTTACCACTACAGAGATATCCGCAGATCTTACTTCCCTTCCCAAGTGCTATTGGTCCTATGCAAACATGTTCTCCAAAAAGGCTGTGGAGACCCTTCCGCCTCACCACCCCTATGACTGTCCTACTTATCTCATGCCTGGAGCAGAACCTCCTCGGGAACGGGTCTATCCCCTCTATTCGAGCTATGTCCCAATACATCCAGGAGAATTTGGCAAGAGGGTTCATTAGGAAGTCAGTGTCACCTGCAGGGGCGGGGTTCTTCTTCGAGCAGATGAAGAACGGAGAATTACGTCCATGCATAGATTACAGGGGTCTTAACGCCATCACCCTTAAGAATAAGTACCCGTTGCCCCTAATTTCTGAGCTCTTTGAAAGGTTATGGGGAGCGAGGGTATTTACCAAGTTAGATCTGCGGGGTGCTTATAACCTGATTCACATCCGTGAGGGGGACGAATGGAAGACTGCTTTTAATACCAGGGATGAGCATTATGAATATCTGGTGATGCCCTTCGGGCTCTGTAATGCCCCAGCCATTTTCCAAGACTTTGTTAACGATATCTTCCGGGATATGCTCTCCACCTCGGTTGTAGTCTATCTGGATGATATTCTCATCTTCTCTCCAGATATTGACCCCCACCAGAGAGATGTTTGCAGAGTCTTCGACCTCTTACGGGCAAATTCCCTCTATGCACAGTTGGAGAAATGTGTGCTTGAGCAGGAGTCTCTACATTTCCTGGACTATATCATCTCCGCCTAGGGATTGGCTATGGATCCTGCCAAACTACAGGCTGAGATGGACTGGCAAGGACCCCATTCTCTTAAAGTGGTGCAGCACTTTATGGGGTTCATTAATTACTATCGCCAGTTCATCCCTCACTTCTCAACTTTGGTAGCTCCCTTGGTAGCGCTCACCAAGAAGGGAGCAAATCCCAAATTGTGGTCTGAAGAGGTCTCCAAGGCTATCACTTCTATTAAGTCTCATTTTGCTAGCGCTCCTATCCTACATTGTCCCGATGTTGATGAGCCGTTAATATTGGAGGTGGATGCCTCATCCGTTGGTGCTGGAGCAGTCCTCTTCCAAAAGGATGCTCAAGGTCAGAAGCATCCTTACTTCTTCTTCTCCAAGACCTTTACACCAGCGGAGAGGATTTATTCCAACGGGGACAAGGAGTTGCTAGCTATGAAGATGGCCTTCTCAGAGTGGAGACATCTTTTGGAGGGGGCTTGCTTTCCCTTCCAAGTCTTCACTGACCTCAAAAATTTGGTGTACTTACAAACAGCCCAGCGGCTAAATTTTTATCAGGCCAGATGGTCCTTGTTCTTCTCCCAGTTCCACTTCACCCTCCATTATCTCTCTGGGGAGGAGAACGCTCTCTCTCACTCCATTGTGTCATCTGAGGAGGAGGAAGGGGAGCCTCGGCTTATTGTCCCTTCTGAGAGCCTGAGAACCATAGATCCGGTTTTGCTAGAGTCAGTGCCTCCGGGCAAGACTTTTGAACCTAATACTTTGCGACCGGAGGTTCTCTCTTGGGCTCATTCATCCACGGTGGGTGGACATTTTGGGACAAAGAGGACATCTGAGCTGCTAGCGAGAACGTACTGGTGGCCGCATATGGTCCGTGACGTCGGAGATTATATTCGGGTGTGTGTCTCCTGTGCCAAAAATAAGTCTCCTCGACAACGGCCAGCGGGGTACCTTTATCTCTTGCCGGTGACAGACAGGCCCTGGGAGATGGTCGGGATGGACTTTGTGGTGGGCTAACCCAAGTCTCATGGCTGCACCATTATTTGGGTTATCACCGATCATTTTTCAAAAAATGGTGCCCTTGGTGCTCCTTCCACGGCTACCTTCTGCACAGGCCTTGGCAGCGTTGTTTATAAAACGCATCTTCCGCCTACACGGTATGCAGGAAAAAATTGTCAGTGACCGGGGTTCCCAGTTTGCATCTCGGTTCTGGAGAGAGCTTTGTCGTCTTCTCAGCATTGAGTTGAATCTCTCTTCTGCATATCATCCCGAGACGAAGGAGCTGGAACTCAACCCTTTTTTTTTTTTCCTATGGAATACTACGCTTGTCGGCAGTGGAGTTCCGAGCACCTGTGGTGAAGACTGGTGAGCTGGCTTATGTTTTATTTTTTATTTATAGTCTTATACCTTGGGCACTCAGAATCAGCACGCAAACCTGCGTTGTACAGTACTTCTGGAAATTTGTAAACTCTGTGTATTATATAGAGCTGTGACAGCCTATACGGTTCACTTAGTGACAGCCGTGGAACCCACTCCAGAACCGACTCCCAGGTTTCGCTCTCCATTGGGCCCAGATCCCTCTCCCACTTAGCTCTCACATTTATCAGAAATCCCAAAAGGTATGTATGCAGTAAATCTTTATATAGGGTGGAGACAGGGGCACCGCTACCATGTGGCAAGTTGAGTACTTTGCCTCAAGCGGCACTGCCTTCAATGGAGAGAGAGGGCTGCAGATTCTGCCACTATAGTAGCTGAATTTGCCTCCTGACTCCTTCCTTCCGGCCCTCCCCGCCTCACGTGACCGGTCACGTGATCGTGACATCATCACAGGTCCTGAAGGTGAAGTTGCTCCTCTCCTGAATCTGCTTGGGTTGCTCAAAGAAGGCTGTTCTTGTTTCTGTGCACACAGGACCTAAGATGAGGTCACAGGAGGGGAAGGGTCAAGGGTCACATGATCAGTGAATTCGGTGTATGCATGCAGGACTCTGCTGTGCTGGTTGTCTTGGTGCTGGATGAGGGGAAGTTTATGTGTGGGGTCAGGAGGGGTTTACAGTGTGGATGTAGCGGAGCCGTGTGTGTGCAAGGTGTACAGAGCGAAGCCTCATGTGTACGGAGCAGAGCTGTGTGTGCGCGAGGTGTATGGAACGAAGCCATGTGTGTACGAAGTGTATGGAGTGGAGCCATGTGTGCGAGGTGTACGGAGCGAAGCCGTGTGTGTATGAGGTGTGCGAAGTGCAGCCATGTGTGTACGAGGTGTATGGAGTGAAGCTGTCTGTGTACAAGGTGTACAGAGCGGAACCGCGTGTGTGTGAGGTGTGTTGAGCGAAGCCGCGTGTGTGCGAGGTGTACGGAGCAGAGCCGCATGTGTGCAAGGTGTACGGAGCGGAGCCGCGTGTGTGCGAGGTGTACATAGCGGAGCTGCGTGTGTGTGAGGTGTGTTGAGCGAAGCCGTGTGTGTACAAGGTGCATGGAGCAGAGCCGTGTGTGTACTTGGTGTACGGAGCGGAGCTGTGTGTATGGGGTGTAGAGCGGAGCCGGATCTGTACGGGGTGTGTGAAATGGAGTACTGTGAGTACGAAGTGTACAGAGCTGAGCCATGTGAGTACAGAGCGGAGCAGAGCCTTGTGTGCACGGCACGGTGCCACTTAAGTACAAAGTGTATGGAGCAGAACCGCATGTGTACAAGGTTTACGGAGTGGAGCCATGTGTGTACGAGGTGTACGTAGCGTGGCCGCGTGTGTGCAAGGTGTAGGGAGCAGAACCGCATGTGCACTGAGTGGAGCCATGTGTGTGCGCGAGGTGTACGGAGCGGAGCTGTGTGTGTACAAGGCATACAAATCGGAAACATGTGTGTATGAGGTGTGCGGAGCCATGCATGCACGAAGTCGGTGAATGGTGAGGAGTAGAGTTGAGCAACTTTTACTTTTTTAGGGTCGAGTCGGGTTTCGCGAAACCCGACTATCTCAAAAGTTGAGTCGAGTGAAATCGGCCGATTATCGCGAAAAGTCGGGGATCGACCGAAACACGAAACCCAATGCAAGTCAATGGGGAAGCATAGTCGGCAGTGAGTGGAGGCCAGGAAAACACCTACAGTGCCCATTTTAATGGCAAAAACATCCCTTCTTGTTACTGAAGCTTGTCAATCTTAATTTACCTTATAATAATAGTTAGGCACTGGAAATTGGGGGTCATTTGGCTAAAGTTGTGGGGGATATGGCTGGTTCAAGTATTGAGTGGGCCCAGGAAACGTGAACCACGTCACAGCAGTGGAACAGGGAGGGGAACGTATTTCAACTTTGCAAGTACTGTGATACTGAGCAAGCAGGGGGGGCCCGCTCGTTCGCATTGGCACTGGCACAGGGCCCCTCAAAGTACGGCGGTGTGTTTGCACGGCAGGGGCGCCTCCCACCGGCAGTGACAATTTTGCGTACTATGAGGGGCCCTGTGCCAGTGATGTTACCAACGAGTATGCCCCCCCCACCTGATGAAGGAACCTGCACTTTCATCTGCACCTTCCTCTTTGTCCCCGTGTAAGGTGGTATAGTATGCGGAAAGGGGAACCTGACTTTCAGCAGGGTCAGATTCTGGCTGTGTAGCGTGCAAGGGGAATGTAGCTAGATAAAGTATTTTTCTCCCTATAGTTTTTAGAGCTTCAATGGTGCCATCCTGCTTTATTAGTGCAAATGCTTTCTTTTTACTGTTAATTGCCTGTCTTACTTCTTTGTTTAGCCACATTGGGTTTTTCCTATTTCCTATTTCTAGTCCTTTTATTCCCACAAGGTATAAACCGCTTACAGTGCCTATTTAGGATGTTCTTAAACATTTTCCATTTATTAACTGTATTCTTATTTCTGAGGATATTGTCCCAGTCAACCAGATTAAGGGCATCTCTAAGCTGGTCAAACTTTGCCTTCCTAAAGTTCAGTGTTTTTGTGACTCCCTGACAAGTCCCCCTAGTGAAAGACAGGTGAAACTATACAATATTGTGGTCGCTATTTCATAGATGCCCGGCCACCTGCAGATTTGTTATTCTGTCAGGTCTATTAGATAGTAATAAAAGTGCTGCTCCTCTGGTTGGATTCTGCACCAATTGTGAAAGATAATTTTTCTTGGTTATTAGCAGAAACCTGTTGCCTTTATGGGTTTCACAGGTTTCTGTTTCCCAGTTAATATCCGGGTAGTTTAAGTCCCCCATAATGCAGTTCAAAATTGGTAACAGTAGTAAACAGGTGGCACTGCTTTGTTCAGTGGAGGAGAACAGCAAGGAGCAGCAGACACCGTTAGTAGGACAAACAAAACTAGTAGGCCAAATGCAGTGTAATTTAAAAACTACTTAATGAAAGCCTGAATATAGAAGCTAAGGCAAGTAAACCTGGAGAACACCTAGGAGTGGCAGACACCGTTAGTAGGCCCCAACCAAACTAGTAGGCCAACTGCAGTGTTATGTTAACAACTACTTAATGAGAGCCTGAAGATTAAAGCACATGAAAGTAAACCTGGAGAACACCTTGGAACGGCCGACACCGTTAGTAGGCCCCAACCAAACTAGTAGGCCAACTGCAGTGTTGTATTAACAACTACTTAATGAGAGCCTGAAGATTGAAGCTCGGGAAAGTAAACCTGGAGAACACCTTGGATCGGCAGACACCGTTAGTAGGCCCCAACCAAACTAGTAGGCCAACTGCAGTGTTATATTAACAACTAATTAATGAGAGCCTGAAGATTGAAGCACATGAAAGTAAACCTGGAGAAGACCTTGGAGCGGCAGACACCGTTAGTAGGCCCCAACCAAACTAGTAGGCCAACTGCAGTGTTATATTAACAACTACTTAATGAGAGCCTGAAGATTGAAGCTAAGGCAAGTAAACCTGGAGAACACCTTGGAGCGGCAGACACCGTTAGTAGGTCCCAACCAAACTAGTAGGCCAACTGCAGTGTTATATTAACAACTACTTAATGAGAGCCTGAAGATTGAAGCTAAGGCAAGTAAACATGGAGAACACCTTGGAGCGGCAGACACCGTTAGTAGGCCCCAACCAAACTAGTAGGCCAACTGCAGTGTTATATTAACACCTACTTAATGAGAGCCTGAAGATTGAAGCTCGGGAAAGTAAACCTGGAGAACACCTTGGAGCGGCAGACACCATTTGTAGAACCCAACCAAACTTGTAGCCCCAATGCAGTTTTCAAATTCCGATAGGCTGAAAACCTGACAATTGCAGCTCAGTTTTTTTAAGAGGAGGACAGCTGTATTAAGTGGCGCAGACAGACAGTGGTAGTAGGCCTTACACCACAAAGTTGGCTCGATGCAGGTTTAAAAAAGGTTACAGGGGTACACGGGCAGCATTGGTGTGGTCAGCGGAGGACAATTGGCAGGAAGGACCGCAGACAGACTTATTAGGCCTTAAATTAAAAAAGTTGGCTCGATGCAGGTTTTATTAGGTTACAGGGGTACACAGGCAGCATTGCTGTGGTCAGTGGAGGACAATTGGAAGGAGGGACCGCAGACAGACTTAGTAGGCCTAAAATAACAAAAATTAGGCTCAATGCAGGTTTAATTAGGTTGCAGAGGCACACAGGCAGCATTGGTGTGGTCAGCGGAGGACAATTGGAAGGAGGGACCGCAGGCAGACTTAGTAGGCCTAAAATAAAAAAATTAGGCTCAATGCAGGTTTAATTATGTTGCAGGGGTGCACAGGCCCCATTGGTGTGGTCAGCGGAGGACAATTGGAAGGAGGGACCGCAGACAGACTTAGTAGGCCTAAAATAAAAAAAATTAGGCTCAATGCTGGTTTAATTATGTTGCAGGGGTGCACAGGCAGCATTGGTGTGGTCAGCGGAGGACAATTGGAAGGAGGGACCGCAGACAGACTTAGTAGGCCTAAAATAAAAAAAATTAGGCTCAATGCAGGTTTAATTATGTTTCAGGGGTGCACAGGCAGCATTGGTGTGGTCAGCGGAGGACAATTGGAATGAGGGACCGCAGACAGACATAGTAGGCCTAAAATAAAATAATTTGGCTCAATGCAGGTTTTATTAGGTTACAGGGGTACACAGACAGCATTGGTGTGGTCAGCGGAGGACAATTGGCAGGAGGGACCGCAGACAGACTTACTAGGCCTTAAATTAAAAAACTTGGCTCGATGCAGGCTTTATTAGGTTACAGGGGTACACAGGCAGCATTGCTGTGGTCAGCGGAGGACAATTGGAAGGAGTGACCGCAGACAGACTTACTAGGCCTAAAATAACAAAAATTAGGCTCAATGCAGGTTTAATTAGGTTGCAGGGGTGCACAGGCTGCATTGGTGTGGTCAGCGGAGGACAATTGGAAGGAGGGACCGCAGACAGACTTAGTAGGCCTAAAATAAAAAAATTAGGCTCAATGCAGGTTTAATTATGTTGCAGGGGTGTACAGGCAGCATTGGTGTGGTCAGCGGAGGACAATTGGAAGGAGGGACCGCAGACAGACTTAGTAGGCCTAAAATTAAAAAATTAGGCTCGATGCAGGTTTTATTAGGTTACAGGGGTACACAGGCAGCATTGGTGTGGTCAGCGGAGGACAATTGGAAGGAGTGTCTGACGCAGTTAGTACTCCAAAATAATAAATACATGTTAATGTCTCGCCAAAAAATAAATAAATAAACAGGTGGCATACCTAGGTACAGGGGTGGGCTCCTCTGCTGACTTGAAGGCATTGGTATTTGGCACAAAGTATTAACTGGTGTAAATGTAGGACACGGCCCCTGAATATTTTTACTAGCATCATACATGTCAACAAATTGTTATTGGAAGTGCCATTGAAGGATTTAACTGCATAGACTAAACAGTGGTGGAGCAGTGAGAGATAATTTTGCACGTGGTAGAGCACTATTTGAGCTTGGGGGGAACACTCTCTCGTGGGCGGCGGTACTGGCCCAGGGCCCTTCATGTTACAACGGTGTACAAATAATGAATGTTACAAACATAATCATGCAGAGACACCCATGTACGTGAATACCCATAAATCAATCTCAGTGTGCCTCAATGCATGTATATCCGGACCGTAGTCAGGAAACAACTGCCAACCATCTGGTAGAAAAACTCACATAATTGCAGTCCAAAAGTTCCCATAAAACCATAACTTTATTAGCACAAAAATTACATATATAAAAAGCTGTGAAAAGGTTAATAAACCGCAGGGAGAAACAGGATACGCACTATATGGCAGTACATATGCCCACAGGCTCAAGGCCAACTGGCTGCAGCAACATCAGTACGGCGAAATAGTAGGGGGCCTATAGTTAATAATATGGCAAGTAAATAACCCCAACCACCGCATCCTAGTAGCACAAAAATGTAAACAGTGTATATAGAATAGCTACCTGATGGTGTCACAGCCAGACGCCAGGAGCACACCCGACGCGCGTTTCGGAGTGCAATGCTCCTTCCTCAGGGGGCACTGTTTGAGCTTTGGGGGAACACTCTCTCGTGGGCGGCGGTACTGGCCCAGGGCCCTTCATGTTACAACGGTGTGTCTGACGTTGGGTGCACACCACCACCACCAGAGACACTTCATTGTACTATGAGGGACCCTGTGCCAGTGCCGTCTCCCAAAAGTGGGCACACCCACCTCTTCAGACAAACGGCACTCTCACGGGTGCTTGCGCCATAAGGTGACTGACCACGGCCCCGTGGGGGGAGTCGACCCATTTAGGGAGGTTTAAAAATGTCGTATGCTGGACATAAAGCAGCTGCAAATTGAGAAATTGGAACAGTCAGTAAGACCAGTCCAAAAGCAAGACCTTTTTACAGGAAAGCTAAGTGTCAGCCAGGAAAGGTGGGGGCAAAATAATTAGTAATCCATGATTGGTTCATTTTAATGAAGGTTAGATCATCAACATTTTGGGTAGCCAGACGAGTCCTTTTTTTGGTCAGTACTGAACCAGCAGCACTGAATACTCTTTCTTATAGCACACTAGCTGCTGGGCAAGCAAGCTCCTGCAATGCATATTGTGCCAATTCAGGCTAGGTGTCTATTTTGGATGCCCAGTAATCAAATGGGAATGACAGGTGAGAGAGAACATCGATAAGGGAGGAAAAATAGTTTGTAACCATACTGGACAAATGTTGTCTCCTGTCACTTTGAATTGATGCTGCAGTACCTGTCCTGTCTGCGGTCATTGCGAAATCACTCCACAGCCTGGTCAGAAAACCCCTCTGTCCAACGCCACTTCTGATTTGTGCACCTCTAACACCTCTACCATGTTGCCCCCTGCAGCTCGTGTGAGAACCATCACTGCCGCTGTGTGCTGGGAATGCCTGAACCAAACGGTCTACAAGAGTTGCTTGTTTGGTTGCCAATATTTGTTCAAGGTTCTCATGTTGCATGATATTTTGCAATTTCACTTTATAGGGTGGATCCAGGAGGCAGGTCAACTAGTAATCGTCATCGGTCATCATTTTTATAAAGCGGGGGTCCCTTTTTAGGATACGCAAGGCATAATCCGCCATGTGGGCCAATGTTCCACTGCTTGTGCTGGGTTGAGGAGCACTTTCTGGCAAATCAACGTCACTTGTCTCCCTCAAAAATCCTGAACCTGTCCTTGCAATGCCACCAGTTTCTATTGCCCCCTGAGAAGCTTCCTCATCAAAAAAGTATTCATCCCCATCATCCTCCTCGTCCTCCTCCTCTTCGCCCGCCACCTCATCCAGTAGACTTCCCTGACCAGACAATGGCTGACTGTCATCAAGGCTTCCCTCGTCCTCGGCTGCAAACGCTTGCTCCTTTATGTGCCCAGTATAAAAGTCTCGCACTCAACTTAAATCTTATTCCTTTATTGAGTGAAGGGTAGCACTGGAAACGTTTCAGCTCTAATTGAGCTTTCATCAGTCACTACAAATTTTTCAAAAGATATATACATGTATCAAAAACAGTGTATAACAAAACTAAAACCGTAACCAAAAATACAATGAACAAAAGTATATACAATGTCTCACAAAATTGTACAATAGCCAAAATCATATTACATAGACGCATATAGCATATTGAATGGCAGTGAGAACTCGCATATAGATTCCTGCTCGGTATAAATTATCGTGGAAAGATGGAGGAGAAACAGACATACCGTGCTGTGCCTAAAATGGTGTGTGGATCATGTCCTAAGATAGAAAAACAGATCGTGCCTGTTGCCTAGTACAGCAAAGGGAAGGGTTAGATGTCGGAATAGAATGGACCGGGACAAATATAATGCTGGTATGATCCGAAAAATACTTACAGCTGAATGACTATTGAGAGATGAGGTGGTAGTCTTTTATATAGTACACAGAAGTTGCGAAGTAGAGCAGTGGTAGGCTAGGATAGGGGAGAGAAAGAGACGGTGCTAAATATTGTATGGTAAGGTCATATGCAGTGCCAAAGTAGTAAGTGTTTTTACCTTAGAGTTATATAGCATTGGTGGCAAGAAGCAAAAAAACCTCGGGGGCGGTCAGCATAAGAATCGGGGCTGTAGAGTATATGATATAGATCAGGGAGAGTGGAACAATAAGACTACCTGTATATATCGAGAAGGGCTGTGCACTGTACCTTGTAGGTGTAGTGTCGGCGATGAGAGGCAGTACCCTCAGAGACGGCCAGCAATATAGCCGGGGCTGTAAAGGGATATAGTATATATGAAAACATGTGGAGTAGTGGACCCCTAAATGTCCAACAAGAAAGGCTGTGATCGGGAGCAGAAGTGCCTACCTGGAGGAAGAAGCCACCTATGTGCGTATGACGCCCCTGGAGACGCGGAGTCCACCGCTAGTCTGCTGGATGGGACGAGAGCCGCGCTATTTAAGCCCAGCAGCTGCATGGTGATAGGAGCGCGAGACCGGAAGTGACGTCGGGAGTCTCGGTCAGGGCGGAAGTAGATGGCCGTGCGTTTCACTCTGTGGAACAGCGTTCCACAGAGAGAACGTAGTGAGAGATGTGCTGAAAATTACTGCCTAGGGTAAAGGGGCCGAACCGCCATGTACAGACACTGGTGGTGAACTCTAGAGATTTCATATTTGGTGTGGATAGATCGTGTGTAAGGTGGAAGGGATGGGAGGAGGAGATATGGGCGGAGATAAGAGGAGGAGTCATAGGAAAAGATTGGTAGCTCTGACCGAGAATATGATGTAAGATGGTAAGGGACTATGAGGAGATGATGATATACAAACAATATGAGGATGTATCCAGAGAGGCATGCTGTAGGGTAGAGATACATGTGCTTAAATTATGTCTATACAGTGTAACATCGTGGCAACAGTGTCATTCACACATAGAGGCTTATTCGTGGTGAATAGTGGCACAGAGAAAGTGCTCCAGACGAGGTATTCATGACGTGCCATTCGTGGTTAGTATAGACAGTTCTAAAAGACAAAATTTAGAGTCAGTACACATATAAATAACGTACCCACATGTGATCTGTATACATGTCAAGATCATATTACAAAGTTTTCATATGAATGCAGACAGCTCATAGTCCCTATTGAGACCTCTGGGTGACAGGGTGTCCAACGTGTGGATCCAATATGCTTCCCGTCTTTTAAGCATAAGGATCCTGTCCCCCCTCTACGTTGTATGGGGATATGTTCCAGGACCTGAAATTTTAATTGTGCAATACTATGTTTTGATGCATGGAAATGATGGGGTAGTGGTAGTAATAGGTTGTTACAACGAATCGTAGATTTGTGCTTGGACACTCTGTCTCTAATAGATTGTGATGTCTCACCCACATATAACAAGCCACATGGACACTTTATCCACAGAGTGAAACGCATGGCCATCTATACTGATTATTGATGGTTTGGGAACCTAGTCTGTGCACCACCCATATAGCAGTGCACACGGTGTTTATTTACATGCTCCTTTATGTGCATCAAACTTTGCATCAGCAGACGCATTAGGGGGATGCTCATGCTTATGATGGTGTCATCTGCACTAACCAGGCATGTGCATTCCTCAAAACACTGATGGACTTGACACAGGTCTTGTAGCTTCGACCACTGCACACCTGACAACTCCATGTCTGCCATCCACCTGCCTGCCCGTGTATGTGTATCCTCCCACAAATACATAACAGCACGCCTCTGTTCGCACAGCCTCTGAAGCATGTGCAGTGTGGAGTTCCACCTGATGGTGGTTCTGCATACGGCTGGAGTGTACGGGTGAATGGCGGATGTGCGAGCAAAGTCTGCGCACCTTCAGTAGCAGGTCGGGTAACCCCGGATAACTTTTCAGGAAGCACTGCACCACCAGGTTCAAGGTGTGAGCCAGGCAAGGAATGTGTTTCAGTTGTGAAAGGGCTATAGCAGCCATAAAATTCCTTCCGTTATCACTGACTACCTTGCCTGCCTCAAGATGTACACTGCCCAGCCATGACTGAGTTTCTTGCTGCAAGAACTCAGACAGAACTTCTGCGGTGTGTCTGTTGTCGCCCAAACACTTCATTTCCAACACAGTCTGCTGACGCTTGCCACTAGCTGTTTCATAATGGGACACCTCAGGTGCAACTGTGGCAGCTGCGGATGGAGAGGTCGTGCGACTGCAGTCTGTGGACAAGCTCTCGCCTCTGCTGGAGGACGAGGAGGAGGAGGAGGTGTGGCGAATGCCTACAGCCAACTGTTTCCTAGACCGTGGGCTAGGCAGAACTGTCCCAATCTGGCTGTCCCCTGTGGACCCTGCATCCACATTAACCTAGTGTGCCGAGATGGACACTTAACATCCCTGGCCATGCCTATTGGTCCATGCATCTGGTGTGAGGTGCACCTTTCCACTGACAGATTGTCTGAGTGCATGGACAATGTCTTTGACATGCTGGTGGAGGGCTGGGATGGCTTTTCTCGCAAAGAAGTGTTGACTGGGTAGGTCATAGCGTGGGACTGCGTAGGCCATCAGGGCTTTGAAAGCTTTGTTTTCAACCATCCGGTAGGGCATCATCTCTAACGAGATTAGTCTAGCAATGTGGGTGTTCAAACCCTGTGTACGCGGATGAGAGGCTGAGTGCTTCCTTTTCCTAACGAGAGTCTCTTATAGGGTGAGCTGGACTGGAGAGCTGCATATGGTGGAACTAGCGGGGGTGGTGGTGGACATGGCAGACTGAGAGAGGGTTGGTGATGGTATTCTTGCTGTTGGCCTACATACAGTGTTTCCTCCCAAGAACCTGGTGATTCCCTGACTGCTTTGGCCTTGCGACCATATCTACACATTTGCTGCAGGTGGTGTCATTAACGGTGGGCTTACAGTGAGGGAAGGAATGTAGCGTTGCTGACTAGCTTCATTGTGAGCGGGTGCAACAACGTTACGGGACGTTTGGTAGTTTGTCCAGGCTTGCAAGTGCATGGCGGTTAAATGTCTATGCATGCAAGCTGTATTTAAACTTTTGACATTCTGACCTCTGCTAAAGGTCCTTGAGCATTTCTTGCAGATCACTTTGCGCTGATCATTCGGATCTTGGTTAAAAAATTGCCACACTGCACTTTTCCTACTATCGAATACCTTTTCAGGCTTTGCACACTGTGCTACTTTAACCGGATGGCCACGCTGTCCTACAACTGTTTTTTGTTTTGACACACGTTTTTGGCCAGATACGGGCCTGCCAGATGAAAGCTGTTGCGATGTTGATGCCTGCTGCGGTTCCTCCTCCTCCGCTTCAGAGCTACTGCCAGCGGCACCCTGTTCCCCCAATGGCTGCCAATCGGGGTCAACAACTGGGTCATCTATCTCCTCTTCTATGTCATGTGCACCTTCCTCTGTGTCACCTTGTAAGCCGGTGCTATACCGTTCGGGACGGGGCACCATAGTCTCATCAGGGTCAGATTCTGGCTCAGTACACTGCGAGGGCAATGTTGTGATCTGAGTCAATGGAACAACATAATGATCTAGCTGTGGCTTTGCATCTGTGCACTCCATGTCCTATTCATCTTGTAATGGGCATGGCCTGTTAACAATTTCCCTTTCTAACCCAGGCACGGTATGTGTAAAGAGCTCCATGGAGTAACCTGCTGTGTCGCCTGACGCATCCTTCACTGTTGTTCTGGGTGAATGACACAAGGAAGTGACTTGTTCCTGACTGGGAGCATCCACTGATGACGCGCTGCTTTTAAATTTTGCACTTTCCGAAGAGGAGGCGAAAGAGCTAGAGGCAGAGGCAGCAAGGAAAGCCAAAACTTTTTTCTGCTGCTCCGGCTTTAAAAGCGGTTTTCCTACTCCCAGAAAATGGAGCGTTCGAGGCCTTGTGTAGCCAGACGATGACGCTGGCTCAACAACTCGAGACTTAGGGGCTATATTGCTTTTCCCACGACCACCTGGTGCTCCACGACCACCACCACTACCATCATTACCAGCTGGCAATGACCGCCCATGGCCACTACCTCTTCCACCAGACTTCCTCATTCTTGGAAAAATGTAACCAAACTAACAACCGTTATATGGTCCTGTAAAACCAAGTAGAAGGTGTACGTAAACTTGTGTTGTGAATTTAAATCTCCCTTTTTTATGTGTGGGAGAATGCAGGAAAAAATCAGGCCCACTGTATTACACTACACAGTTTGATTGGCAGAAAGAGGCTGGCAGATATGCCACTAACAGGACTGACGCAGATGCACACACTGGCAATACAAATCTCCCTTTTTTATGTGTGGGAGACAGCAGAAAAATCAGGCCCACTGTATTACAGTATAGTTTCTGTGGCAGAAAATGACTGACAGATACCACAGACAGGACTGGCGCAGAAGCACCGATTTGCCAATATTAATCTCCCCTTTTTTATATGGGAGACTAGTGAATAAATCAGGCCCACTGTATTACAGTACAGGTTCTGTGGCAGAAAATGACTGACAGAGATACCACAGACAGGACTGGCGCAGATGCACTGATTGGCAACAATTACTATCTCCCTACAATAATCTCAGAAAAGTATGGCAGGCAGCAATAAAAAGGACTGCTGCACACAAAAGTGTGGACAAACAAACAAGATAGCTGTGCAGAAAAGAAGGAGCAACAGGATTTGTGCTTTGAAAAAAGCAGTTGGTTTGCACAGCGGTGTACAAACAGCAATGCAGCCTTCTAGGACAGCCCAATAAGCTACAGAGCTGATGAAGAAAAATCTAGCCTCCACTGTCCCTGCAAAGAAAAGGTGGTGTTGGACAGTGGAAATCACTTTAGCACAAGCGGTATGGGGGTTAATGTACCCTGCCAAACGCTATCCCTGCTTCTGACGAAGCGGCAGCAACCTCTCCCTATGCTCAGATCAGCAGCAGTAAGATGGCGGTCAGCGTGCATGCCACTTTATAGTCCCTGTGACGCCACAGAAAGCAAGCCAATCACTGCCATGCCCTTCTCTAAGATGGTGGGAACCAGGACCTATGTCATCACGCTGCCCACACTCTGCGTCCACCTTCATTGGCGGAGAAATGGCGCTGAACGCGTCATGTGAAACATGACTATGGCGCGAACTTCGCGTACCGCATGGCCGATCCCACGCTTCATGAAACCCGACTTTGCCAAAAGTCGGCGACTTGTGAAAATGACCCATCCGTTTCGGTCAACCCTAGTGAGGAGCTAATTTCATACCTCCCAACCGTCCTGGATCCAGTGGGACAGTCCCAATTATGAGAGTCTGCCTCGCTGTCTCGGCCGGGAGCTTGCTTTTCCCGTGGACACAGCAGTACACGGTGGAGCCCTGAGGAGCAATTTAAAACTTGCACATGATGTTCCACCAAAGGGACTTGCTGGAAGCTGACAGGAAATGAGGTAATTTTGGTAGTAGATTGTGACTGAACCATGGAGGCACTTCAGGGAATGATTCAGATCCATCACCGTGTCCGACAGTGGATCGCCTTGGAATCAGGGATGCCGGCCATGTGAGCGGATCACGATATGTCCTGCATCGGGAGGCTCAGGTGGGCATTACAATGGGAGCCAGCTGCTGTAGTATCTTTATAGAATCTTTCTGTCTCTCTCTGTTTCTTTCTCTCTGTTTCTTTCTCTCTCTCTGTTCTTTCTTTCCCTCTCTAATCTTTCTTTCTCTCTCTGTTCTTTCTTTCTCTGTTCTTTCTTTCTATCTGTGTTTTTTTCTTTTTCTGTTCTTTCTCTCTCCTTTCTTTCATTTTACGCTCTCTGTTCTTGCTATCTCTCCGTTGTTTCTTCCCCTCTTTCTCGCTCTCTCTATTTTCTTTCTTTCTTTCTTTCTTTCTCTTTCTTTCTTTCTTTCTCTTTCTTTCTTTCTTTCTTTCTTTCTTTCTTTCTTTCTTTCTTTCTTTCTTTCTTTCTTTCTTTCCCCTCTTTCTTTCTCTCTCTGTTCTTTCCTTCCCCTCTTTCTCTCTGTTCTTTCTTTCCCCTCTTTCTCTCTGTTCTTACTTTCGCTCTCTATTATTTTTCTTTCCACTTTTTCTATCTCTATGTTCTTCCTATCTCTCTCTGTTCTTTCTTTCCACTCTCTCTTTCTCTCTCTGTTCTTTCTTTCCCTTCTTTCTCTCTCTCTGTTCTTTCTTTCACTTTCTGTTGCTTTTCTTTCCCTCTTTCTTTCTCTCTGTTCTTTCTTTCTCTCTCTGTTCTTTCTTTCTTTCTTTCTCTCTTTCTCTCTCTGTTCTTACTTTCAGCTTTCTTTCTCTCTGTTCTTCCTTTCCCTATAACAACTATAGTCATTCTGCCCTCATGTCAGATTAAGATTGAGGATCTGAGAGGCCAGTGGTACCTTTTTAAAAACCCTCCCCCCCTTTTTCTGTTCGTTGGTTATAAGGCACTTCCTTTACTGTGGTGCCTCTTTGCTTTTGTTTGACTAATTTGGCTTTTTACAATTTTATCTAATAAAGCATGAGTTTTAATATGCACCTTTGATAACTTTAATAACTTTAATATTTCCTGCACAGAGATGAGCCCTGGCTGGAAAATGTGATGGCGGTCAATGCTGGATGAAGATTAAAAGGGAAGACGAAGGACTTCACCTAGAGATGTCACTGGTGAGTTAGTGTATTACATGTACACGCACACTATACACTGCATACTATATACAGCGGTCCGGTGTATAATGTCACCAGTGATCACTGTATTACCTGCACACTGACATTGTACACAGAGCTCCTGTGTATAATGTCACTGGTGATCACTGTATTACCTGTACACTGACACTATATACAGAGCTCCTGTGTACGTCACTGGTGATCACTGTATTACCTGTACACTGACACTATAGACAGAGCTCCTGTGTATAATGTCATCGGTGATCACTGTATTACCTGTACACAGACACTGCATACTAAGTACAGATCTCCTGTGTATAATAGCACTTAAGGTGATATTAGTATTGTGTTTTTTTTTGTTTTTTGTTAATGATCAGTATTGTAGTATTCAGTCACTATGTGGTGGTAATATGTTGTCCGGCTATGGTTTGGCGTTATTTGTTCCTTGTATGTGGTGGTAATATGTGGTCTGGTCATGGTGTGGTGGTGTTTGTTCCTTGTATGTGGTATTATTCTGTCACTGAGGTGGTAATATGGTGTCTGGACATGATGTGGTGGTATTTGTTCCTTGTATATGGTTTTATAGGTCTCTATGTGGTGTTAATATGTTGTCTGGACATGGTGTGGTGGTATTTGTTCCTTTGTATGTGGTATTATAGGTCACTATGTGGTGGTAATATATGGTTTGGTCATGGTGCAATGGTATTTGTCGCCTATATGTGATATTATTGATCATTTTAAAAATTGAAAAGTAAAAATATACCTAAATTGTATTGGATATTTTAACAAATGTTTAATATGTTAGAGTAGAGTAGAGCTTGGCCAAAAGAGTCTGCCTTGTCGTGGTGGAGGCTTAAAAAATCTTTCCTATTTCCTAAATATATTCCTATTTAAAAGTGTCTTATTGTACATGTGCGTCAGGTTAGGCTAGTAAAGAGTAAACCAGATTTATTTGTACTGATTTTACGATGGGGGGGGTGCCATTTTGCAGTTCGCCTCAGGCAGCAGAGAGGCTAGGTTCACCCCTGGGTGGAGATAACCCCCTTGTAGTCCCTTCACCACACACATATTCCAATACTATATCTCCTTGGATTCTAATACATTCACCCCTGTTTTGAGCTCCAAATACGTGCCTCATCTGCGCATGTTGATATTTCCCCGAGGGCCTGAGTCCAAACTCCACCTGCAATTGGGAAAAGGATTTCAGCTCTCGCTGTTCAATTATCTGATACACATAATGAATTCCCTTGGCCTGCCACTCTGGTAATACCCCCAGTGCCACAAACTCCGGTAAATTATTATTATGCCATAACGGTGAGAATCTAGTCCGACCCGTAACCGCACAAATTTGTTTCAATCTTCCCCACAGCTTACATATCAAAAATATAGTTAGATACAATTTCCCCAATGCCCCCAGGGAACCATCTTCCAGACACTGTATTACTGGACATCTTTTTGTCACGGTCTCCATCAAATGCTGTACTGCACTGGACGACACCTCATGCACCCAGCCCTTTAAATGTTGACTCTGGGCTGCAAGAAAATATACTTCAGGGCTGGGCAGAGCCAAACCACCATCTTCCTTTGGTTGCTGAATTGTCTCCAGTCTGATACGTGGATATTGTCTCCCCATACCTGACTTCTAAACAGGGAGCTAATCTGCCGAAATTTCCCGTGCGGTATCCAAACTGGCGCATTATGAAGAACATATAGTATTTTAGGCATCAAAATCATTTTAATGAGATTAACCCTGCCCACCACCGATAAATGTAACTTCATCCAAGCATCCACTTTTGCCTTAAGTACACCTAAAACTGGAGTCAGATTCCTATGTAGGAAGTCCGTGACTGGTACAGAGATCCATATCCCCAAGTACTTAAATTGATTTACCACCTAAAGTCGCCCATCCTCCAGAGGCTCACTCCCATCCTCTCTCACGTCATCCACTTTAAACAGAATTAACTTACTCCAATTTATCGTCAGTCCCGACAATGAGCCAAATCTTTCAATGAGCCCAATAGGACCCCCCAAGGAAGCCGCCGGGTCAGCCAGAAATAGTAGAATATCGTCCACGTATAGCGCTATCTCCTCTTCAATTATCCCGTACTTAAACCCAGACACCTCATCAGACTGTCAAATTTTGGCAGCCAATGGTTCCACAGCCAGAGCAAACAAAAGAGGAGAGAGCGGACATCCCTGCCTTGTCCCTCTAGCTAGTTTTATAGACTTAGATAACTCCCCATTCACTCTGACTCTAGCCACCGGCCGCGAATACAGCAGATAAATCCAGGACACAAACTGCAAGCCAAAACCCATGCACTTCAGCACCCCATTACACACTATCAAACATCTTGTGGGCATCTAAGGATGCGATAACTCTCTGGCCAAAGTTGTCTGACCTAAGCTACAAATTCATAAACAGCCTCCACAGGTTGACCGCTGTAGATCTGTCAGACATAAAGCCAGATTGATCTGGATGCACCAGGTTAGTGATGACACTCAACAAGCAGGTTGCTAATACCTTGGCCAGAAGCTTGACATCCATATTGAGCAAAGAAATTGGCTGATATGACTCAGGTTCCCCCAGATCTTTATCCTCCTTTGGAATTACCACTATTATGGCTTCTCTCACGGAAGCTGGCAGATACCCTCCACACTTAGCCTCGTCTAGAACCAACTTTAATCTGGGAACTAACACCTCCTCCATATTTTTATAAATTTCAGCGGGTAACCCATCCACTCCAGGCGCCTTCCCATTAGCCATAGACTGTAGTGCCCGTTCCAGTTCCTCTTCCATAATAGGAGCCTCCAAGGCTTCTCTATCTGCCTCACTCAATCTTGGCAGCCCCAGTCCCTCCAGGAAATCCACTGTGTCTCCCGCTGATGCATTGACCCGAGAGGAATATAGGCCCGCGTAAAAGTCCGCGAAGACCTTCAAAATCTCAGAGGTTTCAGAGACTCTATTACCTCTCCCAGAAACCAGCGAATGGACAAACGAAGTACTCCTCTGGGCAGAAGCCACCAGCGACAGCATGTGACCAACAGTCTCTCCCTCCTGATAATAAGTCAGCCTCTGAAATTCCGGCTTCCTTTCAGCCTCTCCCAACAAAATTGTCTCCATATGATTTTGCGCTGTTTTTAATCTGTTCCCAGCCTCAGGAGTTCCCATTATTACCATCTCGTCTTCCGCTGCCCTCAGCTCATCAACTGCTACCTTCTCTGCCTCCCTCACCTTCCACTTATACCTACTAATATCTCTAAACAGCAGCCCTCTTAAGTATGCCTTCATGGCTTCCCAAACAGTGAGAGCATCTGTACTCCCATCATTCAGCTCAAAGAATTCTGCCACCTCCTGTTTTATATTATCTTAATCTATACTGCGCAGCCAGTTAGGGTGGATCTTCCACTCTCTCCTGCTCTCGGCCTGTGTCCCCAGCAATCGAAACTCTACCTCAATTGGACTGTGGTCTGAGAGGGCCCTTGGCAAGTACCGCATGTCTCCCACCATCGCGTCCAACAGAAGATTACGTAAAGCCATATCAATTCTGGACAAAGTACTATGAGCCGGTGAACAATATGAATACCCCCTCTCCCCAGCATGTCTAACTCTCCATGGGTCAATCATACCTATTTCACGAACATAGGTACCAAACGTAGTAGTGTGCCCCCCGTCCTAATCTGGATGTTTTTATTTTTGTCCCAAAAGTCATCGCATAGATTGTTAAGATCACCAATAATTAGAAATGGTGTCAGGCCCCATCGTTCCATCCGCTCCAACAATTCTCTAATTTTCTTACTTGAGTAAGGAGGCGGAATATACATTGCCGCTATACATATCAACACTCCATTTATTTTACATTGTACCACCACGTACTGACCATCCACAACCACATGCATCTTCGCCTCTTCATAATGCACTCCCACAGGTACCAGCACTGACACACCCCTTGAATACATAGAGAAGGTAGAGTGGTATGCCCTCTGTATCCATCGCCTATTTAGTACATCCACCCTCTCCTGCACCAAATGCATCTCCAGCAGGCATATCATTGAAGCCCTTTGATCTCGAGCATACTGCAGACTCGCTGCTCGCCTAGACTTATCCACAAGGCCTCTTACATTCCAGCTCAGTATCTGAATGCGGCCCCCCATCATGTGACTCATCATCTTTCACTGTATCTTTACTCCCAAGTATGAGCTGTCTAACCTACCACACCCCCCTACCAAAACCCAACTTCCCCCCTAACTCTCCCAATGCTACACATTCTGCCTCTTTTCAAGAGTGGGGCTCCACCGCCCATTGCAAACACTCTCCCTTGCTTTACTCTCTCCACTCGCCTCCCGCTTCCATAAAAAAAAACATTTCTTACAGTTCTTTAAACAAAACAAAACATTTCAACGTGTATAAACATGTAAAGAGAGAACAATTCAAACTTGCAGTACACCGCGTAACCCTCCTCCCCCGTACTTAGTAACCATTAGTGCAATATGGCCCAGCTCAGCCCTCAACATTTGCCAATCCTTTAGCAATTATGCTATCAATCACAGATCGCTTCTCCAGCGACAGCAAAATATCTCCCATCCGGATCTCCCCGGAAGTTCAGTCTCCTTTTCCCTTGTGTTGTTTAGCATTGGTGTTTATCCACTGGGTAGCATCCTCCGGTGACAGAAGAGTATTGCACTCCCAGTTCCCTCAGTCGTCTCTTGACACCGGTAAACTTCATCCGTTGTTTCTGAACAGCAGCAGAATAGTCTGGATAAATAGCAATTCTTTGACCTCCAGCCGTCAGATCCTTCATTTCTCTAGCCTTCCGAAGGATAATGTCTCTGTCTCTGTAATTCAGTGTTTTGGCAAGCATGGTACGAGGATTCACTATGAGCTCTCTCAACTGCAAACACTTTTGTCAGCACTGTGCCACCAAGTTTCTCCATCAGCCAGCTTTCAATAAACTCAGTGGGTGTCTCCCCTCAGTTTTTTCAGGCAGACCCACTATACGTATATTATTCCTTCTGGACCTGTTTCCCAGATCCTCATTTTTTACAGCCAGCTCTGATATCGCTTGAGCAAACTTTATCTCCAATTTTTGGAGCTTTACTATATGATCTTCTGAAGTGTTCACCCTCTCCTTCACCCCCCCATGCGTCTGTGCGTCTGTCCATCTTTTGCAGTGCTGTGTTTATCTGTGCTGTTTCCCCTTTAACCTCCTGCATCTAGAGGGTCAGGGTATTCAGGGACTGTTTGCATGCGGAGACCAGTACAAAAACATCCCTGAGGGTCGGCTCAGCTCCCGGTGTCATATCTTCAGGTCCCCTTATTGCCACCGCCATGCTGGTTTCCTCCCTCCCCTTCTTTACCTCTTGCTCTCCTGCTGGGATCACCTCCTCCTCTTCAATATCAGCTCTAGCTCCAGTTACCTTCTCTGCCTCCTCCGCCTCCTCCCCTGCTCCCACTCTGGCAAACTGCTGAAGCTTTGCCACCACCTCCATGCGCTTCTGACATGCAGCATTAGCTTTGTCGGCGTCTTCTCTGGCCTCGGCGCCATCTTGGATGGCTCCTGCATCGCCGGCTCCCGCGTCTCTCTGCCGCCTCCTAGTCATTTCCTCCGGTGTCGGGGTCACCGCTCAGCACTGCTTTGCTCCCCAGACATTCAGCCAGCCGGTAAGCAGCAAAAAAGTCCGGTCAGCGGCGTCTGCTCAGGACTTTTACACAGGACGGTAGCGGGAGCGCTCTGCTATGCGTCCGCTCACATGGCCAGTTAGGATATGCCCCAACTGGGCATCCTTGCCATCATGGGTGGAGTTTGCACTGAACAACGCTGTAGCTGACTGTCACGATTCACACCGTGACCATCACCCCCACGTCACGGATCGGGGTGACTTTAGGCCAACAGACAGCTATCACATGTACAGGGAGTCTTATCTTTGTTATCCCTTCACTGCTACAATGTGATGAAAAAATACACACAAGTCTATGGACCTCTTAGTTTACCGCAGGTGCTTATTCTAGTTATCCCACTGCTCTTCAATATACCATGAACTGCAGGGATTTATGTATATCCCGCTTTATAGTTCTGTTTCAACTTGCAGCTCTCTGGCACCCCCCCTTACCCTCAGGTCAGATTAGGTACTGAACCTAGGGTAATTAGTCACCAGAAAGGCTGCCTGCAATGTACTGGCTGTTGGGCATGCTGCAGCGAGGCAAAATAACTACTCCCACTAAGGCAGGAACAATAATTATCAACGCTGCAGTCGCTACAATGACTCCCAAAGGCACAGCACACAGTATGCTGCCACCAGCTTCGTTTAAATGGGTCCGAAGCTAACCCAAAACAGTAGCGTAATTCCCTTCAGAAGACTTAGGGTACATTTTAGAGCAGAAGAACGAATCTAGTATTTTAAATATTATACTCCATAAAAGATTTAAGGCAGTGTTTATAAAAAGTTATATAAAGATGTTGCAATATGAGACAATTTAAAATACGTACAAAAGTAATTATAAAATAAAGGGATTAAATGAGAATAGGTAAAACTCACATGTTCTCAGTTCATTTCAGGCAAGACCATGCTGGTAGGCGGAACCCTAAATGTCCCAGTGCATCAGGAGTCGGGATAGAAACAGCTCCTCAAGTAAAAAACTCTGACTCAAGGCTGGGTTAAGGGTAAAGACTTTTAAACCCCAGCCTCGTGACATCACTAAAGGGGTTGGTTTACCCAGTCCGTCCTCTCTCTTCAGACTTACCAAATTTAACTCTAATTCTTATAAGTCTCGTATTTTCCTTCCCAAACATGTCAGAATCATAACACACCCAGCTTTCTTCTTATTTTACCATTGGCTTTCCAATTAAACCAAATTTGGGCTAATGGGGACATCCAGCTTTGGAGAAATCCATACTCTGTCCCTGCTGGAACTAGAGGCTCAGGCTTACAGTGGTGGATAGATCCGCCGATGGAGGTTAGCAAGATATACTTATTATTTTTCTAGCCCAAATCGGTGGCCCAGAATCTTACAAGATTAGGACAAAGAGCCTCATGTTTAAAAGCGAGATCAGACTAGTTTCAGCTGGTACAATTGTCTGTTGCAACTACAGCGGTCGTATAAATTCCTTTGCTGAATCAGAGGAGTAAGTCACTCCAAACCTGGAATTTGCAGCAAGAAGCAATAAAAACCTCTTCTACACACAGCAGAAACACACAGAGAAGGGGGGGGGTTTGCACACAGCATGGGTCTAACAGGCAAGCTACAAAATCATGTTACATTTCATACAATATCGTGACACTGAATCCACTGGACAGATCCCATTCCTCCTTAACTACGGTCAGCATCCGCGGGTTCCTGTGCCTATGCCCATGTCTTGGGACCAAACCCAGGATGCCATTTGGGCCTCCAAGGAGAGAATGAGGTCCTCCACCAATGCACATCGGCGCCCCGCTCCGACCTTTGCTCCTGGTGACTTAGTGTGGCTCTCCGCCTGTAACATCAGGCTGCGAGTTGAGTCCACTAAGTTTGAACCTCGCTACTTGGGCCCCTTCAAGGTTCTCGAACAGGTTAAAAATGTAGTCTACTGTCTGGCCCTTCCGCCACCCCTGGGTATCACCGACACTTTCATGTGTCCCTCTTGAAGTCCATATACATGTCCCGGTTTTCCGATTCATCTACTGGGACATTGGGTTAATCTACGGATGATTACGAGGTGAACGCTATTTTGGGGTGCAAGGTGGTATGTGGCAAACAATTTTATTTGGTGGACTGGAAGGGTTATGGTCCTGAGGACAGGTCCTGGGAGCCTGCTGTGCACATTCAGGCTTCACAGCTCATTGCTGCCTTTGAACGCAGCGAGGTCCAAGGAGGGGGGCCCTAGGAGGGGGGGTAATGTTTGGGGTCGAGTTCCTGCCTCTGCACAGTAGTAATCTTGAGCCATCTCCACTGCTGTCTTCCATTCTTCTCCTGCCGCAGTGGAGTCTGCTCAGCGGAGGCATTGGTCCCAGCATCTCGCTCAGTCTGATACTGTGCAAAGGGTTACTGCTGACTTTCCAGCTTCTGCCATTGTAGAGTCCAATACACTCTAATAAAAATTCAGTTATTTTATTAATAATACAAAAATTAAACAATAACAAAACATAACTACATAAAAATGACACAGACTTCAAACATGATGCTTATACAGAGAAAACAGGACAACTGTAGTAACACACGGGGAAGATAAAGCAGATAACCCGTCTAATATATGGTACAGCGTATACTGAGAAAAGTGCTTAGTGCAATCTAAAGTGCTTAACAAGTATGAAACTTACTCCCAAGCTGGGGAACATGATTCACTACACACTGTATAACCTACGGGACCAGAAGATAAATATACATGCCAAATCCGCCGCTTCTCTTACCCATGTGCCAGTGCCTGTCTCTGCAGCAGCCCCGACGCGCGTTTCGCGTTGGGCTTCCTCGGGGGGCTGTAGAGATATGTGTGTGGAGGGTCTATTTAAATCACAGGGGCACCTGTGCGTAATAGTCAGCGCTCTAGATGGCGCATGCGCGGCGTCACACAGCCCCGTATAGGGCACAACAACCTCCGCCCCACCTGCGACGAGACGAGGGGAGGGAAATCCCTCCCGACGTCACTACCTCGTCTCGTCACATCCTGTGGGCGGAAAGCGATGCACATCGGGACCCGCCGCACCGCGCATGCGCACACGCGCCGCAATGGCCATTTTGAAAGTGGGCAAGTACGCTGGAGAATGGGCAGCCACTGTGCTACATAAGAGAGTAAGAACAATATAATAAGAGTACGTATATCTAATTGCCGTCGCATGTACATATAGGAGTTGTATTCATATATTAGGGCAAAGCACAGGGAACCAAAAATAAAGGGACAAATAAACAAATAATCAGAAGAGGGGGGAAGTCATTCCGGACATAAATATCCCATCTCATCGCATCCAGTATGCGGGGAATAGTGCATAACAAAGGCTGCCACATCGCACATGCGCGCGCGTAAATGTGGCCAATATGGAGAAGGGTAAGGACATTAGAAAAATGAATTAACACCGTGCTACGTGTAAGAGAGAACTAAATATATGATGCAAATAAGTGTACATGATCACCATCACATAGCTATATAGCAACGGTGATCATATTCTAACTTAGTGTATAAGAATCTAATATGGATATCTTACTAGGCTCCTCCCACTATTATACATATCTAGAACCGCCAAAAATAAGCTAGATAGGGGGAGCAAAGTGCCATTGTGCACAAAATAATACATATGTAGTGGGACAATAAGCACCAACCATAAATAACCCAAATACAGAAGAGGTGGAATAACCACTCCTATATATAGAGCATGCTAATATAACACAACACTTCGTAATTATAGAAAACAGAAAAAGACAAGAAATATCCCATAATATACAAAAAAATATATGTAATGAACAAAAAAGAGCCACAAGTAGCACAGAAGACTTGTCCAATTTCATTCCAGAAGCCGATCTTGAAAGATGACCATATAGTATCACGCTCACGGTGCCTCCTGGTGCCAAACCGACAAACTCTCAGAGGTAGTTTACAGATGAGAATGTAAAAGTGAAACACAAATACAGAAACTGGAAAATGAAAAACACACATAATTAAAATCCAGAACCAATTACAAAAGACCATATTCTGACCATAGTATGCTAAAGGAAAGATGAAAAGCTAAGCTGTTCATTTAGACCATGTGGGGTCATCGTTCCTAGGGTTGTTATCCAGCGGCATTCGAGTTGTGCCAGAATGCGTTTGGAATCACCCCCTCTGATCCCACATCTCACATGGTCGATGCCAAAAATCCTCAAATCCTTGGGGTTACAGTTGTGGTGCAGCCTGAAATGGCGGGGTATAGTTTTTAAGGTTGCAATGTCATCAACTCTGCCAGCCGCCATGATGTCCCTTATATGCTCTCTTGTTCTAATCCTTAGTTCACGTGAAGTGAGGCCTACATATGCCAGGTTACACGAGCATTTAGCCATATACACCACAAATGTGGTGCTACAGCTGATGTAATTAGTGATTTTAAATTCTTTCAGGCCATCGGCAGAGGTAAATGACATGGCCCGTATATGGTTCTGGCACGCCAGGCAATCACCACAAGGATAGAAGCCCCATCTTGGTTTGCCTGTTCCAAAAATGGTCGAGGTCTTAGTTGTATAATGGCTTCTGACCAACATATCTCTCAGATTCTTCCCTCTTCTAGCCGTCATCAGTGGTTGATCTGAGAGATATTTTGTGAGTGTGGGGTCAGTTTTTAATATAGACCAATGTCTACTCAAGATTTTTCTCATTAATCCCCATTGATGGTTGAATGTTGATATATAACGGACTTTACCGTCCTCCTCCTTCCTACTCTTTTGGGACTGAGACAACAGGTCACATCTCCTCCGGCTTCTGGCTCGACCCAAACCTCGTCTGATACTCCTATTACTATATCCACGTATGCGGAATCTCTCCCCAAGGTCCACAGATTGTCTGTCAAATGCCTCCTCTGTAGAGCAAATCCTCCTCATCCTTAAAAACTGGCCAATAGGTATAGCCCTGATCGTAGAATCAAGATGGGATGAGGAGGCATGGAGGAGTGCATTGACTGAGGTTTCTTTTCTAAATACATCTGTGTGTATCTCTCCATTCTCCTGAACAAGCAGCATGATATCTAAGAATGATATGTTCTTACTACTATAGTTGTAAGTGAGCCTGATATTGAGGCTGTTGCGATTCAGATCCTGCATAAACAATTTCAGTTGTTCCTCCGAACCATGCCAAATAAACAAAATGTCATCAATATACCGATACCACCCCAGAATCTGTGGGGCGACGTGGGCGCCCCCCTGAAAAATGCCCCTCTCCCAGTAACCAAGGAAGAGGTTAGCATAGGAGGGCGCACACGCCGCCCCCATGGCAGTGCCACGACTCTGGAGGTAGTACCGGTCCTTAAAAGTAAAAAAATTATGTGTGAGGATGAATCGCAAAAGCCTCAATACCAGGCCACAAATATCATAATCAATGCTGCTCGATCTGAGGAAGAAGTCAGCTGCCTCCAAACCATCGTCATGGCTGATAGAAGTGTAGAGAGTCTCTACGTCCGCCGTGACTAGGAGCATATCCGGTTCCAACGTAAGGCCATCCAATCTCCTCAGGACGTCCGTAGTGTCCCTGACATAGGAGGGTAGGGTCTCAACTTGTGTTCTCAAATAGTGATCAATGTATTTACATATAGGATCACACATCCCTCCTATGCCAGAGACAATCGGACGTCCAGGAGGATTGACAGAGTCCTTGTGGACCTTGGGGAGAAGATAAAAAGTGGGTACTACTGGAAACTTGACCACCAGTCCATCAAATAGTTTTTTGTTGATGGTCCCCGCATAAAATGCTTCTTCAAGTATCTCAACCAGTTCTGTCATGAAAACTGGGAGGGGGTTCCCAGCAAGCAGAGTGTAAGTTTCTTTGTTTCGTAATTGCTTAAACGCCTCCCTCTCATATTTGTCAGAGGGCCAAATCACCACGTTTCCCCCCTTGTCAGATGGTTTTATAACCACACCTTCTAGTGCCTGAATCTCACGTAGGGCTAACCTCTGACGCCCTGTGAGATTATCTTTTTTGTATTTGTTGTTGATTGTTTTCAAATCAGCGGCAACTAGATTCGTGAAAATCTCCACTTGTGGACAGAGAGACAAGGGAGGAAACGTGGTGGATTTAGCTGAAATAGGCGGAGGGGGGATACCTGTGGGTGGGCCAGCTGACTCACTCTCCAGCTCCTCCAAGATAGAAATTGCTTCTTGCTCGGTGATATAAGTACTCTCCGTTACAGAACGGGAATGGAGCTTTTTCAGAACAAGTTTTCTTGAGAATAGGTGCAGGTCTTTCAACGCTGTGAAATAATCATAATTATTACAGGGAGAGAAAGATAGACCCAACCCTAACACCTCAAGCTGTGTCTCCGTGAGTGGAATCTGGGAGAGATTAATTACCTCAAGGTTAGCGTTTTTAGGTCTCTTTTCTTTCTGTGGTGAGATGGGGGTTTTCCTTTTATTACCAGAACGAGTAACTTTCTGCCACCTATCTCTATGTGTGTCCTCCTTATCGGGTCCGTTCTTCCCCTTATCGTTTGCAGCCATTCTATCCTCCACCGACGAAACCGATGAAAAGGATACCGACCTTGCCCTTGACAGAGACCTCTTATTGCCCTGGTACGTTCTCCACCTATATACCCTATTATTCTGGGCATCAGACACATCTCTTTGATACTTCTTGGTTTTAGTAGCCACAATCTCTTTCTCCCACTTCTGAATTTCAGTATCCAGATCACCTTTAAAGGTCGTCCCATTCTCAGGGGTTAACAAATTGTTTATTTCTTCCTGAATCTCACCCAGATCTTTATCAATCTCATTCATAGTGGTTTCATTATTTTTAATTAAAAGTGTCATAAAGCCCTTGGAACATGTGGCCGCAATCTCCTCCCATTGGTTCTTAAAAGTATCATCCTCTATATGGAAGGAAGGAAAGACCTGGATACGGAGTCCTCTGGGGATTAACCCACATGCAATATATCTTTCCAAAAAGGATTTATTCCACCATAAGCGGGTCCTTTTTTGTAATAGGTCTTTGTATTTACTAGTGAGGTCGGATAGGTCTCTGGATCTGGAGTCTAAAACTGCACAAGCACCACCGCTGAAAACCTTGTCCAGCTGTAAAAGCCACTTTTCTCAGTATACGCTGTACCATATATTATACGGGTTATCTGCTTTATCTTCCCCGTGTGTTACTACAGTTGTCCTGTTTTCTCTGTATAAGCATCATGTCTGAAGTCTGTGTCATTTTTATGTAGTTATGTTTTGTTATTGTTTAATTTTTGTATTATTAATAAAATTACTGAATTTTTATTAGAGTGTATTGGACTCTGTACTCCATGGAGTTTTTGTAGGATATATGCGTTTGGAGTGTCCAGGTTACTATGTCCTAATTGATATGGGATGTTTTCCCGGAGTATATCTCTAAATTATGTATCAATGGTATTTGTTCTGCCATTGTAGCCAGTACTGGTCAGCGGTGAGCAGACGTTTTAGGGACTAAGACCTACTTTTCCCCTTCTGAGCATGCCCAGGGTAAGATCTCTCATTGGAGATCAAGGGTCACATCCTCAGGTACTGCAGCAACTCCCATTGGTCCTCTAGGAAGGTACTGAAGTTGCTCAAGTTCTGTGGCAGCCTCCCATTGGTCCTTCTGGGAAGGTCCTGAAGTTGCTGCAGCTATAAAAGGTTTGCATGATCGCACGGCCATGCGCTAGTATCAATCTATGTTATGTGCTTTGCACCACTGTGGTCTTGTGTACATGTATTTAGGGCCCCGGTTGAAATAAGCCCCTAGAATACTGGCACCTCCGGTGAGGAGTTTGTGTGTGTGCAAGACCACTGACTGCTATCAGCTCAGCAGTTAGCTGTGCACTCCTGTGAGTCTAACAGGGCACAGTGCTTTCTTTTGTTGGCGACTCTGTGATGTAACAGAGTTCGCTTATACCGCCATATAGTGCCATTTGCTAGCAGCAGGTTCCTCCTGTACGGTGGACCCTGGGCTGTGAACGCACCAATAACTTCATCTATTTACTCGGTGCGTTCCGCTAGCCCTAGCAATAGGTAAAGCACACTAACCATATGTTTATTATGCTTGCCTAAAAAATATAAACAGAAGAAACGAGCGTAATAGCTTAATTAAATACGACATCCATACATGAATATTCACAATCACCAGCAGATATATACGTCCTTGACAATTATGGCCGACTATTCGGAGATAGAGAAAATCAAGAAGAATCAATGAACATAGATAGCCAGTTGAAAAAGGTCATGGGACACATGTATAGATAATAAAAATGCCTTTATTACAAAGTGAATGGCAGATAGATGGCACTGAGTGCAAGAGTCCCTCCACTATCATAAGAGATAAAAATAACAATAAAAAAGCATGTATAACATCCAATTAATATAGCCAACTGGGAACCACCAAAAAATAAAGTCTCAGTTTAGCAGACCATGCTAAATATTGAGAAACATGACAGTTCTATGAGAATATTAAATGACCTCATCATGGCAGAAGACAATTAACATGTTACTGCCCAAAAATATGCAAAATAAGCCAAGCTATAGCAGCAATAGATCAGTGTAATATAATAGGTAAAAATATGCCAAATAAGTCAGGCGATAGCAGCACAACAATAGATCAGTATAATATAAAGGGTTAAACACCCATATAAATTTAAGAATCCTCCTGAAGAAAAAATAAAGAATACACTGCATGATGCACATTTGCAAAAATAGATGTAGAATGTATCAATCAATAATTACCTAGTGGTGGTCCCCGGTTCAAGATGCGGCACACAACCCAATGTGCATTTTGGAACTAAGTTCTCTGTCGGGGGACGCACTTTCGAACTGGGGTAGTATAGTTGCAGTGACCGATGAGTAGAGAGCGGGAGGAAGTCGGCACATGGGCAGCCAGGAGGAATCCAGAAGTCACTGCTGATCCGTGTCATGTGATCAACCACGTGAGAGTCAGATGACTCAACGTGTCGGGCACATAGAGATGCAGGCGGCAGATGACTCCAGGAACACAAGCCACGCATGCGCACATAAATGGTCTAAGTACATAGGATGTATAAATGAAAATTGGTCAAAGACCTCAAGCTCCAGGCATGGCAATATGATAATAGAAATACAGTACATAAATATAATAATGTGTGCATAGAAAAATAAAAACAATAAAAATAAAAAATATATAATTCAATAAGAGAAAGTAAAGAACTAAAAAATAAATAATAAATAATAATGAGTAGACATACACATAAAGAATCCAAAAAAGGAAAAAACAACAATAACGCTGCCTCCATGACAACATGCTATGAATAATATTAAAAGTCTGCATGTGATAGATGTAAAAATAAAAACAACAATACCCCCAAAAATTGCAAAGATAGATTATTTCCATTAAAAATGTGTATATCTTCAAAATATGATTCAGCTTGAGTATGTGCTGACCAGTCCATGAATATCACATGTAATCTTCAACCATGTTTCTGTTTCTCCATTTGCAGGTAAAAACGTAAACCACCCAAGAGTACTGCATAGGCCGTGAAAGATAATCGGTAAGCTGATAGTATAAAAAGATAAAAAACAGGTTAAAATAAAAAAAAAAAAAATTTAAAATAACGCAATTCAAAAGCTAAAAAAGCAACATGAACAAGTGGTTAAAAAAAGAAACAAAGGATAAATTTTCATTAAGCCCATATGGGGACACTGTTTTAAGTGTCCAAATACTCCCCCTCTAATGCTTGGATGGTTCATATCAATTCCTACAACCTTTAAGAGGGAGACATCACATCCATGATAAATATTAAAATGTCTGGGTAAAGTTTTTAACAGGGAGACATCCTGAACTTCCCTGGCAGCAGTGATTCCCAAAGCACGTTCCCATAACCTAACCTTCAATTGTCGGGTGGTTAATCCCACATAAATAAGGGAACATGGACAGGTGGCATAATATATCATGGCCTTGGATGTACATGTAATGGAATGTGTGATTTTAAAAATTTGTGAATTATCTGAGTTCGAAAAAGTGTGTGTCCTTAAAATATTTGGGCACGCCACACATTGTCCACATTGCTTACATCCCCAGTGAGGTCTTATTTGAGAAAGGAACATGGAGCTCGATTCACCAGTATAATGGCTCTTTACCAAACTATCCGATTTGGTGATCTCCTGAAAGTAATGTTTGGACTGCTCCCAAAACATTTAGATAAGACCGAGTCTGCAAGTAGTATAGGCCAAGATTTATTAAGATAAAAGCGCAACAAGTCCGCCTGTCCACTATATTGTTTAATAAATCTGACACAATTATTTGACTTAGATGTTGTAGAGGTGTAAAATGCATTGTGTCTCATGGTGTGTTTCGCTCTGTTATGAGCTCTTTTTATTGAGCAATTACTGTAACCACGGTCACTAAGTCTAGATCTCAAATTCTTAGCTTGCTTCTCGAAGTCAAGATCATCAGAACAAATATGCCGCATGTGTAAAAATTGACCTATCGGAATTGAACCTATCAGACATGGTGGATGTGAGGAAGAAGCTTGCAAAAGTGCATTCACTGCAGTGGATTTCCTGAAAAGGTCTGTGGGGAGACAATTATGTTCATCCCTAAAGCGCTGCGGAATATGTTGGCGCTATATATAAATAAAATTATTATTTATTATTATTATCCCTCTTCACCTTAACATTTGCAAAATCCAAAGAATTCCTATGATAGTGATATGTCAGGTGCAAATTAACACTGTTTAAGTTTAAAGGATCCATACACGTATATAATGATTCTATGGAGTCCTGCCAAGTCAAAAAGATGTCATCAATGTACCACGCCCAAAATGGGACATGCTCCATTGATGACAGCTGATCCGATGGGAAGAGATTCCTCTCCCATAGGCTCAGAAGCAAATTGGCATAAGAGGGGGCAAAAGAGGTCCCACTGCTGTTCCCTGGAGCTGTACCTTGAATGTGAAAAAGTTATGTGGCAGAGTAAATTGCAAAAGTTCAATAACAAATTTAGTCATAGGAGATGGTATTATAGAAGACTGAAGGAAAAAATTAACAGCTTGTATACCATCTGTGTGATGGATATTGGTGTACAAGGATTCTACGTCACATGTCCCTAAGACTGTATCAGAACCAATGCGCATACCATCTGCTTTTTTTTACAAAATCACTGGTGTCTTTGGTGTAAAAAGAGTAAGGACAAAACCAATGGCTGTAATAGCTGTAATAGGGAATCCACATATTTATTGACATTCTCCAGGTAATTACCTCTGTAAGATATAATTGGTCTTCCAGGTGGAATGTCTTTATTTTTGTGTATCTTGGGTAGGAGGTATAATGTGGGGACGGTAGGTTCATTAACCTGTTCTGCCATACAGAGTTCTGTGGAAATTGCTCCATTGTCTCTCACAGTCTGAAGGATGGTCAAGAGGACTGAAATTTCAGTGTGAAAAATATACAAAAGAACAACTGTTATTTGTTTCCATGCTTTTCATTTTTGTTATAAAAATAATAAAAAAATACAAGGAATAAAACAATTCCACACATATTTACAATAGGCTGCAGTTGGGGGCTGCAAGTGTGTGGGAGTGGCATGTCCTGATTGTGAGACTAGCATTTCAGCACTCACTCAACAGTCTGTTTGCACTGTCAGAACATACCTGGCACTGTGTTGTGAATTCTGTTATCGAACTCCCTCCTGTGGTCATGAATGGTACTTCGGCGAGTTCTGTCCATGGACTCCCTCTGGTGGCTGTGAGTGGAGATGCTGCTTCTGAGGTTCCTTCCACAGGTGACATAGTTTATCCTTTGGCTGACTCCTCTATTTAACTCCACTCAGATCGTTACTCCATGCCAGCTGTCAATGTTCTTGTATTGGTTCAGTTCGCTCTTGGATCTTTCTGGTGACCTGTCTACTCCAGCAGAAGCTAAGTCCCTGCTAGTTTATCATTTGTTTAATGTTTCCTTGTCCAGCTGGATATCATGATTTTGCCTTGTTAGCTGGAAGCTCTGGGATGCAGAGTGGCACCTGTGCACCGTTAGTCGGTGCGGAGGTCTTTTTGCACACTCTGCGTGGTCTTTTTGTAGTTTTTTATGCTGACCGCAAAGATACCTTTCCTATCCTCTGTCTGTTTAGTAAGTCTGGCCTCCCTTTGCTGAAACCTGTTTCATTTCTGCGTTTGTGACTTTCATCTTAACTCACAGTCAATATATGTGGGGGGCTGCCTTTTCCTTTGGGGAATTTTCTCTGAGGCAAGGTAGGCTTTATTTTCTATCTTTAGGGCTAGTTAGCTCTTAGGCTGTGAAGAGGCGTCTAGGTAGAGTCAGATACGCTCCAGGGCTATTTCTAGTTGCTGTGATAGGATTAGGGGTTGCGGTCAGCAGAGCTCCCACTTCCCAGAGCTTGTCCTGTGTGAGTTTAACTATCAGGTCATTCCGGGTGCTCCTAACCACCAGGTCCATAACAGTACAGCTGGCCCAAAGTATTAATGCATCTCAATAGAGGGATAAGAGAAGTTCTGAGACCATTTTTTTTTCTTTGCGCTGTGTTTTGTCTTTCTTTTCCCCTTAACCTCTGGGTGGTTCAGGACACAGTTGTAGATATGGACATTCAAGGTCTGTCCTCTTGTGTGGATCATCTCACTGCAAGGGTACAAAACATTCAAGATGTTGTGGTTCAGAATCCGATGTTAGAGCCTAGAATTCCTATTCCTGATTTGTTTTCTGGGGATAGATCTAAGTTCCTGAATTTCAAAAATAATTGTAAACTGTTTCTAGCTTTGAAATCCCGCTCCTCTGGTGACCCCGTTCAACAAGTGAAAATCATTATTTCTTTGTTGCGTGGTGACCCTCAAGACTGGGCATTTTCCCTTGCGCCAGGAGATCCTGCATTGCGTGATGTTGATGCGTTTTTTCTGGTGCTTGAATTGCTTTATGATGAACCAAATTCAGTGGATCAGGCAGAGAAAATCTTGCTGGCTTTGTGTCAGGGTCAGGATGAAGCGGAGGTGTACTGTCAGAAGTTTAGAAAGTGGTCTGTGCTTACTCAGTGGAATGAGTGTGCCCTGGCGGCAATTTTCAGAAAGGGTCTTTCTGAAGCCCTTAAGGATGTCATGGTGGGATTTCCAACGCCTGCTGGTCTGAATGAGTCTATGTCCTTGGCCATTCAGATCGATCGGCGCTTGCGTGAGCGCAAAGCTGTGCACCATTTGGCGGTATTCTCTGAGCATAGGCCTGAGCCTATGCAGTGTGATAGGACTTTGACAAGAGCTGAACGGCAAGAACAGAGACGTCGGAATGGGCTGTGTTTTTACTGTGGTGATTCCACTCATGCTATCTCCGATTGTCCTAAGCGCACTAAGCGGTTCGCTAGGTCTGCCACCATTGGTACGGTACAGTCTAAATTTCTTTTGTCCGTTACTCTGATTTGCTCTGTCGTCCTATTCTGTTATGGCATTTGTGGATTCAGGCGCTGCCCTGAATTTGATGGACTTGGAGTTTGCCAGGCGCTGTGGTTTTTTCTTGGAACCCTTGCAGTATCCTATTCCATTGAGAGGAATTGATGCTACGCCTTTGGCCAAGAATAAGCCTCAGTACTGGACTCAATTGACCATGTGCATGGCTCCTGCACATCAGGAGGATATTCGCTTTTTAGTGTTGCATAATCTGCATAATGTGGTCGTTTTGGGGTTGCCATGGCTACAGGTCCATAATCCAGTATTGGATTGGAAATCTATGTCTGTGTCCGGCTGGGGTTGTCAGGGGGTACATGGTGATGTTCCATTGCTGTCAATTTCGCCTTCCACTCCTTCTGAAGTCCCTGAGTTTTTGTCAGATTACCGCGATGTATTTGAAGAGCCCAAATCCGGTGCCTTACTTCCTCATAGGGATTGCGATTGTGCTATTAATTTGATTCTTGGTAGTTAGTTTCCTAATGGCCGACTGTTTAATTTATCTGTGCCAGAGCACGCCGCTATGCGGAGTTATATAAAGGAATCCTTGGAGAAAGGTCATATTCGCCCGTCGTCATCACCATTGGGAGCAGGGTTCTTTTTTGTGGCCAAGAAGGATGGCTCTTTGAGACCTTGTATTGATTACCGCCTTCTTAATAAGATCACAGTCAAATTTCAGTACCCTTTGCCGCTGCTGTCTGATTTGTTTGCTCGGATTAAGGGGGCAAGTTGGTTCACCAAGATAGATCTTCGAGGGGCGTATAATCTTGTGCGAATTAAACAGGGCGATGAATGGAAAACAGCATTTAATACGTCCGAGGGCCATTTTGAGAACCTGGTTATGCCATTCGGGCTTTCTAATGCTCCATCTGTGTTTCAGTCCTTTATGCATGACATCTTCCGAGAGTACCTGGATAGATTCATGATTGTATATTTGGATGATATTTTGGTCTTTTCGGATGATTGGGAGTCTCATGTGAAGCAGGTCAGAATGGTGTTCCAGGTCCTTCGTACGAATTCCTTGTTTGTGAAGGGGTTAAAATGTCTCTTTGGAGTTCAGAAGGTTTCATTTTTGGGTTTCATTTTTTCCCCTTCTACTATCGAGATGGACCCTGTTAAAGTTCAGGCCATTTATGATTGGACTCATCCGACATCTGTGAAGAGCCTGCAGAAGTTCCTGGGCTTTGCTAATTTTTACTGTCGCTTCATCGCTAATTTTTCTAGTGTTGCTAAACCGTTGACTGATTTGACCAAGAAAGGTGCTGATGTGGTCAATTGGTCCTCTGCGGCTGTAGAGGCTTTTCAGGAGTTGAAGCGTCGTTTTTCTTCTGCCCCTGTGTTGTGCCAGACAGATGTTTTGCTCCCGTTTCAGGTCGAGGTTGATGCTTCTGAGATTGGAGCAGGGGCTGTTTTGTCGCAAAGAAGTTCTGATGGCTCGGTGATGAAACCATGTGTCTTCTTTTCCAGAAAATTCTTGCCTGCTGAGCGCAATTATGATGTTGGCAATCGAGAGTTGTTGGCCATGAAGTGGGCATTCGAGGAGTGGCGACATTGGCTTGAAGGAGCTAAACATCGCGTGGTGGTCTTGACGGATCACAAGAATTTGACTTATCTCGAGTCTGCCAAACGGTTGAATCCTAGACAGGCTCGATGGTCGCTCTTTTTCTCCTGTTTTGATTTTGTGGTTTCGTACCTTCCGGGATCTAATAATGTGAAGGCTGATGCCCTGTCAAGGAGTTTTGTGCCTGACTCTCCGGGTGTTCCTGAGCCGGCGGGTATTCTCAAAGAGGGGGTAATTTTGTCTGCCATCTCCCCTGATTTGCGGCGCGTGCTGCAGAAGTTTCAGGCTGATAGACCTGACCGTTGTCCAGTGGAGAAACTGTTTGTCCCTGATAGATGGACTAGTAGAGTTATCTCTGAGGTTCATTGTTCGGTGTTGGCGGGTCATCCTGGAATCTTTGGTACCAAAGATTTGGTGGCTAGATCCTTTTGGTGGCCTTCTTTGTCACGGGATGTGCGTTCTTTTGTGCAGTCCTGTGGGACTTGTGCTCGGGCTAAGCCCTGCTGTTCTCGTGCCAGTGGGTTGCTTTTGCCCTTGTCGGTCCCAAAGAGGCCCTGGACGCATATTTCCATGGATTTTTTATTTCTGATCTCCCTGTCTCTCAAAGGATGTCATATAAAGGCACAGATGATTGGCCTCGGGGAGACCAAAACATCCAACACCGCGGAGACACCATCACGTGTTTCTCAACGCGTTGAGAAACACTTGATGATGTCTCCGCGGTGTTGGATGTTTTGGTCTCCCCGAGGCCAATCATCTGTGCCTTTATAGCCTTTTTACTAGGCACTGCTCCTAATAGCCAGATTCCTACTCCACACTGATGAGGGGCAAAAACCCCGAAACAGCTGTCTGTGGATGGATACCATGCTTGGCATAGGTGGCTTTCCTTCATAGGATGCTGCCCTTCCCGTGGTTGTTCCTTCCCGGGGAAAGGCCTGGCTATTCACTGCTTGCGTCGAGAAACACGTGATGGTGTCTCCGCAGCTTCTTTTCATGCATCTCAAAGGATGTCAGTCATTTGGGTGGTTTGTGATCGCTTCTCTAAGATGGTCCATTTGGTACCCTTGTCTAAATTGCCTTCCTCCTCTGATTTGGTGCCATTGTTTTTCCAGCATGTGGTTCGTTTGCATGGCATTCCGGAGAACATCGTCTCGGACAGAGGTTCCCAGTTTGTTTCGAGGTTTTGGCGGTCCTTTCGTGCTAAGATGGGCATTGATTTGTCTTTTTCTTCGGCTTTCCATCCTCAGACTAATGGCCAAACTGAAAGAACTAATCAGACTTTGGAAACATATCTGAGATGCTTTGTTTCTGCTGATCAGGATGATTGGGTGTCCTTCTTGCCTTTGGCTGAGTTCGCCCTTAATAATCGGGCCAGCTCGGCTACTTTGGATTCTCCTTTTTTCTGTAATTCTGGTTTCCATCCTCGTTTCTCTTCAGGGCAGGTTTAGCCTTCGGACTGTCCTGGTGTGGATACTGTGGTGGACAGGTTGCAGCAGATTTGGACTCATGTGGTGGACAATTTGACATTATCCCAGGAGAAGGCTCAACGTTTCGCTAACCGCCGGCATTGTGTTGGTCCCCGACTTCGTGTTGGGTATTTGGTTTGGTTGTCGTCTCGTTATGTTCCTATGAAGGTTTCCTCTCCTAAGTTTAAGCCTCGTTTCATTCGTCCGTATAAGATTTCTGAAGTTCTCAATCCTGTGTCATTTCGTTTGGCCCTTCCAGCTTCTTTTGCCATCCATAATGTGTTCCATAGGTCGGTATTGCGGAGATACGTGGCGCCTATGGTTCCCTCCGTTGATCCTCCTGCCCCGGTGTTGGTCGAGGGGGAGTTGGAGTATGTGGTGGAGAAGATTTTGGATTCTCGTATTTCGAGATGGAAACTCCAGTACCTGGTCAAGTGGAAGGGTTATGGTCAGGAAGATAATTCCTGGGTTTTTGCCTCAGATGTTCATGCTGCCGATCTAGTTCTGATCGGCCTGGGGGCTCTGGTGAGGGTTCGGTGACCCCTCCTCAAGGGGGGGGGTACTGTTGTGAATTCTGTTATCGAACTCCCTCCTGTGGTCATGAATGCTACTTCGGCGAGTTCTGTCCATGGACTCCCTCTGGTGGCTGTGAGTGGAGATGCTGCTTCTGAGGTTCCTTCCACAGGTGACATAGTTTATCCTTTGGCTGACTCCTCTATTTAACTCCACTCAGATCGTTACTCCATGCCAGCTGTCAATGTTCTTGTATTGGTTCAGTTCACTCTTGGATCTTTCTGGTGACCTGTCTACTCCAGCAGAAGCTAAGTCCCTGCTAGTTTATTATTTGTTTAATGTTTCCTTGTCCAGCTGGATATCATGATTTTGCCTTGCTAGCTGGAAGCTCTGGGATGCAGAGGTCTTTTTGAACACTCTGCGTGGTCTTTTTGTAGTTTTTTGTGCTGACCGCAAAGATACCTTAACTATCCTCTGTCTGTTTAGTAAGTCTGGCCTCTTTTTGCTAAAACCTGTTTCATTTCTGCGTTTGTGACTTTCATCTTAACTCACAGTCAATATATGTGGGGGGCTGCCGTTTCCTTTGGGGAATTTTCTCTGAGGCAAGGTGGGCTTTATTTTCTATCTTTAGGGCTAGTTAGCTCTTAGGCTGTGAAGAGGCGTCTAGGTAGAGTCAGGTACGCTCCACGGCTATTTCTAGTTGTTGTGATAGGATTAGGGGTTGCGGTCAGCAGAGCTCCCACTTCCCAGAGCTTGTCCTGTGTGAGTTTAACTATCAAGTCATTCCGGGTGCTCCTAACCACCAGGTCCATAACAGCACTGCCTGGGTATGTCCCTGGTACATTTGCCACACGTGTATTTGTAGCAGTCAACACATCTCTCAGTTGCACAATTGTTCGTGCATCGATGGTTGACCTGACACTTCGCCCTTTTGCCTGGGCTGGGTTTGGAAGGTTGTTGCCGAAGGAGTTTCTCCTTGCGTGCCTTCTTTTCAGTCACATAAGAGCCACCTAACTCTTTTGCAAGCTCAACCAGGAAGTCCACCCGCCTCTCCTGCACCCCAATGCATGCCTGATAAAGAACATGAGCATTTAGTGCTGCCATGTCAATCATATTGTAGAACATGGCGACTGGCCATCTCCATGTTCCTGCACGCATGGTGTACTCCCGCACCATTTGGTCCATTACATCCACACCGCAATTTGTGTGGTTGTATTGTGTGACCGTGTTTGGCTTCTTTTTGTTGGTATCCTCAGTCTCAACCATGCTGTGCATGCTGCTGAGAATGTAGCCGGCCTTCTTTCGTTTGGGTGCATACAATGTCAGTGTAGCACCAGTGGTGGAAAACACCCAAGTGGTGAATTCAGTGTGGTCCATCTGTCTAGCAGATTGAGGAATTTCCTGGCGACTCTTGTTGACTGTGCCGAGGATAGTGGTTTTACGGCTAAGCAGTCGTTGTGCAAGTGACAATGATGTAAAGAAATTGTCCATGGTTACAGTTCTGCCCTTGTCCATGAATGGTTCCATCAGCCTCATCACTACAGTTTCGGACAGTCTCTCCCCACTGGGATGACTGGTGTCCTTGCCAAGATATGGGAGGACATTACAGATGTACTTTGATTTCAAGTCGCAAGCCACCCAAAACTTGATGGCAAACTTGTCTGGTTTTGTTGTAATGTATTGCAGAAAACAGCAGCGAGTATTTGACGGGAAAAGCTGTTCATCAATAGTGATGTGTCGACCAGGGTTGTAGGATGCGATGCAGTTGGTGACAAACGATCTCCACACATCGGAGATTGCAGCAAACTTATCGGTCTCCACTTGCTCACTGCGTATGAACATGTCATCAAAGCGTAGGTGTTGCATGATGTCTTGGAAGCAGTTTCGGGTCATAGCTGCAATGATCCTTGGGTTTGCCAGGTTTGCTGACCAGCTGTCACGTAATGATGGAACCTTGGTCACCCCCCACAAGATAATGACTGAAATAAATGCCATTAGTTCCGGGAGACCCATGAACCAATCCACCTGCTCCGTGTGACGTGCATGTTGAGTAGTCCGTTCTTGAATGCTATGAAGCATGTCAAGAGTGATAAAACAGAGGAAGCTCTGAAGGCGACTCCGGACACATCATCTGGCCTTAGCACTTGGCTTTCCATCTGTAGGGTACGGTTCTATTGGGCAGAAATGGAGACGTTTCCCCACTTGTACTTCATGCCACACTGTGCCAACTTTTGCGGTCTCTGTCCGCTTACTCGCCAACTGAGCTCTCTTTTTTGGTAGAGGAGTAGTCTCCTCATCTGCAAGATAAATATTTTCAAATTAACATTTTGTTTTGGTTCTAAGTAAGACTAGGTTCACATTTGAGAGAATTTCAGTTCCCTGCGAATCCAGCAGGGAACTTAGAAATTTTCTCAGCCTCCACATGTTCCCCGCATGAGGGAGAGCGGGGAACGCGGTCCCTAGCAACCCGCTGTGCTTACTGGTTACCAGCTACACAGCAGGCAGCGGGGAGTGCGATTCTCAGCCCCGCATCCCCCCGCACATTGAACTCCTCAAGATGCGTTCCCTGGGGAACATGCGGAGTTTAAGAAAATTTGTAAGTTCCCTGCTGGATTCGCACCTAGCAAAAAGATAGTCAGGAAATAAAAATAGGTAATTTGAAAAATCTAACCTAAAGACAGCTCAGAGTCCGAATCCGGTTGAAGGACTATGTCTTCTCCATCTGAGTCAGAAGGGTTGGTGTTGCTCAGGATCAGTTCCAATGCCTGTTGAATGGTGTGCCTTCTCTGCATTTTGTTTCTTGCGATCAAAATAGGTGAAACAGTAACCTATTTATTCCCCACAACACAAAAGGCTGCATGCAAATTTGCTAAGGTGGGGGCTGCGGGGGTGGGCAGACACACTAAGGAGGAGCTTACATTCTTTTGTTTACACTCTCTTACAAGACCTTTTTTGAGGTGGATCAACACAATTGCCCCCTGCAGATTCCTCAGGCAATGGCCACATTTACATATGAAAGGATGCTAATTGGAGCCATCAGAGTTGTCAGTTTGGACTAAAGGTACCTTCACACTCAGCGATACCGACAAAGATGTCGATCGTTGCAGCGTCGCTGTTTGGTCGCTGGAGAGCTGTCACACAGACAGCTCTCCAGCGACCAACGATCCCGAAGTCCCCTGGTAACCAGGGTAAACATCGGGTTACTAAGCGCAGGGCCGCGCTTAGTAACCCGATGTTTACCCTGGTTACCAGCGTAAATGTAAAAAAACAAACACTACATACTTACCTTCTGCTGTCTGTCCCCGGCGCTGTGCTTTCCTGCACTGACTGTGAGCACAGAGGCCGGAAAGCAGAGCGGTGACGTCACCGCTGTGCTTTCCGGCTGGCCGGCGCTCACAGCCAGAGAAGCACAGCGCCAGGGACAGACAGCGGAAGGTAAGTATGTAGTGTTTGTTTTTCTTACATTTACGCTGGTAACCAGGGTAAACATCGGGTTACTAAGCGCGGCCCTGCGCTTAGTAACCCGATGTTTACCCTAGTTACCAGTGAAAACATCGCTGAATCGGCGTCACACACGCCGATTCAGCGATGTCTGCAGGAAGTCCAGCGATGAAATAAAGTTCTGGACTTTCTGCAGCGACCAACGACATCACAGATGGGGCCTGATCGCTGCTGCCTGTCAAACTGAACGATATCGCTAGCCAGGACGCTGCAACGTCACGGATCGCTAGCGATATCGTTCAGTGTGAAGGTACCTTAAGGGTCATTTGACCCTCTTTCGGGACTTCAGGGGGGAGCTCGAAATTTCTGGGACTTCTAGTGTTAATGGAGGTCAGAATTTTACCTCCAATGGCAGTATTATGCTCTATGGCCAATTGTTCCAAGTCTGCTAACGCCTCCTGTTTTGTCTCTGTGGGAAAGTGCCATCTATCTATCATTCTCTTTATAATAAAGTCATTTTTATTATCTATACATGTGTCCCATGACCTTTTTCAACTGGCTAACCATGTTCAGTGGTTCTTTTTGGTTTTCCTTAAAAAATACCAATATATTCTTCTGCGCTATGAAGACATTATCATCACTGTACCTGCTGGGACTGAGAATCAATATATCTTTGGAATGTGAGAGGGATCCCGCTTTAAAATATGGAGGGTATGCAATCTTTATACAAATGTGTGTTGGATTTGAAAAAGATGTGAACACTAGTCTTCATCTCTCTCTTTTTGACCCTAGCATCATTTAGAGTTATTGAGGTAGAGGTGTTGGTTTAAGGTTATATAGTAGGTACCACTGTTTACCATTTTATAGAAACGTCATAGGCACTGCTTAGTAATCAGAACACAAACATGCAAGTGATACTGGGCAAAGTTAAAACCTAAGAGTAAAAATTGCATACCTGAAATTGGAAAGCAGAAGGAGAGTGTTCAATGCTAAAATCCATTAATGGGGTTGTCCACTACTTTAAACTCCTGCCTAACTAATAACATGACCCAGAAACAATATAAAAGCACATACTCTCCTGCAATTGTATGAGATATGAGTATTGGCCTTCATAATATGTTTGGCAAAATGAGCAATTGTCACCAACTGTCCATGGATGGGACAATATGGAAACAGGTAATGTGTCATGTAAAATGTTGGGTCTCCAAATCGCTGTAATGTTGGTAATAAACATTCTAATCCCAACAGAAGCAACTGCTGGAATTCAATCTACATCCTTATAATCATGTTAAAAATCTTTCCCACTGCAAAAGGACTGCTACACCCCATTCTGGGCTGTTTCCTGAACTTGAGAGAGTCTCTGCTGGTGGTGTCTGCTTGAATCCAGGAGGTACATGTGATGAAGGCCTTTTCCTGCCAGCACCATATTGTCCCTGGATGCCCAGCCACACTGATACTTGACTCACAGCCCCCTGAAGCACTGTGAGCTCGAGTCTAGCTTCACATGGGTGTCCCAGAAGGTTAGTGCATAAAACTCTGTGGCTGAGGTAAAATCAGTGAATGTGCTGGGGCAGCTGCCTCCCTTCTCCCTGATCAGAGTCCTAATGTACCTAGCTACCTGCAGTCTGCACTCAGCCAGCTCACTATAAACTACAAAAGGCTAACTGGGACTTGAATTAACCCTGTAATTGTTCCTGCTGGGATTTAGTTCCTGGCTACAGATAACTCAGAACAAGGAACCTGCTCCAATTGACTTCACAGTGCTGAAATGGGCATATACTGCTTGTCATGCCCCCACTATATTTATCCTTTCACTGTGTGACTCAATACTGCACCCATTTGGGACTAATTTTCTCTATATTTTATGAATAAACTACAGTTCTCATAACAAGAGGTGTGTCTCTACATCATCAGTGATGACACCGAGGTTGTTTGAGGTGGAGGATCAGGTATTGACTTTTTATGACCTCGCAAAAGTGATGTCTAATGCTATATGAGACCTCCCTGAAGATTATAGCTTTGGCGTCGAAAGACAGATGACTTGATGAATTTACTCTACTTAAATAATTTTTGCATTATCAGATTTCCTGAAAGAGTAGAGCAACAGCACCCTGACAAGTTTGTTGAGAAATGGCTCAAGTAATTATTTACTGATGCACCCTTCTCCTTTCCTTTGAATGTGCTCAAAGGTTGCCTGCTAAACTCCCTCTTCCTGAGGGCACCCCCAGTTCCATTCTTGGTCAGACTACTAAACTGCTGGGACCAAGAAACAGCACTCTGCATGGCTAGACGTAAAGGAGAGATCCGGTTTGACAATGCCATAGTTTCAATCTTGCTGGACTTTTCCACTGAATTACAGAAGCTAAGAGCAACATGAATCAACATCAAATGTTGCTCACTAGATTTCCAGATACCATATTCTATGGCATACCTGGCTCTGCTATGAGTGGTTGACAGAGACAGAACCACTTCTTTACTACCCCTGCCTAGGCTGATGATTGGCTGACCAAGAGATGGAAAGTGAAGCACTAGAATCTGGCAAAGAAAACTACATCTTCTGGTTTCCTACTTTGATTTTTTCATTCTTTAAAGTAACTCCAATGTATTACTTAAATTTGAGTCCTCCCCAACCTAACTTCTCAGGTCTGGAGACTGGCTAGGCCACTGCAGGACCTTGAAATGCTCCTTAGTTGCCCTGGCTGTGTGTATTGGGTAATTGTCATGCAGGAAGACTAGGCTATGCCCCATCTTCAATGCTTTTACTGAGGGAAGGAGGTTATTGGCCAAAATCTCGCGTTACATGACCCCATCCATCCACCCTTCAATGCGGTGCAGTTGTTCTGTCCACTTTTCCCACAGTAGGATGTTTCCACCACCATGATTCACGGTTAGGGTGGGGTTCTTGGGGTTGTACTCATACTTCTTCCTTCAATCACAGTGAGTGTAGTTGATACCAAAAAAGTTGTATTTCTCCTTCGCCTCATTAGGGGACACAGGACTGTGGGTGTATGCTTCTGCCGCCAGGAGGCTGACACTAAGAAAAGATAAAAAAAAGTTTAGCTCCTCCTCCGTCGTATACACCCTGACACTGGCTACCAGAGAATCCAGTTCTTGCTTATGTGACGCCCAGGAGACCGGGGTACTCAGCACCGGACCAATGGGGTCTGTCTCTTAAGCGGGATGTCACGGGTGGCTTGACCCGGTGCTGTGGCCTCAGGCAATGCACAGTGTAAGGGGTATCATGAGGGAACAGGCACTTACTTGATCAGCAGCAGGTTCTCTCAGCGGTGATGATCCTGATCCTGGATAGATAGCTATTGTCCAAATGAAAGTCTGAGGCACTGAAACGTTTAACCAGTTTACTTCAACATAAAGGGATTTACAACCAGTCCTGTCACCGGAGTCTGTATGGGAACTCTGAGTTACTTTGACCTTGCTGGGGTCTTCGCCTCTTATTGTACGCAGTTTCTGTATGGCCCTGCTGCTGTATGTGAACTGGCTGCCGGCCCAATCTGTCCCCTCCGGGTCCTGGTTCGACGGGCAACCCGAGTCCTTTTATCGGCTTACCCCCTCCAGGAGTACCGCTGAACTCTGTGTCTGTTGCTGCGTCCGGCCCTAGTGAAGCTGATATCACCTCACGTTTTTCCGGTTGCTGTATTATATATAATGAATACAGCCACGGATCCGGTATCCATCTTTGCGCCTGTTCTGGGTAGTGATTAATGCTACCCGGTTCTCACAATATCCTTTTTCTCTGTCCCTTTTCTCCTCAGGCCGGTGATTTGGGCCTGGAAACCGTCATAGGGCTGTTAGAAATTCAGCTGTATGACCTCTCACTTTCAGCTCCTTAGCCCAACTGCCAGTTCTTCTCTCAGACCAGAATGGATCAAGGGGAGTCTCTGGAGCTCCCCCTTCTGGCCGGAGGTGGTAGTGCAGTCTTGCTATTTTAGTATTTGTATCCAGTGTCAGTAACTGTTTTTGTGGCAAATACCCCTAGGGGTGCCACATTCCCCCTTAGTTAAGAACAGTACTCCGGGACTGTGGGACGATAACATTTTGAAATAATAATTAATATGTACAGAGTCTTAAAAATGAAAAGTTACAAAAACCACTCAAGGAAACAAAAATAGAGTTCTGTAAAGAGTCACTCCAAATAGCGTCCATTAATACAGTTCTATCCTTGAAGGTACTAGGAAAGGCACTGCACTTTGTGTCCAAGAAATTAGTTCCATTTTTTCCAACGGAGTTACCAATATAAAGTCTAAAGAAAGTTCAAAAAGAGCAAAAAGCAAAGTTCAAAAAGCAGTCTTTCCGGAGCTTTGATTTAGTGCCTCCGGGCTGATAAAAAGTTCAAGAATATGCAAGAAGTTCATACAGACAAGTCTCTGTAGGTACTGGGCTTAAACGTTGCAGAATGATAACAATGACTATAGTTTTATAGTTGGTAATCCGCATACCTGGCCGGTAATTGACCCTGGGTACTACGCTGTGATCTATGTAATAGCGGTGTCTCTTCATGTGGTGTACTACTGTCTACTGCGGATGTAGTATCTGCCCTCTCTGCTAAAGATAATTCCACGACTATGGAGTTGGCAAGTCCACCGTGAGTGGGATTACTCTGATCAGGAATCTGTTCTTCCTGGCCTGGAACCTCCCATAGTACGGGGTCAGCCTCTTCCTGTCTTGGGCCTTCTGGTATTGGGTTCGGTGTTGGGTAAAAGGCCACCATTGGAACCACTACTGCACCATGGTATGTTAGTAGGGTTTTGGGAAAGTCTCCTATACAGGTGTGATACATTTCCTCTTCTTTTTCCTTTACTGGTTGAATCTGTATGGGTTGAATAACTTCTGGTTCTGGCTGGACAACTTCTGGCTCTTTCAGTGCTTCCGGACATAATTTAAGATTGTCTCTTGACACTAGTACAGATGTTAAGCCTCCGTTTTTGCTAATGAGACACATTTTAGGATTATCCATTCTTGTTGGTAAAACTGTGTAGGGTACGGCTTCCCACTGATTGTCTAGTTTATTGGTTCGACGATTTCTCTTGAGTAGGGTTGAGCGAAACGGGTCGTTCATTTTCAAAAGTCGCCGACTTTTGGCAAAGTCGGGTTTCATGAAACCCGATCCGACCCCTGTGCGGGGTCGGCCATGCGGTACGCGACTTTCGCGCCAAAGTCGCGTTTCAATGACGCGAAAAGCGCCATTTCTCAGCCAATGAAGGTAAACGCAGAGTGTGGGCAGCGTGATGACATAGGTCCTGGTCCCCACCATCTTAGAGAAGGGCATTGCAGTGATTGGCTTGCTGTCTGCGGCGTCACAGGGGCTATAAAGGGGAGTTCCCGCCAACCGCCATGTTACTGCTGCTGATCTGAGCTTAGGGAGAGGTTGCTGCCACTTCGTCAGAAGCAGGGATAGCGTTAGGCAGGGTCCATTAACCACCAAACCGCTTGTGCTGTAGCGATTTCCACTGCCCAACACCACCTTCGGTGTGCAGGGACAGTGGAAGCTACATTTTTTTTTTTTCCCCCTCAGCGCTGTAGCTCATTGGGCTGCCCTAGAAGGCTCCCTGATAGCTGCATTGCTGTGCGTACGCCGCTGTGCAAACCAACTGCTTTTTTCAAAGCACAAATCCTCTTGTTCCTTCCTTTCTGCACAGCTATCTTTTTGGTTTGTACACACTTTTTATTTAATTTGTGCATCAGTCCACTCCTTATTGCTGCCTGCCATACCTGGCTGAGATTACTGCAGGGAGATAGTAATTGAAGGACACTCCCTGTTTTTTTTTTTTTTTGTGGGAGATTAAGATTGACATTTCTGCTAGAGTGCCATCCCTGTCTGTGTCATCTCTCACTCAGTGGGCCATAGAAAGCCTATTTATTTTTTTGCTTGATTTGGGTTATAAAATCTACCTGAAAAAATCACTACATCAATCAGTGGGAGAAAAATATTGGCCTCAGGGCTTGTGTGCCACTCTTGACTCCTGTGTGCATCATCACTCACTCAGTGGGCCATAGAAAGCCTATTTATTTTTTTGCTTGATTTTGGTTCTAAAATCTACCTGAAAAAATCACTACATCAATCAGTGGGAGAAAAATATTGGCCTCAGGGCTTGTGTGCCACTCCTGACTCCTGTGTGCATCATCACTCACTCAGTGGGCCATAGAAAGCCCATTTTTTTTTCTTTTTTGCTTTATTTGGGTTCTAAATTCTACCTGAAAAAATCAATAAATCAATCAGTGGGAGATTAATATTGGCCTTTGGGCTTGTGTGCCAGTCCTAAGCGTGCCATCTCTCTCTCTCAGATAGTGGGCCATAGAAAGCCTATTTATTTTTTATTTTTTTTATTGGGTTTATAAATTTTCCCTGGAAAAAAAAAAAAAAGTGGGAGATTAATATTGGCCTCTGGGCTTGTGTGCCAGTCCTGAGCGTGCCATCTCTCTCACAAATAGTGGGCCATAGAAAGCCTATTTATTTATTTTTTTTTTTGTTTTATAAATTCTCCCTTTAAAAAAAAAGGGAGATTAATATTGGCCTTTGGGCTTGTGTGCCAGTCCTAAGCGTGCCATCTCTCTCTGTCTCTCAGATAGTGGGCCATAGAAAGCCTATTTATTTATTTTTTTTATTGGGTTTATAAATTTTCCCTGGAACAAAAAAAAAAAAGTGGGAGATAAATATTGGCCTCTGGGCTTGTGTGCCACTCCTGACTCCTGTGTGCATCATCTCTCACTCAGTGGGCCATAGAAAGCCTTTTTTTGTTTTATTTGTTTTCTAAATTCTCCCTGAAAAAATCATTTTATTTTCTTTGGTTTCTAAATTCTTCCTGAAAAAATCATTTTATTCTATTTTTTTTTTCCTAAAGTCTCCCTGAAAAAAAAAAAAAAAAAAAAACAAATCAGTGGGAGATTAATATTGCCCTTTCTGCTTGTGTGCCAGTCTTGACTCCTGGGTGTGCCATCTCTCTCTCTCTCTCCAATTGTGGGCCATAGAAAGCCTATTATTTTTTTAGCTTGATTTGGGTTCCAAAATCTACCTGAAAAAATCACTACATCAATCAGTGGGAGATAAATATTGGCATCTGGGCTTGTGTGCCACTCCTGACTCCTGTGTGCGTCATTTCTCACTCAGTGGGCCATAGAAAGCCTTTTTTTGTTTTATTTGTTTTCTAAATTCTCCCTGAAAAAATCATTTTATTTTATTTGGTTTCTAAATTCTTCCTGAAAAAATCATTTTATTCTATTTTTTTTTCCTAAAGTCTCCCTGAAAAAAAACAAAAAAAAAACAAATCAGTGGGAGATTAATATTGCCCTTTCTGCTTGTGTGCCAGTCTTGACTCCTGGGTGTGCCATCTCTCTCTCTCTCTCCAATTGTGGGCCATAGAAAGCCTATTATTTTTTTTTAGCTTGATTTGGGTTCCAAAATCTACCTGAAAAAATCACTACATCAATCAGTGGGAGATAAATATTGGCCTCTGGGCTTGTGTGCCACTCCTGACTCCTGTGTGCGTCATCTCTCACTCAGTGGGCCATAGAAAGCCTTTTTTTGTTTTATTTGTTTTCTAAATTCTCCCTGAAAAAATCATTTTATTTTCTTTGGTTTCTAAATTCTTCCTGAAAAAATCATTTTATTCTATTTTTTTTTTTCCTAAAGTCTCCCTGAAAAACAAAAAAAACAAAAACAAATCAGTGGGAGATTAATATTGCCCTTTCTGCTTGTGTGCCAGTCTTGACTCCTGGGTGTGCCATCTCTCTCTCTCTCTCCAATTGTGGGCCATAGAAAGCCTATTATTTTTTTAGCTTGATTTGGGTTCCAAAATCTACCTGAAAAAATCACTACATCAATCAGTGGGAGATAAATATTGGCCTCTGGGCTTGTGTGCCACTCCTGACTCCTGTGTGCGTCATCTCTCACTCAGTGGGCCATAGAAAGCCTTTTTTTGTTTTATTTGTTTTCTAAATTCTCCCTGAAAAAATCATTTTATTTTATTTGGTTTCTAAATTCTTCCTGAAAAAATCATTTTATTCTATTTTTTTTTCCTAAAGTCTCCCTGAAAAAAAAAAAAAAAAACAAATCAGTGGGAGATTAATATTGCCCTTTCTGCTTGTGTGCCAGTCTTGACTCCTGGGTGTGCCATCTCTCTCTCTCTCTCCAATTGTGGGCCATAGAAAGCCTATTATTTTTTTTAGCTTGATTTGGGTTCCAAAATCTACCTGAAAAAATCACTACATCAATCAGTGGGAGATAAATATTGGCCTCTGGGCTTGTGTGCCACTCCTGACTCCTGTGTGCGTCATCTCTCACTCAGTGGGCCATAGAAAGCCTTTTTTTGTTTTATTTGTTTTCTAAATTCTCCCTGAAAAAATCATTTTATTTTCTTTGGTTTCTAAATTCTTCCTGAAAAAATCATTTTATTCTATTTTTTTTTTTCCTAAAGTCTCCCTGAAAAAAAAAAAAAAAAAACAAATCAGTGGGAGATTAATATTGCCCTTTCTGCTTGTGTGCCAGTCTTGACTCCTGGGTGTGCCATCTCTCTCTCTCTCTCCAATTGTGGGCCATAGAAAGCCTATTATTTTTTTTAGCTTGATTTGGGTTCCAAAATCTACCTGAAAAAATCACTACATCAATCAGTGGGAGATAAATATTGGCCTCTGGGCTTGTGTGCCACTCCTGACTCCTGTGTGCGTCATCTCTCACTCAGTGGGCCATAGAAAGCCTTTTTTTGTTTTATTTGTTTTCTAAATTCTCCCTGAAAAAATCATTTTATTTTATTTGGTTTCTAAATTCTTCCTGAAAAAATCATTTTATTCTATTATTTTTTTTTCCTAAAGTCTCCCTTAAAAAAAAAAAAAATCAAATCAGTGGGAGATTAATATTTACATTTGTGCTTCAGTGACAGTCCTGCGTGTGTGGCATCTCTCTCATTTGTTGCCACCAACAACAGAGTGTGTAACATTGTGCCTGATTTTCGTTGTGGTCTCACTCACCTGTAAAGGGGTTGCTAAATCATACTGAAGTTATAGCTCACCGTGTAATTTGTGTGACAGCAACAAATACCGTTAGTTTGTTTACGTTTTTAAAACAATGAGGAAGTATGGTGGAAGAGGTCGTGGCCGGGGGCGTTCATTGTCAGCTGGCAATGAGGGTAGTGGTAGTGGTGGAGCATCAGCTGGTCGTGGGAAAAAAAATATTGCACCTAAGTCTGGAGCTGTGGAGCCAGGTTCGTCGTCTGGCTACACAAGGCCTCGAACGCTCCCTTTTCTGGGAGTAGGAAAACCGCTTTTAAAGCCGGAGCAGCAAGAGCAAGTTTTGGCTTATCTTGCTGACTCAGCCTCTAGCTCTTTTGCCTCCTCTCGTGAAACTGGTAAATGTCAAAGCAGCGCGTCGTTAGTGGATGTTCACGGTCAGGGACAAGTCGCTTCCTTGTCCTCTTCAGCAAAACAACAACAGAGAAGAATGCAGCAGGCGACACAACGGGTTACTCCATGGAGCTCTTTACACATACCGTCCCTGGCTTAGAAAGTGAAGCAGTTAACAGTCCATGCCCATTACAAGTTGAATCTGACATGGAGTGCACTGATGCACAGCCACAGCCAGACTAGTATGCTGGTCCTTTGACTCAGACCACAACATTGCCCTCGCAGGGTGCTGATCAAGTATCAGACCCTGATGAGACTATGTTGCCCCATCACGAACGCTATACCACCGACCGACACGGTGACACAGACGAAGTTGCACACGAGCTACAAGAAGAGGTAATAGATGACCCAGTTCTTGACCCCGATTGGCAGCCATTGGGGGAACAGGGTGCAGGCGGCAGCAGTTCTGAAGCGGAGGAGGAGGGGCCGCAGCAGGCATCAACATCGCAACAGGTTCCATCTGCCGGGCCCGTATCTTGCCCAAAACGCGTGGCAAAGCTAAAACCTGTTGGAGGACAGCGTGGCCATCCGGTTAAAGCTCAGTCTGCAATGCCTGAAAAGGTATCCGATGCTAGAAAGAGTGCAGTCTGGCATTTTTTTAAACAACATCCAATTGATCAGCGCAAAGTCATCTGTCAAAAATGTTCAACTACCTTAAGCAGAGGACAGAATCTGAAAAGTCTCAATACAAGTTGCATGCATAGACATTTAACCACCATGCATTTGCAAGCTTGGACTAACTACCAAACGTCCCTTAAGGTTGTAGCACCCTCGGCCAATGAAGCTAGTCAGCAACGCAACATCCCTTCCGGCAGTGTAGGGCCACCATTTTCCGCACCACCTGCAGTATCTGTGCAGGTTTCTTTGCCAGGCCAAAGCAGTCAGGGTCAGGGAATCACCAGTTTCGTAGTAGGAAACACTGCATCTAGGGCACCGGTGGCAACAATACCATCTCCCACCGTCTCTCAGTCTGCCATGTCCTCCGGCACCCCCGCTAGTTCCACGATCTCCAGCTCTCCAGTCCAGCTCACCCTACATGAGACTATGGTTAGAAAAAGGAAGTACTTAGCCTCGCATCCGCGTACACAGAATTTGAACGCACACATAGCTAGACTAATCTCGTTAGAGATGATGCCCTACCGGTTAGTTGAAAGCGAAGCTTTCAAAGCCCTGATGGACTACGCTGTACCACGCTACGAGCTACCCAGTCGACACTTTTTTTCCAGAAAAGCCATCCCAGCCCTCCACCAGCATGTTAAAGAGCGCATCGTCCATGCACTCAGGCAATCTGTGAGCACAAAGGTGCACCTGACAACAGATGCATGGACCAGTAGGCATGGCCAGGGACGTTACGTGTCCATCACGGCACACTGGGTAAATGTGGTGGATGCAGGGTCCACAGGGGACAGCAAGTTTGGGACAGTTCTGCCTAGCCCACGGTCTAGTAAACAGTTGTCTGTAGCCGTTCGCACCCCCTCCTCCTCCTCTTCGTCCTCCTGCAGAAGCGAGAGCTCGTCCACAGACCGCAGTCGCACAACCACTCCATCCGCAGCTGCCACTGTTGCACACCAGGTCTCCCATTATGGGGCAGCTACTGGCAAACGTCAGCAGGCTGTATTGGCTATGAAGTGTTTGGGCGACAACAGACACACCGCGGAAGTTCTGTCCGAGTTCTTGCAGAAAGAAACGCAGTCGTGGCTGGGCACTGTAGATCTTGAGGCAGGCAAGGTAGTGAGTGATAACGGAAGGAATTTCATGGCTGCCATCTCCCTTTCCCAACTGAAACACATTCCTTGCCTGGCTCACACCTTAAACCTGGTGGTGCAGTGCTTCCTGAAAAGTTATCCGGGGTTATCCGACCTGCTCCTCAAAGTGCGTGGACTTTGCTCACATATCCGCCGTTCGCCCGTACACTCCAGCCGTATGCAGACCTATCAGCGTTCTTTGAACCTTCCCCAGCATCGCCTAATCATAGACGTTGCAACAAGGTGGAACTCAACACTGCACATGCTTCAGAGACTGTGTGAACAGAGGCGGGCTGTTATGTTTTTGTGGGAGGATACACATACACGGGCAGGCAGTAGGATGGCAGACATGGAGTTGTCAGGTGTGCAGTGGTCGAACATTCAAGACATGTGTCAAGTCCTTCAGTGTTTTGAGGAATGCACACGGCTGGTTAGTGCAGACAACGCCATAATAAGCATGAGCATCCCCCTAATGCGTCTGCTGATGCAAAGTTTGACGCACATAAAGGATCAGGCGTCTGCAGCTGAGGAAGAGGAAAGCCTTGATGACAGTCAGCCATTGTCTGGCCAGGGCAGTGTACAGGACGAGGTAGCGGGCGAAGAGGAAGAGGAGGACGAGGAGGATGATGGGGATGATTATATTTTTAATGAGGAAGCTTTTCCGGGGCCACTGGAAATTGGTGGCGCGGCAAGGCCGGGTTCTGGTTTTTTGAGGGACACAAGTGACGTGGATTTGCCTGAAACTGCCCCTCAACCAAGCACAACCGCAGATTTGAGAACTGGAACTTTGGCCCACATGGCGGATTATGCCTTACGTATCCTCAAAAGGGACACACGCATAACTAAAATGATGAATGATGACGATTACTGGTTGGCCTGCCTCCTTGATCCTCGCTATAAAGGCAAATTGCAAAATATAATGCCACATGAGAACTTGGAACTAATATTAGCAACCAAACAATCAACTCTTGTTGACCGTTTGCTTCTGGCATTCCCTGCACACAGCGTCCATGATCGTTCTCACACGAGCTGCAGGGGCCATCAGACCAGAGGAGCTAGAGGGGCAGAAATCAGAAGTGGCGTTGGCCAGAGGGGTTTTCTGACCAGGTTGTGGAGTGATTTTGCTATGACCGCAGACAGGACAGGTACTGCAGCATCAATTCAAAGTGACAGGAGACAACATTTGTCCAGTATGGTTACAAACTATTTTTCATCCCTTATCGATGTTCTCCCTCAACCTTCATTCCCATTTGATTACTGGGCATCAAAATTAGACACCTGGCCAGAATTGGCAGAATATGCATTGCAGGAGCTTGCTTGCCCGGCAGCTAGTGTCCTATCAGAAAGAGTATTCAGTGCTGCAGGTTCAATACTAACAGAAAAAAGGACTCATCTGGCTACCCAAAATGTAGATGATCTAACCTTCATTAAAATGAACCACAACTGGATTTCGAAATCTTTTGCCCCACCTTGCCCGGCTGACACCTAGCTTTCCTATGAAAAGGTCTTGCCTGTGGACTATTCTGAATGCCTTTTCCAATCTCGTAATTTTCTGCACCTGATTGTCCAGCATACGACATGTTTACACCTCACTAAATGGCCAAACTCCCCACACGGGGCCGTGGTATCGACACTTGGCGACAGCACCTGTGACAGTGCAGTTTGTCTGAAGAGGTGGGTGAGCCCGCTTTTGGTCGACGGCACTGCCACTGGGTCCCTCCTAGTACAATAAAGTGTCTCTGGCGGTGGTGGTGCGCACCCAACGTCAGACACACCGTTGTAATATGAGGGGCCCTGGGCCTGTACCGCCGGCCACAAGACAGTTTCCCCCCACCCCAGCCCAAACAGTGCTCTACCACTTGCAAGATTATCTCACAGCTCCACCAATGTTCAGTCTATGCGCTGACATCCTTCAATGCCTGCCACTGACAATACCATTGTATTGCCATTTTTGTTATGTTAGGCCTTCGATGCCTGTCTGCGGTCACTCCTTCCACTAGGCCTCCACTGACCACACCACTGCTGCCCGTGTACCCCTGTAACCAATTTAAAATTGCCTACAGCCATGTGTTATTATTTTAGGCCTTCGATGCCTGTCTGCGGTCACTCCTTCCACTAGGCCTCCACTGACCACACCACTGCTGCCCGTGTACCCCTGGAACCAATTTAAAATTGCCTACAGCCATGTGTTATTATTTTAGGCCTTCGATGCCTGTCTGCGGTGACTCCTTCCACTAGGCCTCCACTGACCACACCACTGCTGCCCGTGTACCCCTGTAACCAATTTAAAATTGCCTACAGCCATGTGTTATTATTTTAGGCCTTCGATGCCTGTCTGCGGTGACTCCTTCCACTAGGCCTCCACTGACCACACCACTGCTGCCCGTGTACCCCTGGAACCAATTTAAAATTGCCTACAGCCATGTGTTATTATTTTAGGCCTTCGATGCCTGTCTGCGGTCACTCCTTCCACTAGGCCTCCACTGACCACACCACTGCTGCCCGTGTACCCCTGGAACCAATTTAAAATTGCCTACAGCCATGTGTTATTATTTTAGGCCTTCGATGCCTGTCTGCGGTCACTCCTTCCACTAGGCCTCCACTGACCACACCACTGCTGCCCGTGTACCCCTGGAACCAATTTAAAATTGCCTACAGCCATGTGTTATTATTTTAGGCCTTCGATGCCTGTCTGCGGTCACTCCTTCCACTAGGCCTCCACTGACCACACCACTGCTGCCCGTGTACCCCTGAAACCAACATCAGAAAATATAAAAATAAGTATTTTGCTTATAAAAAAGAAAATACTGGAGAGATATCAAATGCAGACATTTTAACATTAAAAACAAACACATACAACAAAAATCTGGTACAGTACTAAAAATGGCCACCAGCTACAACAACTTTCTCCTGCAAGTAGTTAACTGAAAGGTTTTTTCAATTTTAAACACAGATATGGCATCCACCGAGTGTTGTCCTGTCACGTCTTCTTTATATTATTGCCAAGAAGATGCAAAACAATGAAAATAATAAAATCATTATTTACCAAAAAAATAGAGTAAGTCAAAACCACATTGCAAATAAACATTCATTACAAATAAAGAAGCAGGGCGCGTCCGAGGGTGAGTATATACCTAATAAGAATATAATCACCCTCGGACGCGCCCTGCTTCTTTCCGACAGCCTTCCTTCCTAAGAATCAGCCCTTCCATGGTGTAGAGAGAGGGTTTGTTACACTCCAAGGTGTTCCCCAGGTTGCCTTTCCTGAGCTTCGATCTTCCGGCTCTCGTTTAGTAGTTGTTGGAAACTACGCTGCATTGGGCCTACAAATTGGGTATGGGGTGTAGAGAGATGGTGTGTTCCACTCCAAGGTGTTCCCCAGGTTGCCTTTCCTGAGCTTCGATCTTCCGGCTCTCGTTTAGTAGTTGTTGGAAACTACGCTGCATTAGGCCTACAAATTGGGTATGGGGTGTAGAGAGATGGTGTGTTCCACTGTAGAGAGATGGTGTGTTCCACTCCAAGGTGTTCCCCAGGTTTCCTCTCCATTGCTTCGATCTTCCGGCTCTCGTTTAGTAGTTGTTGGAAACTACGCTGCATTAGGCCTACAAATTGGGTATGGGGTGTAGAGAGATGGTGTGTTACACTCCAAGGTGTTCCCCAGGTTTCCTCTCCATTGCTTCGATCTTCCGGCTCTCGTTTAGTAGTTGTTGGAAACTACGCTGCATTAGGCCTACAAATTGGGTATGGGGTGTAGAGAGATGGTGTGTTACACTCCAAGGTGTTCCCCAGGTTTCCTCTCCATTGCTTCGATCTTCCGGCTCTCGTTTAGTAGTTGTTGGAAACTACGCTGCATTAGGCCTACAAATTGGGTATGGGGTGTAGAGAGATGGTGTGTTCCACTGTAGAGAGATGGTGTGTTCCACTCCAAGGTGTTCCCCAGGTTTCCTCGCCAATGCTTCGATCATCATGCTCTCGTTTAGTAGTTGTTGGAAACTACGCTGCATTAGGCCTACAAATTGGGTATGGGGTGTAGAGAGATGGTGTGTTCCACTCCAAGGTGTTCTCCAGGTTGCCTTTCCTGAACTTCTATCTTCAGGCTCTCATTAAGTTGTGGTTAAATGGAACAACTGCATTTGGCGTACTAGTTGGTTTGGGGCCTACTATCGGTGTCTGCCGCTCCTTGCTGTTCTCCTGGTTTCCTGTCCTGAAATTCCGTTTTCAGGCGCTCGTTAAGTAGTTGTTAATGTTAGACTGCATTTGGCCTACTAGTTGGGTTGGGGCCTACTATCGGTGTCTGCCACTCCTTGCTGTTCTCCTCCACTGAACAAAGCTGTGCCGCCTGTTTACTACTGTTGCCAATTTTGAACTGCATTTCGACTACTTACTGATTTGGGCCTACTCTCTGTGTCAGCCTCTCATTCCAGTTGTCCTCCACTGCAATGCCCCCTGATTAGTCCTGTGTTACCAATTTTGAACTGCATTTAGCCCACTTTATTCTTTGGGCCTATATCTGTATTTCCTCCTCATCCTGCCCATTGCCCAGCCAGTGATAGATGAGTCTGCTGGTACATTGACCCATAATGCAACATTTCCCGTGCACGCTACACTGCAAGATTGTGACCCTGCTGAAAGTCAGGTCCCCCTTCCCGCATACCATACCACCTTACACGGGGACAAACAGGAAGGTGCAGATGAAAGTGCAGGTTCCTTCATCAGGTGGGGGGAGGAATACTAGTTGGCGACGTCACTGGCACAGGGCCTCTCATGGTACGCAAAAGTGTTGCTGCCGGTGGGAGGCGCCCCCGCCGTGCAAACACACCGCTGTACTTTGAGGGGCCCTGTGCCAGTGCCAATGCCAACGAGTGGGCCCCCCCTGCTTGCTCAGGTTCACAGCACTTGCAAAGTTGAAATACTTACCTCTCCCTGCTCCACTGCCGTGACGTGGTCCAGATTTCCTGGGCCCACTAATTACTTGAACCAGCCCTACCCACCACAACTTTAGCCAAATGACCCCCAATTTCAAATGCCTTCCAATTATTATAAGGTAAATTACGCTTGACAAGCTTCATTAAGAAGAATGGATGGTTTTGACATTAAAATGGGCACTCTAGGTGTTTTCCTGGCCCCCACTCACTGCCGACTATGCTGCCCCATTGACTTGCATTGGGTTTCGTGTTTCGGTCGATCCCGACTTTACGTCATAATCGGCCGATTTCACTCGACCCGACTTTTGAGATAGTCGGGTTTCGCGAAACCCGGCTCGACTCTAAAAAGGTCAAGGTCGCTCAACTCTACTCTTGAGCACTTGGTCACCCGGTCTTAATGGGGTCGCTAGAGCATTGTGGTTGAAAGTTCGCTCTTGTCTTTCTCTAGTTTGCTGAAGGCTTCTTTCCACACTCTCTTGCACTTGGCGATACTGCTTTTGCCGTATGATATCCCAATTGGAGTCTTGAACTTCTGCGTCTGGTTTCAGAATTCCCATTTCTAGATCGATTGGTAATTGGCCGGGTCTTGCACGCATAAGGTAAGCTGGGGTGCAGTTGGTGGAGCTCTCCGGGACATGATTATACAGATCCACCAAGTCAGGCAATTTCTCTGGCCATTGATTCCTTTCTGTCTCAGGTAAAGTCTTTAGTAGGTCTATTACAATATGGTTCATCTTCTCGCATAAGCCGTTTGTTTGTGGATGATAGGCCGTCGTCCAGATCTTTTTGCAACCATACATATTACAGAATTCTCTGAAGATCTCTGATTCAAAGGCTGTACCTTGGTCGGTGAGAACCTGTTCCGGATATCCATGGGGTCTACAAAAGTACGTTTGGAATGCTTTGGCTGCTGTTTTTGCTGTCAGATCTTTTACGGGTACTACTACCAAGAAGCGTGAATAATGGTCCACGATTGTCAAGGCATAGACATAGCCGGACCGGCTTGGTGTCAACTTCACATGGTCCATGGCTACAAGTTCAAGTGGTTGTTTGGTGATTATGGGCTGCAGTGGTGCTCTTTGGTTCTTTTGATCGTTTCTTCTGAGGTTGCACGGGCCACAATTTCTGTACCACTGTTCGATTGATTTTCTCATCCCGACCCAATAAAATCTTTCTCTTAGAAGTACTTCTAACTTTTTCCAACCGAAGTGACCAGCACCATTATGGTAAGCTTCGAGGACCATCTTCACATCTTGTTTAGGCACGATAATCTGCCAAACCAATTCATGTGTTTTCGGATTGGTGTACCTTCTACAGAGCTTCCCTTGATACAGGAACATTTTGCCTCTCTCTTTCCAGAGTTGATGCGTCTCTTCTGGGGCATGCTCATCGGGATATGCACTTTGCTCAGTCAGCAGTTCCTTCACCAACTTCACAGCCGGATTGCTGTCTTGGATGTCAGCCCATCTATGGTGTGCTAACGGATTAAAATTCACCTCTTGTTGTTTCTGATAGGTACTTGACTGATGATGTTTTGCCTTGGGATGATGGAAGGCTGGTAGTTCAATTTCTTCAAGCTCCCCCGTTTCTTCTTCTACATCTCTCAAGTGTGGCATCTGGGATAGGGCATTGGCATTTCCATTCTTGTGACCTGCTCGATACTTGATTATGAAGTTGTAATTAGATAACCGGGCTATCCATCGCTGTTCTAACGCACCTAATTTGGCTGTGTCCAGGTGGGTCAACGGATTGTTGATAGTATAGACAATAAATTCTGCAGCGGCCAGATAGTGTTTGAAACTTTCAGTCACAGCCCAAACCACTGCCAGTAGTTCCAATTTGAAGGAACTGTAATTTTCTGAATTTCTTTCAGTTGGCCGAAGCTTTCTACTTGCAAAGGCGATGACTTTCTCCCGACCTTCTTGCTTTTGTGACAGCACCGCTCCTAGTCCCACATTACTGGCATCGGTGTAGAGGATGAAAGGTTGATGGTAATCTGGGTATGCCAGAACCTCTTCTCCGGTTAGTGCCTTCTTTAGTTGTTCAAAGGAGTCTTCCCTTTCGTCGTTCCACTGAAAAGGAGGGTTTCGGTTTGAAGGTTTCTTCGTCTGCCCTACTAAGGCGTCTTGCAAGGGTGCTGCCAACTTGGTAAATCCTTTTATAAATCTGCGATAGTAACCCACCAATCCCAGGAATTGTCTCACTTCTTTTGCGCTGGTAGGTCTTGGCCAATCCCTTATGGCGCTTATTTTCTCGGGATCTGGTGCTACTCCCCCCGAACTCACGATGTGTCCCAGGTACTGTACCTTTGGCTTGAGAAGGTGACATTTGGATGGCTTGATTTTCATACCATACATGGATAAGGCTTCGAACACTTCTGCCAGGTCTTTTAAGTGTTGTTCGTAAGTCTTTGAGTAGACGATCACATCATCTAGGTACAGGAGGACGGTCTCGAAGTTCTTGTGTCCGAGGCAGCATTCCATCAGCCGCTGGAAGGTACCGGATGCGTTGCAGAGTCCGAATGGCATGCGATTAAATTCACATAGACCCATTGGTGTGGTGAATGCCGTCTTTTCCTTATCTCTCTCAGCCACAGGGACTTGCCAATACCTGCTTGTTAAGTCTAAGGTGGAAAAATAATTAGCAGATTTCAAAGCAGTTAAGGACTCTTCTATCCTAGGCAAGGGGTAGGCGTCTTTATGTGTGATGTTATTAATCTTCCGGTAGTCTACGCACATTCTCATGGTTCCGTCCTTTTTTTTGACAATCACTAGAGGGGCCGCCCAGGGGCTACAGCTGTCTCTTATTACCCCGGCCTGTTTCATCTCACTCAGCATATCTTTTGCACACTGATAGTGAGCGGGCGGTATGGGTCTATATCTTTCTTTTATTGGGGGATGGTCACCGGTGGGGATTGTGTGTTCTACCCCTTCTATCCGTCCTAAGTCCAATGGGTGTTTACTGAAGACTTGTTCATATTCCGTCACTAGCCTATACACCCCTTGTTTTTGATGGGTAGGTGTTGAATTTATACCCACGTGTAGCTGTTGGCACCAATCCTCCAATTCTCCATCTGAGCCGTTGACTTCCACCTGACAGGTTGGTTCTAAGGGCTCAATGGTTGTGATGGCATTGTTGTCAACAGTATATAGCTTTGCCACTGTAGCATACCTTGGCAAAGTGACCTCTTCCTCTCCACAGTTCAAGAGTCGTACCGGCACTCGACCCCGGTGTACCTCGACTACCCCTCGTGCTGTGAGTATAGTGGGCCTGCTGTCGGTGTACACTGGTTCTATTAAGGCTTGATAATTTCGTCCCTTAGTACCAATGGCTGCTCTACACCATACCAGCATTTCTGTTTTTGGTGGGATTACAATAGATGTCGGATCACTTACCCTCACACTGCCGATTTCTCCACCTGCAACTTCTACCTGTTGCCTTAACATCAATACTTCTATTTCCCTCCGGAGAACTCTCTGCTGGTAGGATTGGGCAGTTTCAGCAATTTGCTGTAAGACAGAAATAACTTCGGCAAAGCAGTTCTCTAACACATTCATTCCTATCAATACAGTTGGTTCACAGTTCCGCCGGTCAACATCAACAACAATTATACCCTGTTTCTTCAATTCTACTTTACCAATCTTTATGGTCATCTCCCTGAATCCTAGTTTCGGTACCAACTTACCATTACTGGCCCATATATCTAGTTCAACATCAGAGGGCCCTTTATCAATATCTGCATCAGCCCAGTACCTCTTATAAAGGATATACGGTATAGATGAAATCTGGGAACCTGTGTCCAGCAAAGCGTTGAGGGGAATTCCGTCCAGCACGATAGGGATAATGGGTTGTCCTCCGATGTACCTGTCGTGCCAGGGTGTTGGGCCTTGAAAGTTCATTCCTGTGAAGCGGCCCGCATTCCCAGGGGATTCCCATTTAAATCACAATCTCATGCAAAGTGGCCTGGCTGCTGGCAACGGCGGCAAATGGGCTGTCCATCCGGTTGGTAGCGGTCGCGGGGTCGTCCTCTCCATGTCGGGTATTTCCGGGGTCTCATCCATGGAACATCCTCTCTACAGTTTGCCAACTCCATCTTGGGTCCTCTCATCTTCTGCATGGTTTTAGCCATTGAAACAACAACATCAGTTAAAGAGTCAAGCTTTTGTTGAAGAGCCTCATTAGTACTGGGCCCCAGGGGCTTAGCAATGGCCCCGGACATAGCTGATGTCACTTGCACTCCCTGTTGTTGAGGTGCCTCTGCCATGGGTTGCGCAGGATCCTGATCCCGAGGTGCCTCTGCCAGCTGGAGACGTATAGCGCTCTCCTTTAATTGGGCAAATGTCAATTCAGGGTTCTTAAAAACAAGCATACTCACATGCCCCCGGTGAGAAGGGGTGTAGAGTCCCTCAATAAATTGATCTCTTAGCAGTTTATCCGCTCCGGTGTTAAAAATGGGTTCAGCCAGTGTAAGTGATTTAAGGGCTTCCTGCAGGTTTAAGGCAAAGTCTCTCACGCCCTCATTAGCTTTTTGTTTGCAATTAAAGAATCGTACTTTAGCTTTGCTGCCGGCAGTGGTTTCAAATGTAGCTTTTAATCCAGCAAATATGCGTTCAACAGTGCCTTTTAGATCAGCTGCCCATGCTGTGACTTCTCGCTTAGCATGGCCACTTAACTGCATCATCAGGAGACTAACACGCTGAACTTCACCCACAGGGAACATGTCAAAATGGGCCAGCACCTTTTCTCTGAAATCGTCAAGGGTATTAGGCTCACCTTCATACATTGGAAGCCACGGGCCACCCAGGGTATATGGCATCAGCACAGGCATGATGGGCGCCACTCCTTGCACCGCTGCTCTACCGGACTCTCTATCGACACTCTGTCTTTCAGCTGCATTAGCGTCACCGGGTGGTGCGGCGTCTCCGTGCTGCGACATACTGTGCCCCCTTAGTTAATCTGGACCCTTCCGGTCCTCCGCTTCCGTCGGGATAGTGTAGATTCGTTCCGCTGTGCAGCAGGATTGGTTTCCCCCTTGCTCTGACGTCAGAGCGCTCAGCTTGGTGCCGCCCACAATAACACGCCCCCTGCTGCTCCCGCCCGCCGTGCGCTCTGTAATGGCGGATTCTGAAGCTTTTCAGTCAGACTGGGGCTCAGGTAATGGCGTAGCTCAATTAACAGTCTCGTGCCTAACGGTTATGAGGTGATGGCGGCCATCTTTACTCCATTATAACCAATGGGGAAAAGTCACTTTCAATAGTTTTTAATGGGAAATGGAATTTTCTTTAATAAAGTCAATTTTCAAGATTTTTCATCCAAGTTTTCACAGTTTTGGGCTCCAATCACGGCACACAATACCCGGTATACGGGCTGGCTGAATCCTGTTCGTGACGCCAATTGTGACGCCCAGGAGACCGGGGTACTCAGCACCGGACCAATGGGGTCTGTCTCTTAAGCGGGATGTCACGGGTGGCTTGACCCGGTGCTGTGGCCTCAGGCAATGCACAGTGTAAGGGGTATCATGAGGGAACAGGCACTTACTTGATCAGCAGCAGGTTCTCTCAGCGGTGATGATCCTGATCCTGGATAGATAGCTATTGTCCAAATGAAAGTCTGAGGCACTGAAACGTTTAACCAGTTTACTTCAACATAAAGGGATTTACAACCAGTCCTGTCACCGGAGTCTGTATGGGAACTCTGAGTTACTTTGACCTTGCTGGGGTCTTCGCCTCTTATTGTACGCAGTTTCTGTATGGCCCTGCTGCTGTATGTGAACTGGCTGCCGGCCCAATCTGTCCCCTCCGGGTCCTGGTTCGACGGGCAACCCGAGTCCTTTTATCGGCTTACCCCCTCCAGGAGTACCGCTGAACTCTGTGTCTGTTGCTGCGTCCGGCCCTAGTGAAGCTGATATCACCTCACGTTTTTCCGGTTGCTGTATTATATATAATGAATACAGCCACGGATCCGGTATCCATCTTTGCGCCTGTTCTGGGTAGTGATTAATGCTACCCGGTTCTCACAATATCCTTTTTCTCTGTCCCTTTTCTCCTCAGGCCGGTGATTTGGGCCTGGAAACCGTCATAGGGCTGTTAGAAATTCAGCTGTATGACCTCTCACTTTCAGCTCCTTAGCCCAACTGCCAGTTCTTCTCTCAGACCAGAATGGATCAAGGGGAGTCTCTGGAGCTCTCCCTTCTGGCCGGAGGTGGTAGTGCAGTCTTGCTATTTTAGTATTTGTATCCAGTGTCAGTAACTGTTTTTGTGGCAAATACCCCTAGGGGTGCCACACTTAGTGTCTCAAGGAGGCACACCTCTGGGTCCCAGATCCTTTGTACCCTTTTTCGTCTCTACATTATATGGATTGAGGGGGCGACGGACCCTTTTGAGGGTCCGATCTCCCCAAACCAGCAATGAGCAAGCATGTGCGAGTATTCTCCATGTATCCTTTCTCGCGACGTGGAATTGCACACCAGACTTGGCCCTGACCACCCTGAGGTATTTTAGACCATAGGCTGTACAGGTGCCCCTAGATGACCCCCCTTATTTCTACACCTCTGTTGTGCTGCGGTGATAGATGGGATGATGGACGGTCCCTCTCCTTATCCCAGTGCAGGAAATGGAGCTAGGGTTCCTGCACTGTCATGTGCTCTGCTCTCCCCTCGCTGGATTTTTTACTTCACGCTAACCCTTTTCTCTCATAGGGTTCAGCTTGCTAAAAGGGGGGAAGGGCAGGAAAGGGGGGCTCCTGACACAGGCGCAGTTTACCTAGAAGGCAGGCTCCGGGCGGGTCTGCGCCGATCTGGCATCGGGTAATGAGCGATGCCACAACCCCCAAAGCTCCGTCGGTGCTGCGGTTCTTCCGGCGCTTGTCGGCGCCACAGCGATACAGTGTGGCCGGCGCTGCTGTCTCTCCGGAGGCTTCAGGCTCCGGCCTAGCATCCAGCATGCACTTCCGGGTCAATCAGGCCCGGCTTCCGTCCTGCAAACTGTGCGGTGAGGCCCCACCCCCTCCATCATATCTACTTCTGGATCCGCCCCCTCGCTTCTTCGCCTAGGAAAAATCGAGGCCCTGGCTTTGGCCTACTACAGGCCGCAGCATATCATGGCGGTTCCACCCCCTGAGGACTGCTGAGGATAAAGGTAGCACATTTGCTCAGCATTTGGTGTTCGGTTCCACACTGTACTCATGGGGACACAGGACTGGGGTAAGTGCTTCTCCCTCCAGCCTGACAGCAGAAGCATTGTTTTTTTCCCAGTCTAATGCCCTAGGTATAGCATTTACGGATCACTATGTCTAGAAGGGTCAAATCTCACATGTTCCTATATACCGTTTGTGCAGCTTGTCGTGCTGCATTCCCGCATAACCAGAGTAATCATCTCTGCGAGGCCTGCGACTCTGAACATGCCCAGGAGGCCCCCCTGCGAGCTCCCCAGCAATCTCTCTGGCAATTTCTCCTGCCCCTCAAGCGGAAGCTGGGGCGGTTCCACCTGAATTGGTCACGTCCTTGTCGCAATCCATGGCGTCCCTAACTGAAGCAGTCAAGTCCTTTCAGACCCCGGAGGTCAGGGCCAGCAGTCCATCTGTCTCGGAGAGGGCTTCGGGGTCTCAGGAGCCGCACTCGAACTAGACAGACGCGTGAAAAGCGAATTCGCACAGCGTCACCCAGGGCGTCAGCTGCTTCGGCATCTTGGAGCTCCATATCACGCTCTCCTTCCCCAGAAGAGAGTGGAGAAGCTGAGACGGACTATGAGTCAGAAGGGTCCCTTAATTTGGAGACTCCTGGGTTTCAGGAGTCTGTAGATAGCCTGATTGAGGCTGTCAATCAGTCCCTGGGGATAGAAGACGAACTCACCTTATCCTCAGATCACAAGGTTTCATTTAAGCGGGCCAAATGGGCCCATAAGGGTTTTTCCTCTCACCCCGAGTTTGATGACCTGATTCGGCGTAACCGGGAGCACCCGGACAAGTATTTTTTGGGGCAAAAGGCCTTGAAGGCTAGGTATCCCTTTTCTACTGAGCTATGTAGTAAATGGGCAGAAAATCCTTCAGTAGATCCTCTGGTGTCCCGTTTAGCCTCTAATACTTTGCTATCCCTTCCTAATGGCTCGTCTATTAAGGATCCTATGGGTAGTCTTATAGAGAGCTTGACTCGTTCCGTTTTTGAGGCTTCAAGTTCAGCACTTTTTCCCTCTTTTGCGGCAACTTGGGTTGCTAAAGCTATGATGTCTTGGTCAGAGTCTTTAACAAAGGCTTTTCAAGAAAGGGATTTGCCAGCGGAGCTGGCAGAAATGTCTACTCAGATAGCGCTTGCTGGAAGCTATCTGATCAATGCATCCTTAGATGCTGCAGACTGTGCCTCTTCTGCTGCGGCAAATGCAATTGCCATTAGAAGGGCACTCTGGTTAAGAACATGGCGGGCAGACTCTACCTCTAAAAAGTCTCTTACAACCCTACCGTATCTGGGGGTCGCTTATATAGAGAGAAGTTGGATCACCTTATTTCAGACTCCACAGGAGGGAAGAACAAGTTTCTTCCACAGCAGAGGATTAGACAGCCATTTCATCACCAGTTCCAGGCCCGTTTCAGACCCTTTCGTAATCCTAGATGGGCTCCAGCACCGGGCTCTGCTGCGCAGGGTTGACCCAATCAGGACCGAGACAATCAGATCTCCTATACGGCCAACCAGAGGGGAAGAATGTGTTCCCAGTCAGCTAGATCCAGAGGATCTAGCACTCAAAGGTTTTCGGCCAGGTGACTGGAGGCCTTCTCGGAGTGCCTCCAACTGAGTAGGCGGACGTCTACTTTTGTTTCACCAGGTCTGGCTTCAAGTAATCCACGACCGGTGGGTGGGAGAGCTTGTATCTTCAGGCTACAAGATGGAGCTGGTCTGTCAGCCTCCTCCCCGGTTCTTCCTATCTCGTCTTCCCATGTCCGAGTCCCACCGACAAGACCTGTTCAATTCCATAGAGTCCCTTCGTCTCAGCGGAGTCATTTCTCCTGTTCCAAGGTAAGAAAGGTTTCAAGGGTTTTATTCCAATCTTTTTATAGTACCCAAAAAGGACGGAACAGTAAGGCCCATTCTGGATCTTAAATGCTTAAACAAGTTTGTCCACGTTCATCACTTTCAGATGGAATCTCTCCGGTCAGTTATTGCATCAATGGAAAAGGGAGAGTTCTTGGCCACAATAGACATTCAAGATGCCTACCTACATATTCCCATTTTTCCTCCTCATCAAAGATTTCTCTGGTACGCCATAAACAACCTACACTTCCAGTTCAAGGCTTTACCCTTCGGGCTGGCCTCCGCCCCCAGGGTGTTCACGAAGGTCATGTCAACTGTGGTGTCGATTCTGCACTCCCGAGGCATAGTAGTCTTGCCATATCTAGACAATCTTCTGATCAAAGGGCTGACCTTTCAAGCTTGCAAGGAAAATGTCAGCATTGCTCTAGACACCCTTTCTCGTCTGGGTTGGCTAGTAAATTTAAGGAAGTCTTCCCTAGAACCATCTCGGAGGATTTCATTTCTAGGCATGATTTTTGACACCTCTCAAGCCCTATCAATCATTCCCCAGGACAAGGTCCTAGCCCTTTGGCGGGAAGTGAGGAATCTTCAGCAACCGTACCCTCATACGATCCGGTCCTGCATGAGGGTCTTTGGAAGGATGGTTGCAACCATAGATTCAGTACCATTTGCACAGCTTCACCTCTGACCCCTCCAACAGGCAATCTTAGCAGTATGGAACAGGAATCCACTCTCCCTCAACCGCAGATGTCGGTTGTCTCCCCAGGTCAGGCAGGCTCTTTCATGGTGGATAAACAGCTCGTCCCTACTGCAGGGGAAACCCTTTCCCCCAACCAATTGGCTAGTGGTTACAACAGATGCCAGTTGCCTGGGTTGGGGAGTGGTTTTCTTTCACCACACAACTCAGGGGCGCTGGTCTCCTCGGGAATCAGATCTTCCTATCAATCTCTTAGAGATTCAGGCAGTTCAACTAATTTTGCAGTATTTCTACCATCTTCTGGCGGGTCGCCCTGTCTGGATTCAATCGGACAATGCCACAGCCGTGGCCTACATAAATCATCAGGGGGGCACCCGCAGCAAGGCAGCCATGCAGGGGGTAAAACAATACTGTTCTGGGCCGAGAGGAATCACTCGGTGATTTCAGCAGTCCACATTCCGGGCGAAGAGAACTGGGAGGCAGATTTTCTCAGCCGTCAGGGTCTAGCGTCCGGGGAATGGTCTCTCCATCCCGAGGTATTTCAGCAAATATGCCATCTATGGGGGACTTCGGACGTGGATCTAATGGCGTCCAGGAGGAATGCCAAGGTACCCAGATTTGTCGCCTGGTACCGAGATCCACAGGCAATCGCCGTGGATGTGCTAGTGCTAACTTGGAACCAGTTTCATCTCCCTTATCTGTTCCCTCCTCTGGCACTGCTCCCGAGGGTAATCAAGAAGATCAAGTCAGATAGAGTCCCTGCTATTCTGATCGCCCCGGATTGGCCGCGGCAGACCTGGTATGTGAACCTAGTACAGCTTCTCGCCAGAGTTCCATGGCGGCTCCCCGATTGTCCGGATCTTCTTTCTCAATGGCCGATTTACCACCAGAACCCAGGGGTCCTACGTGTGACGGCCTGGCCATTGAATCTTGGGTTTTAACTCAGGCACGGTTCTCCCAAGAGGTTGCAGATACCATGATCAGTGCACGTAAACAGTTTCAGCCAGAATTTATTATCACACTTGGAAAGTTTTTCTTTCTTGGTGTAGAGGGCATGGGCTGCCTCCTCTGATTTTCTGTCCCAAATATTCTAGCCTTTCTCCTATCAGGCCTGGATTCAGGGCTGGCTCCAAGTACTCTTAAAAGGCAAATTTCTGCCTTATCAGTCCTTTTTCAGCGCAGGATTGCTATTAACCGACAGGTCAGGACTTATTTTCAGGGAGTCGCTCATAAGGTCCCTCCTTATAAGACTCCTTTGGAGGCTTGGGACGTTATTTGGTCTTAAGGGATTAACAGGAAGTTCCTTTTGAGCCTCTTCAAGATATTTCCTTGACTTTCCTTTCCTGGAAAGTTGTATTTTTAGTGGCCATAACTTTCATAAGGCGGGCATCAGAGCTGGCAGCCCTCTCCTGTCGTGCTCCCTTTTTCCTTTTTCATCAGGACAAGGTAGTAGGGTTGAGTGAAACAGATCGGACAAATTAAAAAATCGCCGACTTTTGGCAAAGTCAGGTTTCATGAAACCCGAACCGATCCTAGTGTGGGATCGGCCATGAAGTCGGCAATCTGCGCGCAAAAGTCACGTTTCATATGATGCTTTCAGTGCCAATTTTCAGCCAATGAAGGAGGATGCAGAGTGTGGGCAGCGTGATGACATAGGTCTCAGTCCCCACCATCTTAGAGAAGGGCATGACAGTGATTGGCTTGCTTTCTGCAGCGTCACAGGGGCTATAAAGGGGTGTGCATGCCGACCGCCATCTTATTTCTGCCGATCTTAGCATAGGCAGAGGTTGCTGCAGCTTCATCAGAAGGGATATAGTTAGGGAGGGAAGATTAACCCCCAAACTGCTTGTGCTGTAGCGATTTCCACTGTCCAACACCACCATTTTTTTGCAGGGACAGTGAAGGCTATATTTTTGTGCATAAGCTCTGTAGCTTATTAGGCTGCCTTATAAGGCTCCCTAATAGCTGCATTGCTGTTTGCACGCTGCTGTGCAAACCAACTGCTTTTTTACAAGCAAAAATCCTGTTGCTCCTTTCTGCACAGTTACCTTGTTTATTTGTCCACACTTTTGTGTGCAGCAGTCCTTTTTATTGCTGCCATACTTGTCCTGAGATCATTGTAGGGAGATTGAAATTGTACTACAGTCCTTGTATTTTTTCATATATCTTCCAGCCACTTTCTGCCACTTACATTGTATTGTTTTATACACTGGGCCTGAGTTTTTATTCAGCCTCCCCAAAAAAAGTGAGATTCAAATTCTCACAAAGTGGATATACTTCAGTCCTGATAGTTTGTCGCATGTCAGTCAGCCACTTTCTGCCACTTAGATTGCATTGTTATATACACTGGGCCTGAGTTTTGGTTCAGTCTCCCCCCAAAAAAGGGAGATTCAAATTCTCACAAACTGGATATACTTCAGTCCTGTTAGTTTGTCGTATGTCAGCCAGCCTCTTTCTGCCACTTAGATTGCGTGATATATACACTGGGCCTGAGTTTTGGTTCAGTCTTCCCCCAAAAAAGGGAGATTCAAATTCTCACAAAGTGGATATACTTCAGTCCTGTTAGTTTGTCGTATATCAGCCAGCCACTTTCTGCCACTTACATTGTGTTGTTTTATGCAGAGGGCCTGAGTTTTGGTTCAGTCTTCCCCCAAAAAAGGGAGATTCAAATTCTTACAAAGTGGATATACTTCAGTCCTGTTAGTTTGTGTTATATCAGCCAGCCACTTTCTGCCACTTAGATTGCGTTGTTATATACACTGGGCCTGAGTTTTGGTTCAGTCTCCCCCAAAAAAAGGGAGATTCAAATTCTCACAAAGTGGATATACTTCAGTCCTGTTAGTTTGTCGTATATCAGCCAGCCACTTTCTGCCACTTACATTGTGTTGTTTTATGCACAGGGCCTGAGTTTTGGTTCAGTCTCCCCAAAAAAAGTGAGATTAAAATTCTCACAAAGTGGATATACTTCTCTCCTCTTAGTTTGTCGTATGTCAGTCAGCCACTTTCTGCCACTTATATTGCGTTGTTATATACACTGGGCCTGAGCTTTGGTTCAGTCTCCCCCCCAAAAAAGGGAGATTCAAATTCTTAGAAAGTGGATATACTTCAGTCCTGTTAGTTTGTCGTAGATCAGCCAGCCACTTTCTGCCATGGAATTTTTAAATTACATGGTTTTAAATAGTGTATCTGGCAAATGTCGACCTTCGCTATCCACACACTGCTGCATACGTTTTCTGAAGTTTTCATGAACTCTAACAAGCATGTCCACTGGTATTCTGCCAATTTCAACTTCAATATTGTTCCTTAGGTCTTCCAAGGTGTTGGGACGGTTGATATACACCTTAGACTTAGTAAGGACCAATGATGCCTACTCGTGATATGGCGCACCACACAGTGACGCGGTCCGAATGCAGAGGTCTCTCGTGAACTTCTCTGGGGTTTGTTTCTCTCCAGTAACGCATATTTTGTTTGTTTACACACCCACTGAGGTGAAAATGTGCCTCATCAGAAAAAAACACAATTGCGTCACGGGGTATCGTTGCTAACATGTCTTCACAAGAGGTCCGCCGTGTCAAATAGTCCCATGCTGACAAATGTTGGACCACGCACATTTTATACGGGTGAAAATTCAGTTCATCATGAAGAATCCGGTGGAGAGAACGTCTTGAAATGCCAAGAGCAAATGATTGCTTCCGAGCAGAGCGTTTCGGAGATTGCAGTACTGCTGCTCTAACTCTCTCGATGTTTTGTTGTGTTGTAATCCTTCTCTCAGGTCCCCTTCGTACACATGACACATTCCCTGCTGTTCTGAATGCATTCACCCAATTTACAATTGATTGCCGTCCAGGAACACGTCCGCGTGGAGGAACAGCGAATTGTAAACGAAAAGCACGCTGCACTGCAATGATCGAGTGGGCATTTGAAAAATACGCTTCAACACAAAATGACCTCTCCTCACGTGTCCACTGCATGATGGCAACTGAAAGGCAGAGGAATACAAATCTCCCATCAGCCACTGTAAGCCACACCCACTCTCCCCTCTCTTCGACCGACAGTGCCGCCACAGCATGCAGTGCAAAAAAGCAAATTACCGCGCTCCACCCTGTACAACGTGCATGCTTAGACATTTAACCAGCATGCACTTGAAGCCTGGACTAACTACCAAACGTCCCATAACGTTGGTGCACCTGCTCAGAATGAAGGTATTCAGCAACACTACATTACTTCCCTCACTGTAAGCCCACCGGTTAGGACACCACCAGCAGCAAATGTGGAGGTATCGTCACAAGGTCAAAGTAGTCAGGGAATCACAAGGTTATTGGTAGGAAACACTGTATGTAGGCCAACATCAAGAATACCATCACCAACCCTCTCTCAGTCTGCCATGTCCACCACCACCATCGCTCGTTCCACCATTTGCAGCTCTCCAGTCCAGCTCACCCTACAAGAAACTCTCGTTACTCTCATCTGCGTACACAGGGTTTGAACGCCCACATTGCTATACTAATCTTGATAGAGATGATGCCCTACCGGTTGGTTGAAAGCGAAGCTTTCAAAGCCCTGATGGCCTGTGAAGTACCACGTTATGACCTACCCAGTCGGCGCTTCTTTGCGAGAAAAGCCATCCCAGCCCTCCACCAGCATGTCAAAGACCGCATTGTCCATGCACTGAGGCAATCAGTCAGTGGAAAGGTGCACCTCACAACAGATGCATGGACCAGTAGGCATGGCCAGGGACGTTACGTGTCCATCACGGCGCACTGGGTTAATGTGGTGGATGCAGGGTCCACAGGGGACAGCCATAGTGGGACAGTTCTGCCCAGCCCACAGTCTAGGAAACAATTGGCTGTAGGTCTTCGGCACCTCTCCTCCTTCTCCAGAAGCGAAAGCTCGTCCACAGAGAGCAGTCGCATGACCACTCCATCTGCAGCTGCCAGTGTTGCACACGAGGTGTCCCATTATCGAACAGCTTGTGGTAAGCGTCAGCAGGCTGTGTTAGAAATGAAGTGTTTGCATGACAACAGACACACCGCGGAAGTACTGATCGAGTAGGAATTTTATGGCTGCCATAGCCTTTTCAGAACTTAAACACATACGTTGCCTGGCTCACACCTTGAACCTGGTGGTGCAGTGCTTCCTCAAAAATTATCCGGATTTACCAGCCCTGCTCCTGAAGGTGCAAAGACTTTGCTTGCACATGCGCCGCTTTCCCGTACACCCCAGCCGTATGCTGAACCATCAGCGATCGCTGAATCTTCCCCAGCACCACCTAATAATCGACGTTGCAACAAGGTGGAACTCCACACTGCACATGGTTCAGAGGCTGTGTGAACAGAGATGTGCTGTAAATGATTTGTGGGAGGATACAAATACACGGGCAGGCACTTGGATGGCAGACATGGAGTTGTCTGGTGTGCAGTGGTCGAAGCTACAAGACCTCTGTCAAGTCCTTCAGTGTTTTGAGGAATGCACACGGCTGGTAAGTGCAGATGACGCCATCATAAGCATGAGCATTCCACTAATGCGTCTGCTGATGCAAAGTTTTATGCACATTAAGGAGCTGGCATCTGCAGCCGAGGAGGAGGGAAGCCTTGATGACAGTCAGCCATTGTCTAGTCAGGGAACTCTCCTTGACGAGGTGGTGGATGAAGAGGAGGAGGATGATGGGGATGAATATTTATGGGAGGATGCTTCTCAGGGAGCAATAGAAACTGGTGGCGTTGCAAGGTCAGGTACAGGGTTTGTGCAGGACACCTGTGATGTTGATTTGCAAGAAAGTGCTGCTCAACCCAGCACAAGCAGTTAATTGATACCTGGAACATTGGCCCACATGGACTGATCATGCCTTGCGTATCCTAAAAAGGGACCCTCACATTATAAAAATGATGACCAATGACGATTACTGGTTGGCCTGCCTCCTGGATCCACGATATAAAGGAAAATTTCAAAATATCATGCAACATGAGAACCTTGAGCAAATATTGGCTACCAAACAAGCAACTCTTGTAGACCGTTTGGTTCAGGCATTCCCAGCACACAGCGGCGGTGATGGTTCTCACAAGAGCTGTAGGGGGCAACATGGCAGAGATGTTGGAGGTGCACAAATCCGAAGTGGCTTTGGACAGAGTGGTTTTATGAACAGGTTGTGGAGTGATTTCGCAATGACCACTGACACGACAGGTACTGCTGCATCGGTTCAAAGTGACTGGAGACAGCATTTGTTCAGTATGGTTATGAACTACTTTTCCTCCCTTATCGATGTTCTCCCTCACAGGTCATTCCCCTTTGATTACTGGGCATCTAAAATAGACACCTGGCCTGAATTGGCAGAATATGCATTACAGGAGCTCACTTGCTCTGCTGCTAGTGTGCTATCAAAAAGAGTCTTCAGTGCTGCTGGTTCAATACTGACCGAAAAAAGGACATGTCTGGCTACCCATAATGTTGATGATCTAACCTTCATTAAAATGAACCAATCATGGATTTCAAATTATTTTGCCCCACCTTCCCCTGATGACATGTAACTTGCCTGAAAAATGTCTTGCTTTTGGCCTCCTCTTACTGACTTCTCCAATTCCTCCATTTGCAGCTGCTGAATGTCCACCATAGGCCATTTTTATACCTCTCTAAAGGGGCTGACTCCCCCCACAGGGCCGTGGTCACAACCTGGCTCAAGCACCCGTGCGAGTGCTGTTTGCCTGCACAGGTGGGTGGGCCCACTTTTGGGCAATGGCACTGGCACAGGGTCCCTCATAGTACAATAAAGTGTCTCTGATGGTGGTGGTGCACAACCAATGTCAGACACACCGTCGTAATATGGGGGGCCCTGTGCCAGTACCGCCGCCCACGAGAGAGTGTTCCCCCCAGGTCGAACAGTGCTCTACCACTTGCAATATTTACCTGTCCCTGCTCCACCACTGTGTAGTCTGTGCTGTTAAATGCTTCAATGGCCCTGCCAATACAAATTTGTTGAAATGATAGATGATAGTTAAAATATACAGGGGCCCTGGCCTCCATTTACACCACTTAATACTTTGCACCTACTACCACTGTCTGCTACTCAGCAGGGGAGCCCACCCCTGTACCTAGCTATGCCACCTGTTTATTTATGAACAATTTTTTGGCAGACATTTAGCCCAGTTTATTATTTGGGCCTACTAACTGTGTCTGCCAGTCACTACAGTTTTCCTCCACTGAACAAAGCAATGCCGCCTTTTTAGTCCTGTTACCAATTTTGAACTTCATTTAGCCTGCTTTATTATTGGGCCTAATAACTGTGTCTGCCACTCATTACAGTTTTCCTCCACTGAACAAAGCAATTCCGCCTGTTTAGTCCTGTTACCAATTTTGAACTGCATTTAGCCTACTTTATTATTTGGGCCTACTAACTGTGCCTGCCACTCATTACAGTTTTCCTCCACTGAACAAAGCAATGCCGTCTGTTTAGGCCTGTTACCAATTTTGAACTGCATTTAGCCTACTTTATTATTTGGGCCTACTAACTGTGTCTGCCACTCATTACAATTTTTCTCCACTGAACAAATCAATGCCGCCTGTTTAGTCCTGTTACCAATTTTGAAATGCATTTAGCCTACTTTATTATTTGGGCCTACTAACTGTGTCTGCCACTCATTACAGTTTTCCTCCACTGAACAAAGCAATGCCGCCTGTTTAGTCCTGTGTTAAGGCTGGCAATCAGGCAACACAGCGTGCAGTAATCAGCGCACATACAGAGATCTGGCAATAACCAAAAACAATAGGACGAGCTCTGAGACGTGGAATCTCTGTAGACTGCAGTACCTGATCTATCCTCACACAACTATAAGCAGCAGTGGATTGCGCCTATCACTACCTATGCAACTCGGCACTGCCTGAGGAGCTGACTGGCCTGAAGATAGAAATACAAGCCTGACTTGCCTCAGAGAAATACCCCAAAGGAATAGGCAGCCCCCCACATATAATGACTGTTAGCAAGATGAAAAGACAAACGTAGGAATGAAATAGATTCAGCAAAGTGAGGCCCGATATTCTAGACAGAGCGAGGATAGCAAAGAGAACTATGCAGTCTACAAAAAACCCTAAAACAAAAACCACGCAAAGGGGCAAAAAGACCCACCGTGCCGAACTAACAGCACGGCGGTGCACCCCTTTGCTTCTCAGAGCTTCCAGCAAAAGTAAATAGCAAGCTGGACAGAAAAAACAGAAAACAAACTAGAAGCACTTATCTAGCAGAGCAGCAGGCCCAATGAAAGATGCAGTAGCTCAGATCCAACACTGGAACATTGACAAGGAGCAAGGAAGACAGACTCAGGTGGAGCTAAATAGCAAGGCAGCCAACGAGCTCACCAAAACACCTGAGGGAGGAAGCCCAGAGACTGCAATACCACTTGTGACCACAGAAGTGAACTCAGCCACAGAATTCACAACAGTACCCCCCCCTTGAGGAGGGGTCACCGAACCCTCACCAGAACCCCCAGGCCGACCAGGATGAGCCACATGAAAGGCACGAACAAGATCTGGGGCATGGACATCAGAGGCAAAAACCCAGGAATTATCTTCCTGAGCATAACCCTTCCATTTGACCAGATACTGGAGTTTCCGTCTAGAGACACGAGAATCCAAAATCTTCTCCACAATATACTCCAATTCCCCCTCCACCAAAACAGGGGCAGGAGGCTCCACAGATGGAACCATAGGTGCCACGTATCTCCTCAACAACGACCTATGGAATACATTATGTATGGAAAAGGAGTCTGGGAGGATCAGACGAAAAGACACTGGATTGAGAATCTCAGAAATCCTATATGGACCAATAAAACGAGGTTTAAATTTAGGAGAGGAAACCTTCATAGGAATATGACGAGAAGATAACCAAACCAGATCCCCAACACGAAGTCGGGGTCCCACACGGCGTCTGCGATTAGCGAAAAGCTGAGCCTTCTCCTGGGACAAGGTCAAATTGTCCACTACCTGAGTCCAGATCTGCTGCAACCTGTCCACCACAGAATCCACACCAGGACAGTCCGAAGACTCAACCTGTCCTGAAGAGAAACGAGGATGGAACCCAGAATTGCAGAAAAATGGAGAGACCAAGGTAGCCGAGCTGGCCCGATTATTAAGGGCGAACTCAGCCAACGGCAAAAATGACATCCAATCATCCTGGTCAGCGGAAACAAAACATCTCAGATATGTTTCCAAGGTCTGATTGGTTCGTTCGGTCTGGCCATTAGTCTGAGGATGGAAGGCCGAGGAGAAAGATAGGTCAATGCCCATCCTACCACAAAAGGCTCGCCAGAACCTCGAGACAAACTGGGAACCTCTGTCAGAAACAATATTCTCAGGAATGCCATGTAAACGAACCACATGCTGGAAGAACAAAGGCACCAAATCAGAGGAGGAAGGCAATTTAACCAAGGGCACCAGATGGACCATTTTAGAAAAGCGATCACAGACCACCCAAATGACCGACATTTTTTGAGAAACGGGAAGGTCAGAAATGAAATCCATCGAAATATGTGTCCAAGGCCTCCTCGGGACCGGCAAGGGCAAAAGCAACCCACTGGCACGTGAACAGCAGGGCTTAGCCCTAGCACAAATTCCACAGGACTGCACAAAAGCACGCACATCCCGTGACAGAGATGGCCACCAGAAGGATCTAGCAACCAACTCCCTGGTACCAAAGATTCCTGGATGACCGGCCAGCACCGAACAATGAAGTTCAGAGATAACTTTACTAGTCCACCTATCAGGGACGAACAGTTTCTCGGCCGGACAACGATCAGGTTTATTAGCCTGAAATTTCTGCAACACTCTCCGCAAATCAGGGGAGATGGCAGACACAATGACTCCTTCCTTGAGGATACTCGCCGGCTCAGATAACCCCGGAGAGTCGGGCACAAAACTCCTAGACAGAGCATCCGCCTTCACATTTTTAGAGCCCGGAAGGTATGAAATCACAAAATCAAAACGAGCAAAAAATAATGACCAACGGGCCTGTCTAGGATTCAAGCGCTTGGCAGACTCAAGATAAGTAAGGTTCTTATGATCAGTCAAAACCACCACGCGATGCTTAGCACCCTCAAGCCAATGACGCCACTCCTCGAATGCCCACTTCATGGCCAGCAACTCTCGGTTGCCCACATCATAATTACGCTCAGCAGCAGAAAATTTCCTGGAAAAGAAAGCACATGGTTTGAACACTGAGCAACCAGAACCTCTCTGTGACAAAACCGCCCCTGCACCAATCTCAGAAGCATCAACCTCGACCTGGAACGGAAGAGAAACATCAGGTTGACACAACACAGGGGCACAGCAAAAACGACGCTTCAACTCCTGAAAAGCTTCCACGGCAGCAAAAGACCAATTAACCAAATCAGCACCCTTCTTGGTCAAATCGGTCAATGGTCTGGCAATGCTAGAAAAATTACAGATGAAGCGACGATAAAAATTAGCAAAGCCCAGGAATTTCTGCAGACTTTTTAGAGATGTCGGCTGAGTCCAATTCTGGATGGCCTGAACCTTAACCGGATCCATCTCGATAGTAGAAGGGGAAAAGATGAACCCCAAAAATGAAACTTTCTGCACACCGAAGAGACACTTTGATCCCTTCACGAACAAGGAATTAGCACGCAGTACCTGGAAAACCATTCTGACTTGCTTCACATGAGACTCCCAATCATCTGAGAAGATCAAAATGTCATCCAAGTAAACAATCAAGAATTTATCCAGATACTCACGGAAAATGTCATGCATAAAAGACTGAAAAACAGATGGAGCATTGGCAAGTCCAAACGGCATCACCAGATACTCAAAATGACCCTCGGGCGTATTAAATGCCGTTTTCCATTCATCTCCCTGCCTGATTCTCACCAGATTATACGCACCACGAAGATCAATCTTAGTAAACCAACTAGCCCCCTTAATCCGAGCAAACAAGTCAGAAATCAATGGCAAGGGATACTGAAACTTAACAGTGATCTTATTAAGAAGGCGGTAATCAATACACGGTCTTAGCGAACCATCCTTCTTGGCTACAAAAAAGAACCCTGCTCCCAATGGTGACGACGATGGGCGAATATGTCCCTTCTCCAGGGACTCCTTCACATAACTGCGCATAGCGGTGTGTTCAGGTACGGACAAATTAAACAAACGACCCTTAGGGAATTTACTACCAGGAATCAAATCGATAGCACAATCACAATTCCTATGCGGAGGTAGAGCATCGGACTTGGACTCTTCAAATACATCCTGAAAGTCAGACAAGAACTCTGGGATGTCAGAAGGAATGGATGACGAAATAGACAAAAATGGAACATCACCATGTACTCCCTGACAACCCCAGCTGGTCACCGACATAGAGTTCCAATCCAATACTGGATTATGGATTTGTAGCCATGGCAACCCCAACACGACCACATCATGCAAATTATGCAGTACCAGAAAGCGAATAACTTCCTGATGTGCAGGAGCCATGCACATGGTCAGCTGGGCCCAGTACTGAGGCTTATTCTTGGCCAAAGGTGTAGCATCAATTCCTCTCAACGGAATAGGACACCGCAAAGGCTCCAAGAAAAATCCACAACGTTTAGCATAATCCAAATCCATCAGATTCAGGGCAGCGCCTGAATCCACAAACGCCATGACAGAATACGATGACAAAGAGCACATTAAGGTAATGGACAAAAGGAATTTGGACTGTACAGTACCAATAACGGCAGAGCTATCAAACCGCCTAGTGCGTTTAGGACAATTAGAAATAGCATGAGTAGAATCACCACAATAGAAACACAGTCTGTTCAGACGTCTGTGTTCTTGCCGTTCTACTTTAGTCATAGTCCTGTCGCACCGCATAGGCTCAGGTTTACTCTCAGACAATACCGCCAGATGGTGCACAGATTTACGCTCGCGCAAGCGACGACCGATCTGAATGGCCAAGGACATAGACTCATTCAAACCAGCAGGCATAGGAAATCCCACCATTACATCCTTAAGAGCTTCAGAGAGACCCTTTCTGAACAAAGCCGCTAGTGCAGATTCATTCCACAGAGTGAGTACTGACCACTTCCTAAATTTCTGACAATATACTTCTACATCATCCTGACCCTGGCATAAAGCCAGCAGATTTTTCTCAGCCTGATCCACTGAATTAGGCTCATCGTAAAGCAATCCCAGCGCCTGGAAAAATGCATCAACATTACTCAATGCAGAATCTCCTGGCGCAAGAGAAAATGCCCAGTCCTGAGGGTCGCCGCGCAAAAAAGAAATAATAATCAAAACCTGTTGAATAGGATTACCAGAAGAATGAGGTTTCAAGGCCAAAAATAGCTTACAATTATTTCTGAAGCTCAGGAACTTAGTTCTGTCACCAAAAAACAAATCAGGAATCGGAATTCTTGGTTCTAGCATCGATTTCTGATCAATAGTATCTTGAATCTTTTGTACATTTACAACGAGATTATCCATTGAGGAGCACAGAGCCTGAATATCCATGTCCACAGCTGTGTCCTGAAGCACTCTAATGTCTAGGGGAAAAAAAAGACTGAAGACAGAGCTAAGAAAAAAAAATGATGTCAGGATTTCTTTTTTCCCTCTATTGGGAATCATTGGTGTGGCTCCTTGTACTGTTAAGGCTGGCAATCAGGCAACACAGCGTGCAGTAATCAGCGCACATACAGAGATCTGGCAATAACCAAAAACAATAGGACGAGCTCTGAGACGTGGAATCTCTGTAGACTGCAGTACCTGATCTATCCTCACACAACTATAAGCAGCAGTGGATTGCGCCTATCACTACCTATGCAACTCGGCACTGCCTGAGGAGCTGACTGGCCTGAAGATAGAAATACAAGCCTGACTTACCTCAGAGAAATACCCCAAAGGAATAGGCAGCCCCCCACATATGACTGTTAGCAAGATGAAAAGACAAACGTAGGAATGAAATAGATTCAGCAAAGTGAGGCCCGATATTCTAGACAGAGCGAGGATAGCAAAGAGAACTATGCAGTCTACAAAAAACCCTAAAACGAAAACCACGCAAAGGGGCAAAAAGACCCACCGTGCCGAACTAACAGCACAGCGGTGCACCCCTTTGCTTCTCAGAGCTTCCAGCAAAAGTAAATAGCAAGCTGGACAGAAAAAACAGAAAACAAACTAGAAGCACTTATCTAGCAGAGCAGCAGGCCCAAGGAAAGATGCAGTAGCTCAGATCCAACACTGGAACATTGACAAGGAGCAAGGAAGACAGACTCAGGTGGAGCTAAATAGCAAGGCAGCCAACGAGCTCACCAAAACACCTGAGGGAGGAAGCCCAGAGACTGCAATACCACTTGTGACCACAGAAGTGAACTCAGCCACAGAATTCACAACAGTCCTGTTACCAATTTCAAACTGCATTTAGCCTACTTTATTATTTGGGCCTACTAACTGTGTCTGCCACTCATTACAGTTTTCCTCCACTGAACAAAGCAATGCCGCCTGTTTAGTCCTGTTACCAATTTTGAACTGCATTTAGCCTACTTTTTTATTTGGGCCTATATCTGTGTTTCCTCCTCATCCTGCCCATTGCCCATCCACAGCTTGATGAGTCTGCTGGTACATTGACCCAGACCACTACATTCCCCTTGCACTCGACACAGCCAGAATCTGACCTTGCTGAAAGTCAGGTTCCCCTTCCCGCATACTATACCACCTTACACGGGGACAAAGAGGAAGATGCAGATGAAAGTGTAGGTTCCTTCATCAGTTGGGGGGCATACTCATTTGCAACGTCACTGGCACAGTGTCCCTCATAGTACACAAAAGTGTCTCTGCCAGTGGGAGGCGCCACCTGCCGTGAAACACACCGTACTATGAGGGGTCCTGTGCCAGTGCAAACGAGTGGGCCCCCCTGCCTGCTCAGGATCACAGCACTTGCAAAGTTGAAATACTTACCTCTCCCTGCTCCACCACCATGATGTATTCCGCGTTTCCTGGGCCCACAAAAATCTTGAGCCAGCCCCACCCCCCCACAACTTTAGCCAAATGACCCCCAGTTTTCAATGCCTAACTATTATTATAAAATAAATTAAGATTGACAAGCTTAAGTAATAAGAATTGATCTTTTTGGCATTAAAATGGGCACTGTAGGTGTTTTCCTGTCCTCCACTCACTGCCGACTTTGATTCTCCATTAACTTGCATTAGGTTTAGTGTTTCAGTCGGCCCCCGACTTTTTGCAATAATCAGACGATTTCACCCGACCTGACTTTTGACAAAGTCGGGTTTCGCGAAATGCACTTATAGACAAAATGCACTTATAGACAACTTTTGTCTGGATAATTATTACTGGTGAGTTAATTTCCCACCCAGGGACTGCTTTAGGACATCCCACCGTCCTGTGTCTCCCAATGAGGTGAAGGAGAGATAGGGATTTTTGTGTTACTCACCGTAAAACCCTTTTCTCCGAGACGCTCATTGGGGGACACAGTTCCCTCCCTGGCGGCTACTGTCTTTTTGTATCTGATATTATCAGTGCGTTTTTTTTTCTAGACATAAGTTTTCTGTATTTATGCTGATAATTCCTTGACAGCGTAGTGTGTTAGTAATGGTAATGTTTGAGACTGTGTTATATTGACAATCATCTTGTGTTTCTTCCATTTTCTAATAATTGCGGCAACAATTGTTGCCTTCTCACCAAAATCCTGTTACAGCTGGCGGAACTCAACGAGTAAATATATGACAAAATAGAAGAAAGGAGCGCACTACCTGGACATCCGATGCAGTAAAGCTTTATTCCAAATGCATAAAAAACATCTTCATGACCGGGGGTGCTGTGAAAGGAATGCGGCTAGGCTTGACGACGGCCGTTTCGCGCCCGGCTGGTGCTTCAACGGGTCAGTAAAGATGTAATCAGTAACGCCAGAAGAAATAGGGCCAGGTGAGACATAAGCTCCCCCTCCCCACTTCCTCCCGCAATAACCGAGCACATCCCACTGCATGACGAGTCACTTAAAAGCAAAATTAAAAACATGTCAATAAACATCAGACGAAACAAAAAGAAACTAGAACCTATATGGAAAGGAAATTATCGCTAACATTACTTTGTCACATAAATAGATATTTAACGCCAACATTAAGATCAAATCACCATATCTGTTGTGCACGGATGGCATTAGCCTCGAAACCCTTATATACCTATTCACAATAAAGGTGACTGACAAAAAATGTTATAGAAAAATGGACATGTCCACACGGTCGTTAAAACCCAAGGGACCCATCGCGTTAGTACGCATAATCCACCTCGCTTCGGCTCTCAATAAAGTGTTATGGAGATTACCCCACCTAGGAGGTAAACTAATTTTTTCAATGCCAGCAAATGTCAGCACATTGGGATCTCCCTGGTGTGCTTCTCGGACATGTGTTATTAACCGCGGTACTCCTTTTCCGGTGGTGATGGTGCTACAATGTTCGCGGAAACGCATATGCAAGCATCTGATAGTCTTCCCGATGTAGAAACGTCCACACGGGCAGTATACTATATACACTACGTATTTAGTTTTACAAGATATAAACACCTTGACCTCATGTCTGATTGAACCTATTTGTAAAAAACTTCCTGCAATATGGAATTTACATTGCGAGCATTGGCCACAGCGATGATTTCCCTTGGGGGCACTAGAAGCCAACCAATTGTTATTCTCTCGGGGCAACCTATTGTGTACCAATATGTCCCTTAAATTTTTGCTACGTTTATAAGATCAGTCTGCTGAAAATCATCTTTTAACTTCCATCTTTTAAATTACATCTTTTTAATTATGATTCTGAATTAGACTGAATTCTAGAATGCATTTGGCTACTCATCACTACTACAATATTATCATCATCTGCACCATCTAATCGAGCTGTTCTCCTCTTCCCACAGGTATGCACTGACTTTACCCAGCTCTCCCTGGCTCCAGAATATCTCTGTATACTGCATTGATTTTCCATGGTATGCACTGACTTTACCCAGCTCTCCCTGGCTCCAGAATATCTCTGTATACTGCATTGATTTTCCATGGTATGCACTGACTTTACCCAGCTCTCCCTGGCTCCAGAATATCTCTGTATACTGCATTGATTTTCCATGGTATGCACTGACTTTACCCAGCTCTCCCTGGCTCCAGAATATCTCTGTATACTGCATTGATTTTCCATGGTATGCACTGACTTTACCCAGCTCTCCCTGGCTCCAGAATATCTCTGTATACTGCATTGATTTTCCATGGTATGCACTGACTTTACCCAGCTCTCCCTGGCTCCAGAATATCTCTGTATACTGCATTGATTTTCCATGGTATGCACTGACTTTACCCAGCTCTCCCTGGCTCCAGAATATCTCTGTATACTGCATTGATTTTCCATGGTATGCACTGACTTTACCCAGCTCTCCCTGGCTCCAGAATATCTCTGTATACTGCATTGATTTTCCATGGTATGCACTGACTTTACCCAGCTCTCCCTGGCTCCAGAATATCTCTGTATACTGCATTGATTTTCCATGGTATGCACTGACTTTACCCAGCTCTCCCTGGCTCCAGAATATCTCTGTATACTGCATTGATTTTCCATGGTATGCACTGACTTTACCCAGCTCTCCCTGGCTCCAGAATATCTCTGTATACTGCATTGATTTTCCATGGTATGCACTGACTTTACCCAGCTCTCCCTGGCTTCTGAATGTCTCTGTATATTGCACTGGCTTTTCTATGCTTCCCCTGGATCTGAGTGTCTTGGTGCAGCACATACAATCCTTTTAGTATGCTTTCTCACCTATGAGCTTGTTTCCACGACCTGTTTTCATGTCTCTCATTGTGTGATCCTGGCATCTCTTTGAGTGGTCAGTCTTACCCCTCCCTCACTTTATGACCTTTGCTTAACTCTCTACATCTGGTCTCCCATACCCAGCCACCCCCTCATTCACACCTGATTGCCCTTAACTGGGGATATATTCACATGCAGGAGTCTGCTATAGACTCAGTCTGCTGAAAATCATCTTTTAACTTCCATCTTTTAAATTACATCTTTTTAATTATGATTCTGAATTAGACTGAATTGGACTGGAATTGACTGGAAGGTAACAGAACACCAACCACTATAATGTTTTGGTTTCTATTCTCTTTCACCCCCATACTACTTTCCTTCTTACAATCTCCTGCAATCACTCCTCCTAGTAAGGAACTAGTCATTTCTTCCTCCATACTCCCCAGCCATCTCACCTTCCCCTCAGAACTGTTCCTCCACATACAATCCTTTTTCTCCAGACACACACGGCCACATCATGTCCTATCCTGCTCCCACCTTCTAATGATCTGTCTGTTACTCCTCATTGCTGGTGACATATCCCCAAATCCCGGCCCTCCCCAATTCATCCCCACACTCGTTTCTAACCCCCTGCCACGATCCTCCGCACGTTTTCCCAACCACGACAACCTCATACCCATTCATCCAGCCCCCACTCCCCCGCTCCCCCTACTTGGAGCACTATGGAACGCACGCTCCATCTGCAACAAACTGCCATTTATCCATGACCTCTTCATCACCAACAAACTCTCCTTCCTCGGCCTCACTGAAACCTGGCTCACCCCCTCTGACTCGGCCTCTCCAGCTGCGCTCTCCTATGGCGGATTCCACCTCTCTCACACCCCTCGCCCCAGCAACAAACGCGGTGGAGGAGTTGGCTTGCTCCTGTCCGACACCTGCTCCTTTACTCCAATCCCGCTACCACCCTCCGCTACTCTTCCCTCGTTTGAGGTGCACTCTGTCCGCATCTATACCCCCTCCAACCTCCAGCTGGCTGTCATCTACCGCCCCCCAGAACTAGCCATCTCCACCTTTCTCGACCACTTCACCACCTGGCTACTTCATTTCCTCTCTGTTGACATCCCCACTATCATCATGGGTGATTTCAATGTCCCCATTGACACTTTCACCTCAGCTACCTCTAAACTTTTATCACTGACTGCCTCCTTTGGCCTCACTCAATGGTCCTCTGAGGCCACTCACAAAGATGGCCACACGCTGGACCTCATCTTCACCCGCCTCTGCTCCCTTACTAACCTCACTAACACACCCCTCCCCCTGTCTGACCACAACCTACTGACATTCTCGTCCCTCTCCTCTCCTAGTGTGCAACCCCCACTCCACAAACTCACTCACCCTCGCCGAAATCTCAAACATCTCAACTTACAATCACTCTCTGAGTCCCTTCTCCCTCTCACAGACATAGCCTTCCTTCATGACACAGATGCTGCTGCCACTTTTATAACACCACAATAACAGCAACACTCGATTCGGCCGCCCCACTCATGCATAGTAAAACTCGTACAATTAACAGGCAGCCCTGGCCGACCAGCCTGACCAAAGAATTGAGACGGGCTTCCAGGATTGCTGAGCGGAGATGGAAGCGATCCCACTCTGCCGACCACTTCACTGCATACAAGCAGTCCCTCGCCAGCTTCAAGTCTGCGCTCACTGCCGCAAAACAAACTTACTTCTCATCCCTCATATCCTCCCTGTCCCACAACCCTAAACAGCTTTTCAACACTTTCAATTCTCTACTCCGTCCCCCCGCACCTCCTCCTTCCCCCCTCATTTCTGCTGATGACTTCGCCTCTTTCTTTAAACAGAAGATCGATACGATCAGAGAAAGCTTTGGCCCACAGCGCCCACTGCCCCTCTTAGCTGCTCAACCCTGCTCCTCCAAAACCAGCTTCTCCACCATGACAGAAGATCAGCTCTCCACCCTCCTGTCAAGATCACACCTCACCACCTGCACGCTTGACCCGCTCCCATCCCACCTCATCCCTAACCTTTCCACGGTCTTCATCCCAACCCTAACGCACCTCTTCAACCTCTCACTCACAACAGGTGTCTTTCCCTCATCCTTCAAGCATGCCAAGATCACACCCATCCTCAAAAAGCCCTCCCTCGACCCATCCTCTGTGTCTAGCTATCGCCCGATATCTCTTCTCCCTTATGCCTCCAAATTGCTGGAGCAACACGTCCATCTTGAACTGTCCTCCCACTTCTCCTCCTGCTCCCTCTTTGATCGGTTACAATCAGGCTTCCGTTCCCATCACTCAACTGAAACTGCCCTAACTAAAGTCACCAATGACCTACTAACTGCCAGGAGCAAGCGACACTACTCTGTCCTCCTTCTCCTGGACTTGTCTTCTGCCTTTGACACTGTAGACCACTCCCTTTTGCTACAAATCCTCTCATCCCTTGGCATCACAGACTTGGCCCTTTCCTGGATCTCGTCATATCTGACAGACCGAACATTCAGTGTCTCCCTCCCCCACACCACCTCCTCACTTCGCCCCTTGTCAGTCGGTGTTCCTCAAGGCTCTGTTCTAGGACCCCTACTCTTCTCCATCTACACTTTCGGCCTGGGACAGCTCATAGAATCCCACGGTATGCAGTACCATCTCTACGCTGACGACACGCAGATCTACCTCTCCGGACCTGACCTCTCCTCCTTGCTTACCAAAATCCCGCACTGTCTGTCTGCCATATCAGCCTTCTTTTCTGCTCGCTTTCTACAACTGAACATGGACAAAACAGAATTCATCATCTTTCCCCCATCTCACTCTACCCCTCCACCAGACCTATCCATCAATGTCAATGGCTGCTCACTATCCCCAGTCCCACACGCCCGGTGCCTCGGGGTGATCCTCGACTCTGCCCTCTCTTTCAAGCCACATATCCAAGCCCTTGCCTCCTCCTGTCGTCTCAAACTCAAAAATATTTCCCGGATCCGTGCTTTCCTTGACCGCAACACTGCAAAAACGCTAGTGCATGCCCTTATCATCTCCCGCCTCGACTACTGCAACCTCCTACTCTCTGGACTCCCCTCTAGCACTCTGGCACCACTCCAATCCATCCTACACTCTGCTGCCCGACTAATCCACCTGTCCCCCCGCTATTCCCCAGCCTCTCCCCTGTGTCAAGCCCTTCACTGGCTTCCTATCGCCCAGAGACTCCAGTTCAAAACCCTCACACTGACATACAAAGCCATCCACAACCTGTCTCCTCCATACATCTGTGACATGGTCTCCCGGTACCTACCTACACGCGACCTCCGGTCCTCCCAAGACCTCCTTCTCTACTCCCCTCTCATCTCTTCTTCCCATAACCGCATCCAAGACTTCTCCCGTGCTTCCCCCATACTCTGGAACTCTCTACCCCAACACATCAGACTTGCGCCTACCATAGAAACCTTCAAAAAGAACCTGAAGACTCATCTCTTCCGACAAGCCTACAGCCTGCAGTGATCCTCAACCTACTGAACAGCCGCACAGCCAGCTCTTCCCTCTCCTAGTGTATCCTCACCCACCGCCTGCAGACTGTGAGCCCTCGCGGGCAGGGTCCTCCCTCCTTATGTACTCGTGTGCCTTGTTATCTGCTCATGTTTAATGTATTTGTCTATATTTGCCCCGTATTCACATGTAAAGCGCCATGGAATAAATGGCGCTATAAAAATGTATAATAATAAAAATAATAAAAAATAAGATATCAACGGACCTTTCCTAACCATTTCCGTTAAGTCTTTATCTCTCTCAAGGACATGCCAATTGTTCTTTATGGCGCTTCTGATGAGGTTATCTACCGGACTAAAACGGAAACTGAAGGTGAACTGTTTCCCTACTGTTCCCTGTCTTTCTGACCTGTTCGCATGTATCCTATCCCTAGCTGTTTGTAAGACCTCCTCGGGATAACCTCTTCTTTTAAACCTCTGACATAATTCGTTGGTTTGTGACAAAGCCCCCTCTTTTGTGCTATTCACCCTTTTTACCCGCAACAGCTGGCTATAAGGTAGAGAACGTTTTACATGAGCAGGATGATAGCTATTATAGTGGAGAACTGAATTTGTGGCCACGGGCTTACGAAAAAGTGTAGTCACTAATGTCCCGTTCTTAGCCTCGACCGACACGTCTAAGAAATCGAGTTGCTGATCCCCATATTCAGATGTAAAAAGCATGTTCATGGTGTTATTGTTTAGGTATGTTACAAAAGAGGAAAACATATCGGCATTGCCGTCCCAAATGAAGAACATGTCATCGACATATCTACCGTAATGTTTAATGTGTTTAAAATATGGATTCTGGTCAGCATAGATATATTTCTCCTCAAAAAGCCCTAGAAACAAATTTGCGAAGGTGCATGCTGCCGGAGTCCCCATCGCGGTACCAGTAACTTGTTTGTACCACAAATCCCTAAACGTGAACGCGTTGTGTGTTAATATAAATGATAAACTATCGCAGACGAAATCAATGAAGGACTGAGACCGATCAGTGGACTCCAAAATGTACCTAACGGATTCAACACCCAATTGCTGGGGGATCCTCGTGTATAAATTGGTCACGTCCACTGAGGCTAAAGCAAAACCCGTTTGCCATTGAAAGTATTTTATACTCTTAAGAAATGCATCAGTGTCCTTCAGATACGACGGTATGCTGTTCAGTATTGGACGTAATAACCAATCCACATACTTAGACAATGGTTCAGTTAGTGAACCCACACCGGAAACAAAGGAGTAAATATATGAGTTGTTATAGGTGCGTTCGGCCCTATATGGCGGTACAATGTCAGATTAGACACAAGTTTCGTCACTTGGTCAGTATCAGCATGAACCCTGTTGCTTCATAGAGTCATGAAATAATTAGTGGGAACTAAAACCCTAACTAGGGTTGTGCTTGCTCTGGAACTCTTCTGTGCTAACCGCACACATGAAGGAACCAGATACTAAGCCAAGCGACTAATTGCCCCCACTGACGCTAGCTGCTTGCCTATGTACTTTCCCATGGCTAACGGACACTCTCCAGGTGTAGCCTGAGTGGCAGAGTATTACTGGCGACAAGCACAAAACATAAATGATACTAGCGCATGGCCGTGCGGCGATGTAAACATTTTATAGTTGCAGCTCTTTCAGGACCTTCCTGGTGGACCAATAGGAGCTGCTACAGGGCCTGAACGTGTGACCCCCGACCTTCAATGAGAGGTCCTCCCGTGGGAATGCTCAGTGTGTGAAAAGCAGGACTTAGTCCCAGAAAAGCCTGCTCGCCGCTGACCAGTGCTGGCTATAAAGGTAGAGCCAGGAAAGGCAGCAGTAACCATTCGCATAGTATCAGGCTGAGCCAGATGCTGGGACCGACATCTCCGCTGAGTAGGTTCCACTGCAGCTGGAGGAGAATGGGAGACCGCAGCAGACATGGTTCGAGATTCCCCCCAGTGCAGCGGCGGGAACTCAACACCTACAACTCTTTGCCTATTGTCCTGTACCCCATCCCAGCCTTGTGCAGGTCTACAATTTTTTTCCCAGGTGTCCTTAGACAGCTTTGGTCTTGACCAAGGTGGAGAGGTTGGAGTGAGATTCATTGAGTGCGTGTACAGGTCTCTTTTATACTGATAACAAATGCGGTGCTATTTGCAAAATAAAAACTTTTTTAGAAAAAATAATTATATTTGCATTGCTTTATTCTGAGAGCTATAACTTTTCAATTTTTCAGCTGATGGTGGCTTGTTTTTGCAGGACAAGAATACTTTTTAGAGGTACCATTTTTTTTTACATTCCTATTTTTTAACGCGTTTTATTCCACGTCTTTCCAGCCATATGACAATAATGCATAGTTTGCTAGTTTTTTGTGTTTTTTTTTACGATGTTCACTGAAGGGGTTAACTAGTGTTACACTTTTATAGACTGGGTTGTTCTGGATGTGGCGATAGCAAACGTGTACTTTTTTATTTATTTTATATAAAAATGTGTATTTATTAGTGTAATATTTGTACTTTTTACTGAGATTGCAGACATATACTTAAACTGAAAGCTTCTGACACGATGCTGTGAGCATAGTTTCAGAAGATTTCCCTAGCTTGGTGATTTGGGGGTTATCATGATGGCCCCAGGTAACCATTGTACTGATCGAGCCCCTGCGTTTACGTCGCGGGGTCACCAATCTGAAGGCAGAGGAAGCTCCTGTCCCTCTGCTTGTCTCCTGAATGTTGCAATTGCTCTTAATGACAGCACTTAGGGGGATAGCCCCATGCTGACACTGCTGCTGTTAGTGCAGAAGCTACTGGCAGCAATGAACTGCACTGATCGGGCAGGAGGTGCTGATGTTTCAGTATCTTCTGCGTGATAGATAATGCTGTGATTGGTCAGACAGATTTAGTGACTGATCTCAATGATCTGGGTGCGGGGAACAACGTCATTGGTCTATGCACCTCTTCTCATGCTGCTCAACTTTCACTGAAAACTGTCATCACTGAACTGTCACTGTGTGTTTACTCGCCGTGACAGTTCAAAGTCATGATGGACACAGCACATCATGGTGCGGAACTGACTCCTGATCGGGATGTGCTATGTCCGTCATTTGACGTAAAGGGGTTAAAGAAAAACTAACAGGTCTGTGAGAGATAGAATTCTCGCCAGTTGGAAGGGATTAAATACTTATTTCATGCAATAACATGCAATTTAACTATTTAAAAATCATACAATGTGAGTTTTTGTTTTTTTGTTTTTAGATTCTGTCTCTCACAGTTGAAGTGTACCTATGGTAAAAATTACAGACCTCTTCATTCTTTGTAGGTGAAAAAACTTGCAAAATCAGCATTGCGTCAAATACTTATTTTCCCCACTGAAGCTGCCCTCATCGAGATCATATGATCCCCTGTATCACTCCACTCCATGGCGTGTTTATTAGGAAACATTGATGAGGAGACCTTGCCTTACTATCACCAGCACTCTTCTCAAGCAAACACAATTTTTAGCTCCCAAGATCTGACTTGGGTGTCTTATTCTTTTGGTTAACATATTAGAACCGTGGAAAGTTAATGGAAAGGTTACATTTGACAGTATTAATGAGCAATTAGAAATGTTGTTTGCTTATTTGTTCTATGATGTAAATTTATTAAGTTGTATAATCTTCAATAAAACGAGTTAAAAAAAATTATAATCCTCAGAAACCCAAAGGCTAAATTAATATTGTCAATAGTGACTCTATTGCATCTCTTGTACCCTAAATCAATTCTGAAGAAATGTTATAATTTGATATATGTGACAAAATAGAGTTCACATGCATAGAATTCCATTTTAAATTCTACCTGCATTTCGCTATTTGTTCTGTTCCATTTCCATTAGTCAGTTCGGTATGTATTATCATTTAAAACTGCAAGTGGTGTCCCCTTGCCATCGAAGGGTGCAAGGATTAAACCTTATCAAAGAAAGAAAATGCATGTTGACCTTTATGCCCTGCTAACAAGTGAAACCAATTAATGAGTATATTGGTACAGTGGTTTAACAACTTCCCAATGTAAGAATGCCTGCTGCATTTATTTCACATATAGCTAAATACACCTCATGAAATAGTTATGGCTTGGAGCATAATGTAAAACAAATTAAGGTTCCTTTTCCTATGAACTGCCGTTAACACTTTTTAATGGTAAGCTGTTTCCTCGAAACAAAATAAACTGCTTAAAATCTGGTGGATTAAGAAAGGAGTCGTATATAAAATAAATGCACACTGGGAATTCACTGACTTTTTAAGACCATGTAGGTTGATAGTTTAATTAAATATATAATAATTCTATAAAATGGTAAAACATACGTTAAAGGAACTTAAAAGAAAATTGTCAGACATGTATTTGTCTATAATACGAAATATAGCTAAGTCGACCTACCAATTTTTTTCTGTCTTCTATTCCCCTCTGCTGGTATGCATCAAGCCTGACCTTAATATTCAATATATAGTATGATAACCTGTCATCAGATTACATATATATACAAACACAATCAATATGCAACTGCGATTGCCAATCTATAAAAACATGAATGCCACTATTACTGTGCAATCACGTGCAAAACAAAGTAATGTACTTAGCTAACATATTTTAATCCAAATTACATAAACCATCCATCATCAACAACGTGAACTCATTGTAACATCCTTAACTTTATTGACTCACCCAGGCATCAAATGAATTGGGGGAAAAAGATGATCAAGAAAAAATAGAGTTACGGTACATGCAATGAGTCCACTTTGTTGTTGGCTGATGGCTTATGAAAATGTATTCAAAACTGTGATTTAAGTGCTCCATGTTTTTACATGTGTAGCAGTCTTGGAATTTGTATAATCAGTGATTGCAGAGTGTTGATACATAGTGTGTTTGCAAGTATGTCTGTATCTTGGCCACTGTGTATGTACATCTGCAAAATAATCTAATATATAAAGCAAAATGTATGTATGTATGTGTGTATGTCCGGGATTGGCATCTGCACCGTCGCAGCTACAGCCACAAAATTTTGCACAGTCACACGTCTGGACCCCGAGAGCATCATAGGCTATGTTGTGAAGTGAAATTTTAACCCCGCACTTTCCAATTCACCAAACAATTTTGCCCCTATCTACATAATGGGTAAAAAGTGAAAGGAAAAGTGTTGGAGGCAAATTGACAGCTGCCAGATGTGAACAAGTGGGACTTAAAGAATGAGAGCGATGGCACCAAAGAGTATATACAATACAGTTGCTAAGGTGGGGCCCCGACTCACCACACATCGGGATATGAACACACACACAAAATGCACCACACGCCTCCACGTGCTTGAACACATATACCGCCCTCAGCACATATTTCACCACACATACACCATACACCAACCTCGCCACGTAAAAGTCGAAACACAAATGTCACAGCTCAAAAATCGCCACGCGCAAAACTCGTCACATGCAAAACTAGGCTCATGCAAATCTCACCACACGTGCAAAACTCACGTCGTGGAAAGCTTGCCACAGCCAAAACTTGCACACACAAAAAAATTGCCACATGCACAAAAGTTGCAACATATGCAAAAGTTGCCTCACACAAAGCTTGCACATACTCAAAACGCACTATACATAAAACTCGCCACGCGCAAACTCGCCATGCGCAAAACTTGCTGCACACAACTTGCTACACTAACCTGTCACATACAACTCAACACACAAAAAGTTGCTACACGCATGTCGCCACACAAAACTCATCTCACAAAAGTCGCTACATGCATGTCGCCACACGCAACCCAACACACACAACTTAACACATGAAACTCGCCCTAAAACACACACAAGTCTGGTATTATCCTTCAAAAATAAAAATCTGATTAACCCCTTCATGACCCAGACTATTTTGACCTTAAAGACCTAGCCGTTTTTTGCAATTCTGACTAGTGTCCCTTTATGAGGTAATAACTCAGGAATGCTTCAATGGATCCTAGCGGTTCTGAGATTGTTTTTTCGTGACATATTGGGCTTCATGATAGTGGTAAACTTAGGTCAATAAATTCTGCATTTATTTGTGATAAAAATGGAAATTTGGCGAAAATTTTAAAAATTTCACAATTTTCACATTTTGAATTTTTATTCTGTTAAACCAGAGTGTTATGTGACAAAAAATAGTTAATAAATAACATTTCCCACATGTCTACTTTACATCAGCACAATATTGGAAACAAAAATTTTTTTTGCTAGGAAGTTATAAGGGTTAAAATTTGAGCAGCGATTTCTCATTTTTACAACAAAATTTACAAAAGCATTTTTTTAGGGACCACCTCACATTTGAAGTCAGTTTGAGGGGTCTATATGGCTGAAAATACCAAAAAGTGACACCATTCTAATAACTGCACCCCTCAAGGTGCACAAAACCACATTCAAGAAGTGTATTAACCCTTCAGGTGCTTCACAGCAGCAGAAGCAACATGGAAGGAAAAAATGAACATTTAACTTTTTAGTCACAAAAATGATTTTTAGCAACAATTTTTTTATTTTCCCAATGGTAAAAGGAGAAACTGAAACACGAAAGTTGTTGTCCAATTTGTCCTGAGTACGATGATACCTCATATGTGGGGGTAAACCACTGTTTGGGCGCACGGCAGGGCTTGGAAGGGAAGGAGTGCCATTTGACTTTTTGAATGAAAAATTGGCTGCACTCTTTAGCAGACACCATGTCGTGTTTGGAGAGCCCCCGTGTGCCTAAAAATTGGAACTCCCCCACAAGTGACCCCATTGTGGAAACTAGATGCCCCAAGGAACTTATCTAGATGCATAGTGAGCACTTTAAACCCTCAGGTGCTTCACAAATTGATCCGTAAAAATGAAAAAGTACTTTTTTTTCACAAAAAAATTTTTTAGCCTCAATTTTTTCATTTTCACATGGGCAACAGGATAAAATGGATCCTAAAATTTGTTGGGCAATTTCTCCTGAGTACACCGATACCTCACATGTGGGGGTAAACCACTGTTTGGGCACATGGTAAGGTTCGGAACGGAAGGAGCGCCATTTGACTTTTTGAATGAAAAATTATCTCCATCGTTAGCGGACACCATGTCACGTTTGGAGAGCCCCTGTGTGCCTAAACATTGGAGCTCCCCCACAAGTGACCCCATTTTGGAAACTAGACCCCACAAGGAACTTATCTAGATGCATATTGAGCACTTTAAACCCCCAGGTGCTTCACAGAAGTTTATAACGCAGAGCCATAAAAATAAAAAATAATTTTTCTTTCCTCAAAAATTATTTTTTAGCCTAAAATTTCCTATTTTGCCAAGGGTAATAGGAGAAATTGGACCCCTAATGTTGTTGTCCAGTTTGTCCTGAGTACGCTGATACCCCATATGTGGGGGTAAACCACTGTTTTGGCACACTGCAGGGCTCGGAAGGGAAGGCACACCATTTGGCTTTTTAAATGGAAAATTAGCTCCAATCATTAGCGGACACCATGTCGCGTTTGGAGAGCCCCTGTGTGCCTAAACATTGCAGATCCCCCACAAATGACCCCATTTTGGAAACTAGACCCCCAAAGAAACTAATCTAGATGTGTGGTGAGCACTTTGAACCCCCAAGTGCTTCACAGAACTTTATAACGCAGAACCATGAAAATAAAAAAAAAAATTCTTTTCTCAAAAATGATTTTTTAGCCTGCAATTTTTTATTTTCCCAAGGGTAACAGGAGAAATTTGACACCAAAAGTTGTTGTCCAGTTTCTCCTGAGTACGCTGATACCCCATATATGGGGGTAAACCACTGTTTGGGCACACGTCGGGGTTTGGAAGGGAAGTAGTGATGTTTTGAAATGCAGACTTTGATGGAATGCTCTGCGGGCATCACGTTGCATTTGCAGAGCCCCTGATGTGGCTAAACAGTAGAAACCCCCCACAAGTGACCCCATTTTGGAAACTAGACCCCCAAAGGAACTTATCTAGATGTGTGGTGAGCACTTTGAACCCCCAAGTGCTTCACAGAAGGTTATAGCGCAGAGCAGTGAAAATAATAAATACGTTTTCTTTCCTCAAAAATAATTTTTTAGCCCAGAATTTTTGAATTTTTCCAAGGGTAACAGGAGAAATTTGACCCCAATAGTTGTTGTCCAGTTTCTTCTGAGTACGGTGATACCCCATATGTGGGGGTAAACCACTGTTTGGGCACATGCTGGGGCTCGGAAGTGAAGTAGTGACGTTTTGAAATGCAGACTTTGATGGAATGGTCTGCGGGCATCACGTTGCGTTTGCAGAGCCCCTGGTGTGCCTAAACAGTAGAAACCCCCCACAAGTGACCCCATTTTGGAAACTAGACCCCCCAAGGAACTTATCTAGATATGTGGTGAACACTTTGAACCCCCAAGTGCTTCACAACGCAGAGCCATGAAAATAAAAAATCATTTTTCTTTCCTCAAAAATGATGTTTTAGCAAGCATTTTTTTATTTTCACAAGGGTAACAGGAGAAATTGGACCCCAATAATTGTTGCGCAGTTTATCCTGAGTATGCTGGTACCCCATATGTGGGGGTAAACCACTGTTTGGGCACACGTCGGGGCTCGGAAGTGAGGGAGCACCATTTGACTTTTTGAATACAAGATTGGCTGGAATCAATGGTGGCGCCGTGTTGCGTTCGGAGACCCCTGATGTGCCTAAACAGTGGAATCCCCTCAATTCTACCTCCAACACTAACCCCAACACACCCCTAACCCTAATCCCAACTGTAGCCATAACCCTAATCACAACCCTAACCACAACCCTAATTCCAACTCTAACCCTAAGGCTATGTGCCCACGTTGCGGATTCGTGTGAGATTTTTCCGCACCATTTTTGAAAAATCCGTGGGTAAAAGGCACTGCGTTTTACCTGTGGATTTACCGCGGATTTCCAGCATTTTTTGTGTGGATTTCACCTGCGGATTCCTATTGAGGAACAGGTGTAAAACGCTGTGGAATCCGCACAAAGAATTGACATGCTGCGGAAAATACAACGCAGCGTTTCCGCGCTGTATTTTCCACACCATGGGCACAGCGGATTTGGTTTTCCATAGGTTTACTTGGTACTGTAAACCAGATGGAACTCTGCTGCGAATCTGCAGCGGCCAATCCGCTGTGGATCCGCAGCCAAATCCGCACCGTGTGCACATAGCCTAATCTTAAAGGTATGTGGACACACTGCGGAAAATGCTGCGGTTTACAGTTCAATGTAAACCTATGGGAAACAAAAATCGCTGTATACATGCTGCAGAAAAACTGCACGGAAACGCAGGGGTTTACATTCCGCAGCATGTCACTTCTTTCTGCGGATTCCGTAGCGGTTTTACAACTGTTCCAATAGTAAACCGCAGTTGTAAAACCGCAGTGAAATGCGCAGAAAAACCGCGGTAAATCCGCAATAAATCCGCAGCGGTTTAGCACTGCGGATTTATCAAATCCGCTGCGGAAAAATCCGCAGAGGACCAGAATACGTGTGCACATACCGAAACCCTAACCCTAGCCCTAACCCTAACCCTAGCCCTAACCCTAATCCCAACCTTAGTGGAAGAAAAAAAAAATTTCTTTATTTGATTATTGTCCCTACCTATGGGGGTGACAAAGGGGGGGTCATTTAGTTTTTTTTTTTATTTTGATCACTGTGAGGTTTTATCACAGTGATCAAAATGTACTTGAAACGAATCTGCCGGCCGGCAGATTCGGCGGGCGCACTGCGCATGCGCCCGCCATTTTGGAAGATGGAAAGGAAAGGAAAGAAGACGAACGGACCCCGGGAGGCTCGGTAAGTATGATGGGGTGGGGGGGAGCACGGTGGGGTGGATCGGAGCATGGGGGGGGTGGATCGCAGTGCGGGGGGGTGGATCGGAGTGCGGGGGGGTGGATCGGACTGCAGGGGGGTGGGATTGGAGCACGGGGGGTGGATCGGACTGCAGGGGGGTGGGATTGGAGCACAGGGGGTGGGATTGGAGCACGGGGGAGCGGACAGGAGGACGGGGGAGCGGAGCACAGGACGGAGGGGAGCGGACCACAGTTCGGAGGGCTGGGGGGGCGATCGGTGGGGTGGGGTGGGGGCACAAAAGTGTTTCCAGCCATGGCCGATGATATTGCAGCATCGGCCATGGCTGGATTGTGATATTTCACCAGTTTTTTAGGTGAAATATTACAAATTGCTCTGATTGGCAGTTTCACTTTCAACAGCCAATCAGAGCGATCGTAGCCACGGGGGGGTGAAGCCACCCCCCCGGGCTAAAGTACAACTCCTCCTGTCCCTGCAGGCTGGGTGAAATTACAGATAACCCTTTCACCCGGCCTGCAGGAGCCCAATCTGGCCATGACGCATATGCTGCGTCACAGGTCGGAATGGCACAGGTTTTCATGATGCATACGGTGCGTCAAAGGTCGGGAAGGGGTTAATAAGCAGACAAACTACAAGAGCAACAAATAGGGAATACGGCAGCTGTCAGTCACATGACCTGTCTATTATGTGTATGGGGTGTTGGCTGGGGATTTATCAGGCTGCCAATTTAGCTTACAAATACTGACCAAATAACGTATGAATGAGGTCTAATACAGGAGGAGATGACATACAGATACATACTATATACAGGGGAGATGACACACAGGTATATTCTATATACAGGAACAGATGACACACAGGTATATACTATATACAGGAGGAGATGACTTACAGGTATATACTATATACAGGAGGAGATGACATATAGGTTTATACTATATATAGGAGGAGATGACATACAGGTATATACTATAAACAGGAGGAGATGACACACGTTTATACTATATACAGTGGAGATGACATACAGGTATATACTATATACAGGAGATGACATACAGGTGTATACTATATATAAGGGAGATGATAAACATGTATATACTGAGGAGAAAATGAGAGGTGTGATGTGAAAATGAGAGGTGTGAGGTGAAAATGAAAAGGTGTGAGTGCAAAATGAGAGGAGTGAGGGAAAATAGTGGAGTGATTGGAAAATTACAGATGAGAGGTCAAAATGACAAGTGTTAGGGGGAAATGAGGGAAGTGAGGGGGAATGAGAGGAGTGAGGGGGAAAATGAGTGGTGTGAGGGAGAAAATGAGAGATGTGAGGGGCAAAATGAAAGATGTGAGGGGGATAATGAGAGGCGTGATGGGAAAATTAGAGAAGTGAGGTGCTATAACTAACCACAGATATTTACTATGCCCAGGCAACGCCGGGCTCTTCAGCTAGTTCACTATAAAAGTGCCGGTATGCTGAAAAAAGAGAATAGACAGCACCTCCATAAAATCATAAATTGATGTAATGCCTCTAGGGAATAAAATACAAACTGAACGTGAGATTCTTAGTTTAACATTCTGATTAACCAAACTAAACTTTTTTTTGCTCATTGAATTTGTACAATCATTAAATGCATAATGCTCCTGCATTATGTAAAGCAAAGAAACAGTGTAACCATTAGAACCACATCGGTAAAAAGCATATGGATATACAAGGCAGGTATATACCTTAATCAGAGACAGGAGCACAAATACAGATGGCCGGCACTCCCCCCTCCCTCCAACGTATGTTTTGCCGTCGCTTCTTCCAGGGGCTGTTTTTTGTTTTACTTGTGCTTTTCCATATTCTAGCATATTTATTCCTATGATTATATAGAGGATTTCCCTCAGTATAGACATTTTCAATGTTAAATTAAGGCTTAGGTACTCCTGGTCCAGATAGGTATGTGAACCCGCATCGTGATTTTGATTGGGCTAAATACTGGGTATTTGTTTTTCTTCACATGAGGAGCACAGCCATACCATCATCCTTTATATACTGTATGGTAAACACTATCCCCTTATGGGCATTCTGCTTATTTAGATTTTTTTCTATGTAAGATTTCTTAACATGTTCAATAAAAAATAATTGTATATTCTATCATCTGGTTCTCTTCATCTGCTATTGTGATGTAAGTCCGTTTGTGTATTTATATGTATCATTTTATGTAATAATAATTCTGGAATGCTTTAGCATATCCCATTGATATTGAGATTGCTTCTTAGGGACACAAAATACTTTATGATAATGGTAAATTCAGGTTGATATGTTTTGCATTTTTATAAAAATATCAGAAATGTGACCAATTTTTTAAAATTTCCACTTTTCGAAATTTAAATGATTATCCCTTTAACCCCTTAACAACCAAGGGTATATTTGGTTTTGCATTGTCATATTTGCTCCCCTTCTTCACAGAGCCATCACTTTTATTTTTTGGTCAACATGGCCATGTGAGGGCTTGTTTTTTGTGGGACGAGTTGTAGTTTTGAACAACACCATTGGTTTTACCATATCATGTAACAGAATAAGGGAAAAAAAATCCAAGTGTGGTGAAATTGCAAAGAAAGGGCAATCGCACACTTGATTTTTGTTTGGCTTTTTTACTATTATTATTATTATTATTTATTTATATAGCACCATTAATTCAGTGGTGCTGTACATGAGAAAATGGGTTACATCAAAATACAAATATCACTTACAGTAAACAAAACAAACAATGACAGACTGATACAGAGGGAAGAGGACTAGGGTTGAGCGAAACAGATCGGCACTTTTCAAAAGTCGCCGACTTTTAGCAATGTCGGGTTTCGTGAAACCCGACCCGATCCCACTCTGGGATCGGGTCGGCGGTCGGCAATATCTAATTAAAAGTCGAGTTTCATTTTTATATATATATATATATATGTCATTCAGACACACGTATATATATATATATATATATATATAATATATTTATATTAACTTCAGCGCGATATAGCAGAAAAGCCGGTAATTCAATTACAGGCTTTTCATTTCTCCTGCCAAAACCCGACATGATTTGAGACATGGTTTACATACAGTAAACCATGTCATATCCCCCTTTTTTTGCATATTCCTCACTACTAATGTTAGTAGTGTGTATGTGCAAAATTTCAGCGCTCTAGCTCTTTTATTTAAGGGTTAAATCGCGGAAACAATTGGCGTGGGCTCCCGCGCAATTTTCTCCGCCAGAGTAGTAAAGCCAGTGACTGAGGGCAGATATTAACACTAGAAGTCCCAGAGACGGGTCATTTGACATTTCTACCTTTGAAACCCAGAGAAGGGTCAAATGACCTAAAGGATTTTATCTATAGCTTATCTTATCTCTATTCACTGTCTTTTGTTCTGTAATTAAGGCCATTACTGTTGCACCACAGGAGGTTGTTTGCTGTTTCCCATCGAGTTTACCCATGTAGTTTCAAGTTTCAAGTTAGTTCTGTTCAGTTTATTGTATTTGATAATATAAAGACTATACATATTGTATTTAGTTTAGTATTATTTGTGTAAAAAAGCGCTGAAACAATGAATCATTTTTTATATATTTTAAATAGAGAATTAGAAATTTTAGAGCAAGGTACAGCTGTGAGTAATGACCAGAAGCATTTGTGTCTAAGGCTATGTGCACACTTTGCGGATTCCACTGCGGATTTTTCCGCAACGGAATTCCAAAATCCGCTGTGAAAACACGTTGCGGTTTTTACTGCGGATTTATCGCATTTTTTACTGCGGTTTCTTCTGCGGATTTTCATCTGCAGTTTCCTATTGGAGCAGGTGAAAATCCGCAGAAAAGAAGTGACATGCTGCGGAATGTAATCCGCAGCGTTTCCGCGCGGATTTTTCTGCAGCATGTGCACAGTGTTTTTTGTTTCCCATAAGTTTACATTGTACTGTAAACTCAGGGGAAACTGCTGCGGATCCGCAGCGGTCAAAGGTACCGTTACATGTTACGATCTCGTCGACGATATAGTTAGAAATGTCACGTGATCACATCGTTTGTGCAATCAGTTTCACATCGTCCAAGAGGCGTCACATGCAACTATCTTGTTAACGATGTAAATTTTGGCTCCGCATTAGCCTCATTGCAAACGTTTGCAGAACGATTTTTCACAATGGCAGGAATAGGAGAATTTAGACCAAAATCATTCATCTCAGCGTTACACTGAACGATGCTGCACATCTTCTGACACATAATTGGACGAGGATCGTCAGATTTGAGATCCTGACCTCAAATCTGCGATCAGCGATCCAATGATGTGTTCATCCGATATCTTCACGTTACACGCAACAATGTGAAAACGACATCGCATGAACGACGTGATCATGTGACGTTTTCAAACGATATCATCAACGAGATCGTAACGTGTAACTGTACCTTTAGGCCTCAATCACACTAGCGAAAAAAAAAATCGCAGCATGTTCATTCTTGTGCAAATTTGGCGCGAAAAAAATTTGCACAAGAGGACTGAAATTTTAGTGTGAAAAATATACAAAAGAACAACTGTTATTTGTTTTGATGCTTTTTATTTTTTTTAAAAAACCAATAAGATTTTTTTTTTCACTAAAGGGTTATTTCACACCAACATCAAACAAATAGTCACATTTTCAAGATGAGCAGTGTATAAGCGGCATGGCCAAACAAATGTGATAAAACAGTGAACAAGAAAACAATATAATAAAATTATACAACAGGGAGGGATGTTGGTGGAGGAGTGGGAAGAGGGGAGGGGGGAAAGGGTAAAGACAAATACATGGGGGTAGGGGAGTAAAGGAGCACGCATCAAAGGATGCTTTTTATTTTTGTTCTAAAAATGTTAAAAAAATACAAGGAATAAAACAATTCCACACATATTTTCCATAGGCTGCAGTGGGGGGCTGTGTGTGTGTGAGTGGCATGTCCTTGTGTGACTAGCATTTCAGCACTCACTCAGCAGTCTGTCTGAACATGTCGGAACATACCTGACACTGCCTGGGTATGTCCCTGGTACATTTGCCACACGTGTATTTGTAGCAGTCAACACATCTCTCAGTTGCACAATTGTTCGTGCATCGATGGTTGAACTGATACTTCACCCTTTTGCCAGGGCTGGGTGTGGAAGGAAGTTGCCAAAGGAGTTTCTCCTTGCGTGCCTTCTTTTCAGTCACATGATGGCCACCTAACGCTTTTGCAAGCTCAACCAGGAAGTCCACCCGTCTCTCCTGCACCCCAGTGCATGCCTGATAAAGAACATGAGCATTGAGTGCTGCCATGTCAATCATGTTGTAGAACACGGTGACTGGCCATCTCCGTGTTCCTGCACGCATGCTGTACTCCCGCACCATTTGGTCCATTACATCCACACCGCACTTTGTGTGGTTGTATTGTGTGACCGTGTTTGGCTTCCTTTTGTTGGTATCCTCAGTCTCAACCACGCTGTGCATGCTGCTGAGAATGTAGACGGCCTTCTTTCGTTTGGGTGCATACACTGTCAGTGTGGCACCAGTGGTTGAAAACACCTGAGTGGTGAATTCAGTGCGGACCATCTGTCTAGCAGATTGAGGAATTTCCCAGCGACTCTTGTTGACTGTGCCGAGGATAGTGGTTTCCCGGCTAAGCAGTCGTTGTGCAAATGACAATGATGTAAAGAAATTGTCCATGGTTACAGTTCTGCGGTTTCGGGTCATAGTGGCAATGATCTTTGGGTTTCCCAGGTTTGCTGACCAGCTGTCACGTAGTGATGGAACCTTGGTCACCCCCCGCAAGATAATGACTGAAATAAATGCCATTAGTTCCGGGAGACCCATGAACCAATCCACCTGCTCCGTGTGATGTGGATGTTGAGTAGTCCATTCTTCAATGCTACGAAGCATGTCAAGACTGATAAAACAGAGGAAGCTCTGAAGGCGACTCTGGACACTTCGTCTGGCCTTAGCACTTGGCTTTCCATCTGTAGGGTACGGTTCTATTGGGGTCAAATGGAGATGTTTCCCCACTTGTACTTCATGCCACACTGTGCCATCTTTTGCGGTCTCTGTCGGCTCACTCGCCAACCGAGCTCTCTTTTTTGGTAGAGGCGGAGTCTCCTCATCTGCAAGATAAATAATTTCAAATAAGCATTTTGTTTTGGTTCAAAATAAAAAAAGATAGTCAGGAAATAAAATAGGTAACTCACACTGCCTTTTTTTGGCATCCTGTTCTGTCCGTTTTTGAAACAAGCAGAACAGGATCCCTTTTGGCTCCCATGCACCGTGGGTGATGTCCGTGTGCTATACGTGAATCCACAGATAGCGCTGTCTGCTGTCACCACATACTCACCTCCCTCCAGCGCCTCTTCTCCTCTCACTTCCGGTTCACTCTTGGGCTCAGTGAAGTGAATATTCATAGCCTAATGAGGGGCACCGGAAGTGAGAGGAACTGTCAGCGCTGGACTGAGGTGAATATGAAATTCTTTATTTTTAGGCTTTTCACTTTCCTCCGTGGTCCATGCACACGGAAGTCACACGGATGACATCTGTGTGCATGGATGTTTTCGGCAAAAAGCGGTCCGTGCTTCCGCAAAACAACGGACATGTCTCTGTGTGGAGCAGACGGACACGCATGTGCTCCACACAGAGACACAGTTCGTGCGGAATGGGGCCATAGGGGAACATGTGTCCCGTATGTCCGTGCCTACGGCATGTGTCAGCACAGACCCCACATGTGCCGGTTGAAGGACTATGTCTTCTCCATCTGAGTCTGAAGGGTTTGTGTTGCTCAGAATCAGTTCCAATGCCTCTTCAATGGTGTGCCTTCTCTCCATTTTCTTTCCTGTGAACAAAATAGGTTTCTCCGCCACACTCAGGGAGAAACCAAAATAGGTTTTTCTTGTGAGCAGCAACCCCCACAGTCAGGAATAGCTTGCATTCTTCTGTTTACACACTCTTATCTTAGATAATCCCCCCTGCAGATTCCTCAGGCAAGAGCACATTTACAAATGAAAGGATGCTAATTAAGGTGTCAATATGGACTGAGGGTCATTTGACCCACTCTCAGGACTTCAGGGGGGATCTTGAAATTCCCGGGACTTCTAGTGTTAATAGCCTGGAGAGGGTCCACGGTTATTGGGCCCCCCTGGCTAAAAACACCTGCACCCAGCCACCCCAGAAAAGGCACATCTGTAAGATGCGCCTATTCTGGCACTTGGCCACTCTCTTCCCATTCCAGTGTAGCGGTGGGATATGGGGTAATGAAGGGTTAATGTCACCTTGCTATTGTAAGGTGACATTAAGCCAGATTAATAATGGAGAGGTGTCAATTCTGACACCTATCCATTATTAATCCAATTGTATGAAAGAGTTAAAAAAAACACACACACAATATTAAAAAGTATTTTAATGAAATAAAAACACAGGTTGTTTTAATATTTTATTGTACGCTCAATCCACTCAATCCATCTGAAGGGGTTAAAATATTGGCTGGGGGCAGATGTTTTTAGCCAGGGGGGGCCAAAAACCATGGACCCTCTCTAGGCTATTAATATCTGCCCTCAGTCACTGGCTTTACTACTCTGGAGGAGAAAATTGCGCGGGAGCCCACGCCAATTTTTTCAGCGATTTAACCCTTAAATTGCTGAAAGCTTTTAAATTTAAGGGTTAAATCACTGAAAGAGTCGAAGAGAGAGTTAGATGCAAAGTGAGAGGAAAGTTCAGTATAGATGTGCTGCTCAAGGAGTTTGGAAGCAAATGGGAGCAAAGATATGGGGCGATAGCTGGACATGCCGCTTGGGTCAAGGGATGGCTTTTTGAGGATAGGTGTGATTGTGGCATGTTAGAAGGCAGAGGGGAAGGTACCAGAAGTTAGTGAAAGGTTGAAGAGATGAGATGTGTTAGGGATGGCATTAGTGTGGTGGTGAGGTTGGGGAGGAGGTGGGATGGGATGGGGTCAAGTGCACAAGTAGTGAGGTGTGATTTGGAGAGAAGATAAGCAAGCTCCCCTTCAGAGATTTTGGAGAGTGAAGTTATGGGGTTTGGGCATTGGTCACTCATACAAAGGGGTTGTGGTGGTTGGCCAACAAAGACTTGCCTTGTTTGGTCTATCTTATTTTTGAAGTGCGTGGCAAAGTCCTCAGCAACAATTAGGGAACTCGGAGGGGGCAGTGGTGGGCGGGGGAGGGAGTTAAGTGTTGAACAACTGCTTGGGGTTGTGGGATAAGGAAGATACGAGGGTTGTGAAGTAGGCCTGTTTAGCAGAGGTGAGAGCTGATTTGAATGCCAATGTTGCTTGTTTGAACACAGTGAAGTCATCTTGTGAATGCGTTTTCTTCCAACGCCATTCTGCAATTCTGGATACTTGCCGAAGCTTTTTAGTGATGTTATTGTGCCAGGGTTGTCTATTGGTTCGTCGCACTCTGCTGTTATGATCTGGTGGCCTAGGAGCAGCATGAGACGGACTCTGGGGAAGGTGGTCCCTGTACTGACCGCAAACCCTGAACCTAGCAGCGCAACTAGAAGTAGCCGTGGGGGGTACCTAACACTCCCTAGACCCCTCGGCACAGCCTAAGATCTAACTACCACTAAAGACAGAAACAGGAAACCTATCTTGCCTCAGAGAAAATCCCCAAAGGATAGATAGCCCCCCACAAATATTGACTGTGAGAGGAGAGGGAAACGCAGATATGAAATCAGATTTTAGCATGGGAGGCCATACTAGCTAAAAAGAAAGAATAGAACAGAGTACTATGCGGTCAGTATAAAAACACTAGAAAATATCCACCACAGAAAATACGAATCACCACATCTGACTAAAGACATGGGGGGTATATCTGCATCTCCAGAGAAATAGCTAGGCTGCAAATAATCCTTCACAGACAAAACTGGACAAGACAAAAACATGAATATGCACAGAACTATAAGGTCCACAGCAGGTGGACAGCAAAAACAAAGCCAGGACTTATCTTTGTAGAAAAGCACAGCAAACTGGAGGGACCAGCAGGGAAGTGAATCCTGCAAAAACAATGAACAACTGGCACTGACTAAAGAGTCCTGCAAAGCTATATACCCCTGTCAGTTTTGCAATTAGTAGATACACATGTCCACTCCTGCAGTCCAGGCACAACTGCATTACCCTCTACAACCACCGGGGGGAGCCCAAAAGCTGAATTCACAACACTCTGCTATGCATGACAGGGGCGACCATATCAATAGCTGATGCAAAAGTGGCATTGTAGAAAGCAGTGGCAGTGTCTGTGTCGTGGAGTGAGGATATAGAGGACAGTGGTAGGATAGAGTCAGAAAGTGTGTGAGTGTCTAGGTGTGCGAGGTTCCTGCGTGGGTGCGCATGGTGCTGGACATGGGTGACAGGTGAGGAGGACAGGGATGAGAAAGTGAGTAGATGTGGTCAGATAGAGGGAGAGGGGAGGTTGTAAAGTTAGATAGGGAGCATAAAAGGGTGAAGACCAGGTCTAATGTGTGTCCATCTGTGTGGGTGGCTGAGGAGGACCACTCCTCAGGTTTACTAAATGCTAAAACTGACATGTCATTATGATTTTACAGGTCATTGCGAGTTCATAGACAACAAATAATATCAAATATATGTCTAGGTTCTTTTTTATCTTAATGGTGAAAAAAAATCCAAACTATGTTAAAAGAAAAGTTGCCGCTTCCCTAGACCCGTAACGTCTCAATTTTTCGGGATCTAGGACCGGGTGAGGGCTTATATCTTGGTGCCGATCTGACGTTTTTATTTATACCATTTTGGTGTGTATAGGATCTTATGATCACCTGTTATTGTATTTTATTGCAATGTTGCAGTGAACAAAAAAACAATTCTGGCATTTAGATTTTTTCCCTCGCTATGCCGTGTAAAGATTGGATTAATTATTTTATATATCTTGATATATAGGGTGATTCTGAATGTGGCAATACCAAATATGTGTATATTTGATTTTTTTATTGTTTTATTTTGAATGGGGCGAAAGGGGGGTGATTTTAATTTTATATATTTTTTTATATTTTTGAAAACTTTTTTTACTTTTTTATTGCTTCAGTAGTCTCCATGGGAGACTAGAAGCTGCACTTGTCTGATTGCCCTTGCTACATAGAGCAGGGCTGCAGTCCTGCTCAAAGCAGCAGATATGCTCACTTGATATGAGCGCCAACCACCAGGCGGCGCTCATAGCGATGCAGCAATGACAACCACAGGGGTCTCCTGCTGACCCCAGGTTGTCATTCTAACCCATCGTCGACCCGTGGTCAAGTGACACGGGCACCAATGGGAGGAGGTAATGATGCGCTCCCTGCACCTGCATGTTAAATGCTGCTGTCAGCATTTTACAGCGGCATTTAACATGTTAACAGCCTAATATGAATAGCAATTCCACCTGTGGCTGTTCCAATCAGATCAGCTGTCATGTGCAGAAAAAGTGTGAGCTCATCGACAGAGCCCGCACTAAACAGGGGGAAGCTTCCAATGATTGACTGTGTCCATCATTGAAAGTTAAGGGGTTAATGCAGATAGCCATAGCACACAAAAACATTGATAAAATATATTTTCCTCATGTCCGCTTTACATCAGTACCATTTGTAAAATGTAGTTTTATTTTGTTAGCATTTTAAGTTTAAAAATGTAGTAGAAATTTTTAATTTTGTAAAAAAAAAATTACAAAATGTGTGTTTTTAGGGACCTGTTCAGTTTTGAAGTGACTTTGGGTGTCCTGTATATTGGAAAAACCCCAATAGTGTTATCAATTTAAAATCTGCACCTCTCAATGTATTCAAAATTGGTTTCAAGTAGTTAAATTACCCTTCAGGTGCTTTTCAGGAATTAATGCAAAGTGGCATGACAGGAATGAAAAAGCTTATTTTTACCATCTAAATTTTGATAACTTCTGAGAACACGCCGCTATAGCCAGAAGACTCTAAGGCTATTAATTGGCTGTGAACTGCCATGGCAAATATCAGGACAACACCATCAAGCTCTTGATGCCAATGGGGTTACAGAGGGAGCCACGACACTCTGTTAACATTCTAGATGCCGTAGTCACTATTGATGGCAGCATTTAAGGGTTTAAACAGTCATAATTGATGCCAACACTTATCATGGCTGATGAAGCAAGCTGTCAGATATAGTGTACAGCTGATAGCTACAGGATTGTCACCTTTCTGAGGATGCTAGTCTCTTTTACTGCAGGTCAGTAAAAAGAAGTAATGGTAGTCACTAAGGGGCAAAAACTAAAACTTATCTAACTTATCCAGGGTTTACGCTCTTGGCTGAGTTGAGATGTTCTTGGTCTGTGATAACAGTGATATTTCTTTGACATATACTGTATTTCCTAAGAAATGTCAAAAATCCTCAAAGGTCCACTTGCCAAGAATTCAATGTTACTAATAACATAAATCTTCTTGGAAAATGAAAACTTTAGTGAAAGGAAAGCCTACAGATGAGGTTGAGTATGAGACGTTGTACCTTATGATAAACACCTCTATAACTACAACCTCTGAGGCATCTCCCTCCAGTATAAAAGAACATTTTAGATAAGGCTGGATAAAAACTGAGTCAGATAAGAATTATTAATTTAACTTAGAGAATGTACAGACTTCTTCAGTTATTCCATTGATCTCATCACCCCATTTCTTAGCCAAGTTATATTGATTTGAATGTGTTTGAAAAATGGCTATTAAATTTACAAAAGTAAATAGCAAACCCAAGAAAATTATATAAAGCTTTCAGAGATTTTGGTTAATCAGGTTGTAACTTCGAGCTATCCGTTTGGAAGCCCTTGCCAGACAAGATGTACCCCAGGATATACCCCAAATAAAGAATTTCCTCTGAGTCTTTGAAATTACATGCATGTTGGATGCATGACTCAGAATCTATTGAAAAAACAAAAATGCCATATAGATATCTAGATAGACAACCATAGATAGACCACTTGTATCTGGATATATGTCTTTTAAAGGTTTTGAAAAAGAGCTGTGGTATTACATAGCCTTAAGTTATGTGCACACATTAAGCATTTGATGCAAAAATATCTGCAGCATTTTTGCATCTCTTGGCAGGAAAAACAAAGCATAAAATAGGTGTGTTTGTATGTAGCTTTTCCCCCACTCATTAGTATGGGTTAAATCTGCAGCAAAATAACTGAAAGATTTAACATACCGTGGATTAATATCTACAAGTCAAAAATAAGCAATATATGCATGAAACTTTAGGTTTATCATTCTCTTTGCAGGCCTCAGGAAACCCTTCAGGTTTTGTGACAAATTTGGAGAGGAAAAATAAGACAAATCTGCAATGTGTACATGGGCTCCTAAAAGGTATTAATAGTGTTGAGCGATACCGTCCGATACTTGAAAGTATCGGTATCGGATAGTATCGGCCGATACCCGAAAAATATCGGATATCGCCGATACCGATATCCGATACCAATACAAGTCAATGGGACATCAAGTATCGGAAGGTATTCTCATGGTTCCCAGGGTCTGAAGGAGAGGAAACTCTCCTTCAGGCCCTGGGATCCATAGGGATGTGTAAAATAAAGAATTAAAATAAAAAATATTGATATATTTACCTCTCCGGCGGCCCCTGAACTCAGCGCGGGTAACCGGCAGGCTTCGTTGTTCAAAATCAGCGCTTTTAGGACCTGAGAATCACGTCCCGGCTTCTGATTGGTCGCGGGCCGCCCATGTGACCGCCACGCGACCAATCACAAGCCGCGACGTCACCGCAAGCTATTAACGCTCTCATTTTTAAAAATGAGCGCGGTAATGACTTTCAAAGACGTAGCGGCTTGTGATTGGTCGCGTGGCCGCGACCAATCACAAGCCGCTACGTCTTTGAAAGCCATTAACGCGCTCATTTTTAAAAATGAGCGCGTTAATAGCTTGCGGTGACGTCGCGGCTTGTGATTGGTCGCGTGGTGGTCACATGGGCGGCCCGCGACCAATCAGAAGCCGGGACGTGATTCTCAGGTCCTAAAAGCGCTGATTTTGAACAACGAAGCCTGCCGGTTACCCGCGCTGAGTCCAGGGGCTGCCGGAGAGGTAAATATATCAATATTTTTTATTTTAATTCTTTATTTTACACATCTCTATGTATCCGATACCGATACCCGATACCACAAAAGTATCGGATCTCGGTATCGGAATTCCGATACCGCAAGTATCGGCCGATACCCGATACTTGCGGTATCGGAATGCTCAACACTAGGTATTAATGCTGATAATAACCTTTAAGAACAAATAACCTCTGCCCCTTACTTGTGAGCTTTTTGATAGGCTACGGGGAGTGAGGGTATTTACCAAATTAGATTTGTGGGGACTGTATAACCTGATAAATGTCCGTGAGTGGGACTAATTTAACATTAGGGATGGCCACTATGAGTATTTGGTGATGCCCTTCTGGCTTTGTAACGCCCCAGCTGTCTTTCAAGACTTTGTAAACGATATCTTCCGGGAATTGTTATCACCTCAGTTGTAGTATATCTGGATGATATTCTCATCTACTATTCAGATATCGACTCCCACCGGAGAGATGTATGCAAGGTCTCCAAACTTCTACGGGCTAACGCCCTGTATGCTAAGTATGCCTTTTCATTCCATTGTATCATCTGAGGAGGGAGAGGAGCCTAGGCTTATTGTTCATTCATAGAGCTTAAGGACCGAGGCTCCAGTTTCGCTGGAGTCTGTACCTCTCGGCAAGACTTTAGTTCAACCAAATTTGCGAATGGAGGTTGTCTCCTGGGCCCATTCATCTAGGGTAGGTGGACATTTTAGGGCCAAGAGGACATGTGAGCTCTTGGCGAGGTCCTATTTGTGGCAGCATATGGTGCTAGACGTGAGGGACAATGTCCAGGCCTGTGTTTCTTGTGCCAGGAAATGGCCTTCCGGCAGAGGCCTGCAGGCTTATTGTATCCCCTGCCTGTGGCAGAGAGGCCCTGGAAGATGGTCAGGATGGACTTTGTTGTGGGTTTACCCAAATACCGTAACACAGTTATCTGGGTGGTCACTGACCATTTTTCCAAAATGGTGCATTCGGTGCCTCTTCCATGGGTACCATCTGCATGGGCTTTGGTGGTGCTTTTTTACTAAGCATATCTTTCGGTTGCACGGTATGCCTGACAAAATTGTCAGTGACCAGGGTCCTCAGTTCACATCTCGGTTCTGGAGAGAGCTTTGTCATCTGCTCAATATTGAGTTAAATCTCTCTTCAGCGTATCATCCTGAGACTAACGGGTTGGTAGAGAGGGCGAACCAGACCCTGGTCACATATCTGCAACATTTTGTCTCTGCCAGGCAGGACGACTGGGTGTTCCTACTACTGTGGGCAGAGGTTGTGCTTAACAACGCTGTTGCCGATTCCACAAGAAAGACTCCTTTCCTCCTCAATTACAGCCAGCATCTGCATGTCCCTGTGCCTATGCCTGTGTTGTCCATGGATTCTAGGGTGACAGACTGGGCGGTGGAGGCTCGTGACATATGAGACTGCATGCAGGATGCCATTCAGGCTTCTAAAGAGAGGATGAGGGTTTCAACCGACATGCTTCGGCACCCCGCTCCGACCTTTGCTCATGGTGACTTAGTTTGGCTCTCTGCCCATAATATCAGGTTGCATGTTGAGTCCACTAAGTTTGCTCCCCACTACCTAGGTCCCTTCAAAGTCTTAGAATAGGTGAATCCCGTAGATTATCGCCTGGTCCTTCCTCCACGCCTGGGTATCACAGACACCTTTCATGTTTCCCTCTTAAAACCTGTTCACATGTCCTAGTTCTCTGAGTCATCTGCCGGGATATTGGGCTCCTCCGCTGACAATTTTGAGGTGAACGCCATTGTCGGTTCGAATGTGGTGTATGTCAAAAAATGCTATCTGGTGGACTGGAAGGGTCATGGTCCTGAGGATAGAACCTGGGAGACTGTTGAGCACATTTGGGCTCCTCAGCTAGTTGCGGCTTTTGAGCGTGGCGAGGCCCTAGGAATGGGGGTCCTAGGAGGAGGGTAATGTTAGGTGTCAGGATTCCACCGCTGCACAGGGTGAATCCCAAGCCAAGTCTTCTGCGGTCTCCCATTCTGTCTCAGCTGCAGAGGACTCTGCTCTGCAAAGATGTCGGTCCCAGCGTCTTGCTCAGTCTCGATCTGTCCATCTGGTTGCTGCTGCCTCTACAGGTCCAGCTATAGCAACCAGCTTTAGACAGTGGTGAGCAGCTTTAGACAGTGGTGAGCAGACTTTCCTGGGACTAAGTCCAGCTTTTGCCCTTCTGAGCATGCCTATCAGACGACCACTCATTGGTGGTCGGAGGTCACATGCCCAGGTCCTCAAGTGAGACTGGATTGGCTTACTAGCAAGGTCCATGCAGACGGACATCTATAAAAGAATCTCACAGCCGTACACTAGTATGGACCATGACCTCAGTGTGTGTTCATGTGTGAATGACTCTGGTGATAGCTCCTAATCATCCCCTACTCTCTGGTTGTTGAATGAGTATTAGGGAGATTGGAGTAGAGTCAGAACCAGGTAGTGGCATCGCAAGTCTGACGCCGCATGCTTAGTGGGTCCCGTCAGGCTCTAACCCTGCATTATATCATAGAACCAATATTATTCCTCATAATATACAGGGATCCCTTCACAGTCTTAATATCAAATTACCATAGTGCAAAGAAGGAGCAATGATCCAATAATATTCAAAAATGTGGTCAAATTTTATTCCATTATAAAACAATTAACAAACAACAATGCAAATATGGATTACAATGTTGTGGGACATGATACAAAGAAGTACAGCAGCGCACACATGACTCATTCAGATAGGGGACATGTATATATTGGTTAAATGGAGGTGACCAGATGAAGTTCCCTGTGGAGATGAAGCCGCCCTTTGAAGGTGCGCAGCTAGCAGCATTAATACCCAGTGGTTGAAGGTCACTTGAGTGGTAAACCTGATATTCAGACTTCAGAATGGATGGGACATGCTTTGGATGGAAGTCAGCTGTTCTGTAAAGATGAGGTTTGAAAGCAAAGGACAACTGAGATGGAAGCTGTTAAACTGGTCAATGATGGCCTTGTAAGTGTTGGACAGACTGAATGAGATGCAGATAGCTACCGCCTCACCAACACCGGAGCTCCTGCAACCCTCAACCTACTGTCTCCTCCCCACCATCCTGTAGAATGTAAGCCCGCAAGGGCAGGGTCCTCGCCCCTCTGTATCAGTCTGTCATTGTTAGTTTGTTTACTGTAAGTGATATCTGTAACTTGTATGTAACCCCTTCTCATGTAAAGCACCATGGACTCAATGGTGCTATATAAATAAATAATAATAATAATAATAATAATAATAAATAACAAAAAAACTAGTGGGGTATATATTATGTATTATATAAGTATCCATTCCACAGTCCTATAAGTATCCAATCCACAGTCCTATAAGTATATAACCAGATATAAAACTTGTCATGTATCAATGCAATCATCAAGGGTACAGCAGGCAGACATATATAGGCTGACAAATAGTAATTCCCAACCAAAAATAATTGCAGTAATCCTAAGCCTATAAGTAATGGTTAGCTGAATGCTAACATATATGCCCAGACCAACTTGGTAACCTGTACCTGTAGACATGGTGAGAAGAGTGGGCGTGCAGCTGCCTCACAAAATCCCCTCGACACGCGTTTCTCCACCTCTGCAGCTTCGTCTGGAGGTAGAGTAGCACTGACCATAGTCATATTAAATAGTATTGCCCAGATTATGCAAGTGGCCACATGTGTAGTGGTGCATATCCCCATGTTGTGACGTCACGGAGAGCACAGCACTCAGAGCGCTCATCATCCGGTCACGTGCCCTAGTCATGTGACCTGACAGGTAACCAAGACAACAAGAAAGAACTATAGAGCACTGCCTCAGTGCAGTATCACAGCTCATGCTTGGTTTGCGCTCACATTGCCCAATGCATGAACTAGCTAGTTATACTATTACAATGATCCCATCCTAGTAAAATTCTAGAGTGGCTTAAAATGGCATTACCTTATAACCACATTCTAGCAAATTTTAGTACATGCTAATTTGGCCTTTGATTAAACGTAATTGCTACCACCATTTGCAGACATTACCACAGTATAACAGCCTTATCATTTATGAATGGAATTTCATGGCAAATTATGATAAATATATCTATATAACCCCATAAAATACCAAAATAATTACAATTACATTTGGTAATAACTATGCAACAATCAAATATAGTGATTATACTTCCACTATAATATTAGAAATATGTCAATATCATATATGACAAAAAGAAGAACATAACACCATGTACATAGTTTATACATATGTAATAAATAGAGTAAAATTACTATTATATAAAATTAATAAATAAATACAATGAGACATGTAGTAAACTACATATATCGTGATCTACAATTTGGTTACTTAAAAATAGACTAATTAATAATTAAACAAAATAATTATATAATATGTTCATAATTATGAATAATAAGTAAAATATAATACAAAAAAATGCATGGTAACTTCCTCAAGTGCAATGTGATAAATAGTGCAAAAAATATATATGCAATTTAACCTACTTGGTAATAACATCATAACGTAATATCATGTCAATCCAGTAATATCCAATTCCATCATAGTCGAGTGGATGATATCTTCATGTTAATTTATACTTATTTGTTAGTGGATCTTTACTTTCTATTTTTCAGATAATGAAGCCCCCTCATATGGGTACACAAAGGACCCCGACCACATCAATGATGACTACACCAGAGAGACAAAAATGAAGTACCGTATATACTCGAGTATAAGCCGACTCGAATATAAGCCGACCCCCCTAATTTTGCCACAAAAAAACTGGGAAAACTTATTGACTCGAGTATAAGCCTAGGGTGGAAAATGCAGCAGCTACCGGTGAATTTCAAAAATAAAAATAGATGCTCCATACCGTTCATTATGGCCCCATAGCTGTGCCATATAATGCTCTGCACCGTTCATTATTGCCCCATAGATGTACCATAGAAAGCTGTGCCATATAGTGCTCTGCACCGTTCATTATTGCCCCATAGATGTACCATAGAAAGCTGTGCCATATAGTGCTCTGCACCGTTCATTATTGCCCCATAACTGTGCCATATAGTGCTCTGCACCATTCATTATTGCCCTATAGCTGTGCCATATAGTGCTCTGCACCGTTCATTATTGCCCCATAGCTGTGCCATATAGTGCTCTGCACCATTCATTATTGCCCCATAGATGTACCATAGAAAGCTGTGCCATTGCTGCTGCTGCTGCAATAATAATAAAAAAAAATGCCATACTTACCTCTCTTGCTTTCAGCTCCTCAGAGTCCCATCTCGGCATCTCTCCGCACTGACTGATCAGGCAGAGGGCGGCGCACACACTAGTATGTCATCGCGCCCTCTGACCTGAACAGTCACTGCAAGAGGATGCGAAGACAGAGCGGCGCCCGGCGGATGGAACGTGGACAGGTGAATATGTAATACTTACCTGCTCCCGGCGTCCCGCTCCTTCCCCCGGACAGCTGGTCTTCGGTGCCGCAGCCTCTTCCTCTGTCAGCGGTCACCATTACCGCTCATTAGAGAAATGAATATGCGGCTCCAACCCTATGGGAGTGGAGTCCATATTCATTACTTTAATGAGCGGTCCCACGTGACCGCTGAACAGGGGAAGAGCTGCGGCACCCGGAGACCGTGGGACTGCAGGGACAGTGCCAGGAGCCCCGGAAGCAGGTAAGTATGCCTCAGCGCCCTCTCCCCCTCACCCGCCGACCCTGCCGCCGACCGTGACTCAAGTATAAGCCAAGAGGGGCACTTTCAGCCCAAAAATTTGGGCTGAAAATCTCGGCTTATACTCGAGTATATACGGGAAGTATAATATAAAATTTGTTGTTGCAGATATGGACATAATGAGACAATTGCCTATGGAACAACATAGAAAATAATATAAACAAAACACAACCTATGATAAATTAAAATTTTCACTTCTATAAGATGGGTTTGAAGCTCACATGTTTATTTAAACCCCTAGGGGCAATAGTATCCAATACTATCATGCATTTACTTTCCTTTTTTAACAGTTCATTTTTATAATTTCCACCTCTAATTCCAAGCTGAACTTGATCTATCCCCTTAACTCTGAAAAAATGAGGATTACTTTGATGACATAACCTGAAATGTTTTGGAATGGTCTTGAGAGTTTCAATATCCACAGCCAAGGCCGCCTTCCTAATATCTCGCATATGCTTAAGGGTACGTACTGACAATTGACGGGTGGTCATTCCAATGTAAATTAGCTTACATGGACAGTAAGCATAACATATTATGCTTTCTGTTTTGCAATTGATATTATGTGTGATGGTAAAACTTTTACTGTCATTGCTGCTATTAAAAGAGAATGCTCTGTCAGTGAATTTACATGCCGAGCAATCTCCACATTGGAACGACCCCCATCTTGGTCCAGCTCGATTGGAAAAACACGATGTCTGTGGGGCCACATAATGGCTTTTAGTTAGAATATCTTTCAAATTTTTTGATCGTCTCCATGTTACTTATGGATACTCTGAGATGTGTTTGGCTAGATCATCATCTACAACTCAACATAGACCAATTTTTCATTAGAACCTGCATAATGTCTTTCCATTGCAAGTTGAAATTAGTAGTGAGTCTCACTGGTTGTACATCATTTGATATCTGGCCTCTAGAATGAGATAACAAATGTTCTCTGGATGTAAATTTGGCTTTTCTATACCCTGATCTGATGACTTTATGATTATACTCTCAATGCTTGAGGTTCGCTGTTAAAACTCTTGCTTGATTTTCAAACCTAACGTTATCTGAGCAAATCTGTTTCATTCGCATAAACTGGCTATTAGGTATAGATTTAAAGACCTGAGTATGGTGGGCTGAAGTAGCATGTAAGAAAGTGTTAGTTGCGATTAACTTACGAAACACATTGGTGGAAAGATATCCTCCCGAATCCTTCTTCACACAAACATCCAAAAAGTCCACTTGCTCCTTACTGTATTGCCAAATTAATATTGTAAGAGTTAATATTAAGTCTATTGAGAAAAGAATTTAATGAAATTTCCGAACCTTGCCAGATAAACAAAATATCATGAATATATCTAGACCATAACACCACAGCATCGATTTCTCCAGATTTTGGACCACTTCCTTTTCCCACAGCACCAGGAACAGATTCCCATATGAGGGCACACAAGTCGCCCCATAGCTGTACCCTGGAGCTGTAGGAAATAACGGTCTTTAAATACAAAAAAATTGTGGGTAAGGGAAAAATGAAAGGATCTCAATGCTGCGATCCCATGGTCATGTCATATCGATGTATATAATGACCTAACGTCACAAACAACCAAAAGCATATCAGGTTCTAATTGTACATGAGAAAGCCGGTTTAGAATATCGGTAGTATCTCTTATAAATGATGGTAAAGTTTCCACACATTTTTGTTAGTAAAAATCTATAAACCTACATATCCTTTCAGATAAACTACCGATCCCCAACACTATGGGTCATCAAAGGGGGTTATTGGCTGTTTATGGACTTTAGGTGTCAAATAAAATGTTGGGATAACTGGGTAGTCAGTAGTCAATCCCTCCAACATTTTTTAAGATATTATTCCCTGATCTATACCCTGTTTCAGGATTAGATCCAATTCAGTCTTAATTTGCTTAAGAGGGTTGTTCACCAATCTTTTATAGCAGTGTGCCATGTTTAATTGCCTAAACGCTTCTCATTCATACATATCTGCAGGCCATAACACAACATTTCCCCTTGTCAGCTGGCTTAATCACTATATTCTTCATATTTTTAAGTTCTCTTATTGACATATTTTGCTATTTCGTCAAATTAAACTTTGATATTGTTTCTGGTAGATGGGCCATGTCCTTTTTTACATGTTTCATGAATAGCCCTATCATTCTCTCGGCTGAGTCAAGCGACCTCACTCACGCTAAATTCACTGAATCCTGTGTCAGTAACAGGGAACAGTATCTTATTTAGTAGTTGTTGCGGTTCTGAGAGTTAACAGAGTTCGCTGATGTTCACATCTGGTGACTCTTAACCCGTGTATCTTAGGTTTCTACCACCATATAGTGTCCGCCATTACCTAGCAGCAGATTCCATCTCTGCATAGTGAACCCCAGGTTGCGAACGTACCTTATTAATATTTATTTGGTGCATACCGCTGACCCTAACTCAGTGACTGAGAAACAGGAGTTAAAGGGAACCTGTCACCACAAAAATCGAAGATGAGCTGCGGCCACCGGCATCAGGGGCTCATCTACAGCATTCTGTAATGCTGTAGGTAAGCCCCCAATGTATCCTGAAAGATGAGAAAAAGAGGTTATATTATATTCACCCAGGGGTGGTTCTGCTGCAGGCCGGGTCTGATGGGCGTTGAGGTCCAGTCTGGGGCCTCCTCTCTTCTTACGATGACGTCCTTTTCTTGTCTTCATGCGGCAGCTTTCGCGCAGGCGTACTTTGTTTACCCTGTTGAGGGCAGAACAAAGTACTGCAGTGCGCCGGCGCTGGGCCTCTCTGGCCTTTCCCGGTGCCTGCGCACTGCAGTGCTTTGCTCTGCCCTCAACAGGACAGACAAAATTCGCCTGTGCTGGAGCTGCAGCATAAAGACAAGAAGAGGACGTCATCATAAGTAGATAGGAGGCCCTGGACCGCGATGCCCATCAGACCTGGACCACAGCGGGACCGCCCCTGGGTGAGTATAATATAACCTGTTTTTCTCACCTTTCAGGTTACATCGGGGGCTAATCTACAGCATTACAGAATACTGTAGATAAGCCCCTGATGTCGGTGGCCGCAGCTCATCTTCGATTTTTGGGGTGACAGGTTCCCTTTAACCATATTAAAAAAAATGGATAGCTGACGTTTAGAGGTGGGAAACCAGGGGTTTCAATAGTGAATTGTAC